>NC_063336.1:83865700-83868607 GCF_021869965.1 Rhincodon typus | reverse complement strand
ACACACAGACACACACACACAAACACACACACGCACACACACACGCAGACAAACACACACACAGGTGCGCGCGCACACACACACACACACAATCTTTCCCCCCACACACACACACACACGCACACACACACACACGCACACACAGACACACACACACATACACACAAACACATGCGCGCGCACACACACTCACACAAACACATGCACACACTCGCACACACACATACACACAAACACACACACACACACGCACACACATACAAACACACACACACACACATACAAACACACACACACACACACACACATACAAACACACACACACACACACACACAGAGGCTTTATTGTGGCCATTGTGCAGCATTTGGAGAAGGAAAGGAGAGAGCAATGAGGCAAAAGAGAGAATGAGGGAATGGAAGATGAAGGAACAAGAAAGAAAAACAAGAAGAAAAGCAGAAAATAAAACCCCTGGCGGAGCAGAAGCAAGTTGTCCAGCGTGTTGTTAAAGTGTATGGGCCAAACATACCGAAACTAGTGCCCAAACTGCCCGTCCTGCGCAGGGCGATAGCTGGCTCCTGGCGGTGGACTCCTGAGGAGGGGCGGGGTGAGAAAATCAGGGATCAGCATTACACAGTGTGATCCCACGGTAACGCGTCAGTTAGTTAAACACAGAATGTTGGATCAGCGTGAGCCTGGTACCTGCACGTGGTGGAGGGTAGTTCCTGCTGGTGAACTTGGACACGGGATATCTTCGGAATGCTGGAAAGAAAACCATCAGTCCATCAGTCAGGATTCCTCTGGCGTTACAAACCCAAAACAACACCGAAATACTAAGTGCCCTGGATACATCATGAGCTGCCCACCTGACTGTTGTCCCAGACCACCATGACAGGAGAGGGAGTGACCTGGAATTGACATAATCCATTCAAAAATAAACAGTGGGTGGTGCCAGCAATAATTCATATGAGCAGAAGCATTGTGAAAACAGAGAAGTCCCAGACAGCTGTAATCCACAGGGTCTGATGTTATATAATCACAGGACAGAGGTCCTGTGAGACTCCAAGGTGGAAAGCAATGGGAGGACAGGGATGGTCGATACTGAGGAGGACTGCCACAAGTTACAGCAGCACTTTAATAAACTTGAAAAATGGGAAAATAATTGGAAACTGATGTTGGACAAGATAAGTGTGAGGGAGTGCATTTTGGTAGGAATAGGGAGGTCACTAATTACCTGGAACATGAGAGTCTCGGTGAAAAAGAGGAACAGAAGGATCTCAGAGTAGAAACACACCACATACTGAAAGTTACATCATGGGTTAGCAAGGAGATTAAAAACTAAAGCAAGCACTAGGTTTTATTTCTAGAGGGATAGAAATTGAAACATAGGGGTCTAATACCAAACCTGTATTGACTCTTGGTTAGACCACACTTACAGAACTGAGTACGGTTTGGTCTCTATTATAAAAAGGCCACAGAGGCACTGAACAGGGCATAGAGCAGATTTATGAGGATGAGGATGATACAGAAATGTGTGGGCAAATACATCTTCTATCTTGGGAAAAGGCTGAGTTGTGGCCTAATCAGGATCTTTAATATTAAAAGGTTTTGACAGAGTGGATACAGAAAGAAAACGGTTCCTCTCATGGCAAAAGATCATAATGCAACATCATCAGTAGAAGGTGGTCACTATGGAATCCCGAACACCTCTCATAGCCCTGTTTCCCAGTGCCACCAACCTTCATCCTTCATCTGCCAAGAGGGGGCAGGCTGCTGTGAAGGGCTGCTTAGCACAAAGGTCCTTGGTTCGGGGCTTTTGCTAGTGATGACTTCATGTTCAACTTGCAGAGATGTTGAAGGTTGCTGTGTGGGACTCTCCCTGCTGGTTGGTCTGAGAGTTGTGGCTGTGGTAGTGGGAGCCAGTGTCTTGGTGGTCTTCAGCTTCCCTGTGTAAAACAGCCCATTACTCAGAAAAGAAACACATTCATAATATTTTCCTTTCTTTGCAAAGTTAACTTCAGGCCTAATCAAAATGGCCCTTTCCCCTCACGGCCTTGTTCAAACAACTTCCCCCCATTTTTTGGCAAGGATTCTGAAAAATCACTCAACTTCCTATTTAACTCAAATCTTTCATTGGAGTAAGAGGCCATTCAGTCCACTGTGCCTGCACCAGATCACTGGGCAGTGATCGCAAGGGGAAAAATGGATGATATTTCCTCCCTTTCTATGTATCCTCCCCAGCCCCTCACACCTGGCTTTCAGCTAACCCAGCACAGACCAGGGCTGACTTTGAGGCCTGAGTTCTATCCCTCATACCTGTTTCCATTAATGCTTTGTAATTTTGTGGCAATGCTATCAGTGTTTACTCCAATGAAGAAGTTGAATTCTGATATGTTTAGCTCAGGACAATTCTGGCTGCTGACAGGAAACACCTTTCTTCTTTGGTAAAGTTCAGAGGAGAGTATCTAACTGGAACAATATGTATAACAGAGCCTGTTGTTCCTGTCCTGCATCACCAGGTCGAAGCCAATTGACTCACCTGTCCTAATTCTTGACGTTCTTGAAGGAAGGAATTCAAGAATTGATGGATATGTCACTCCTTTCTGTTGCTTGGGGCCTGGAGAGACAGGCAGAAGGAGTGTTTGGTTAATGTCTGCTCACAAGGTCTGACACTGCAGGGAGTACAGAGTTATATCTCAAAGATAGTAGGAACTGCAGATGCTGGTGAATATGAGATAACAAGGTGTAGAGCTGGATGAACACAGCAGGCCAAGCAGCATCATAGGAGCAGGAAAGCTGACGTTTCGGGCCTAGACCCTTCTTCAGAAACGTCAGCCTTCCTGCTCCTCTGATGCTGCTTGGCCGGCTGTGTTCATCCAGCTCTACACCTTGTTATCTCATATTCACCA
>NC_063336.1:83838514-83865600 GCF_021869965.1 Rhincodon typus | reverse complement strand
GCTGTGTTCATCCAGCTCTACACCTTGTTATCTCAGAGTTATATCTCAGATGGGTTTGTCATAGCTCAGTGGTTGGCACTCTCACCTCTATGTCTAGAAGCTTCTGAGCTTAAGCCACTCCCAATACCTCAGCACAAAAATCAAAAGCAGCCATTCAAGTGCAGTACTGAGGGAGTGCGACACTATCAAAGGTGCTGCCTCTCAGGTGAGGTGATAAACTGAGGCCCCTGTCTATCCTCTCTACTGTCAAGTGGATGTTAAATAATCCAGGACTCTTGCTTGAAGAAGGTTTGGAGAGTTTCTCCTCAGTGTTCTGGCCAATGCCTATCCTTCAGTCATGATAGGGCAGCATGGTGGCTCAGTGGTTAGCAATGCTGCCTCACAGCTCCAGGGACCTGGGTTTGATTCCACCCTCGGGCGACTGTCTGTGTGGAGTTTGCACGTTCTCCCCGTGTCTGCGTGGGTTTCCTCTGGGTGCTCCGGTTTCCTCCCACAGTCCAAAGATGTGCAGGTTAGGTGGATTGGCCATGCTAAATTGCCCGTAGTGTTCAGGGAGGTGTAGATTAGGTGGGTTATAGGGGGATGGGTCTGGGTGGGATGCTCTGAGGTTCGGTGTGGACATGTTGGGCCAAAGGGCCTGTTTCCACACTGTAGGGATTCTATGATGACGAAAACAGATGATCAACTCATTATTGCATTGCTGTTTGTGGGAGCTTGCTGTGCATTGACTGAGTGCCCGACACTTCCACAAAAGTACATACCTGGCTGTAAAGTGGTTTCAGTGTCTTAAGGATGTGATGGTAACATATAAATGCAAATCTTACTTTTGACTCCTGCCCTCACCAGGAATATAACTGGATTGTACAGTCTCTGGGTGGTGCTCCTAGACAGGGCATCCCATAATCAACACAGACACATGACATTCACTTCAACATCACTACACAGTTACACATTGCCATAGAAACAAGGAGCTTAACAAATTCACAAATGTTCCAGAGCAATGAAATGTAACAGGAAACGCATCATCATCATCATCATCATCAGCGGGTCCTTCATAGATGAGGATGACTCTCTTTAACTCATAGGGTGAGCCTGCAGGTGCCTGTACAGACTGATGCAGCTATTGCAGGCTCTGTTACACCTGGGGCAGATGGTGGTCATGGGAAGGGGTAGGTGGGGCGTTGGTGTGGCAGCACACTCCTTTCGCTGTTTTCACCTGGCTCCCAGTCTTTCCCGACGGTAAGTCTTGAGGTGCTTGACACCTCCCTGGACGCTGCTCCCCCACGTTGGGTGGTCATGGGACAGTGATTGCTCGGGAATGAGGCCTTGAAGGTATCACTGACCTGGAGCTCTCCTGCCGTTTCAAAGCTAGGAGTAGAGCACCTGCTTGGGGAGTCGGTCATGTGGGTGACATGCCCAGCCCAAAGGTGGGCAGCGCATTGATGTTGGGGATGTTGGCCTGGATGAGGACACTGGTGTTGCTGCATCATTCTCCCAGTGGATTCATAGGATCTTGCATAGGCAGTGTTGGTGGTACTTATCCAGCACCTTAAGTAGTCTGCTGTAGAGAGTCCACATCTCAGAGACTTACAGTAGGGTGGGAGTGCTCTGTAAACCATGATCTCGGTGTTGGATCTGATGCTGTTGCTCTCGAACACCCTTTTGCTCAGGTGGCTTAAGGTTGTGTTAGGACACTGGAGGCTGTGCTTGATCTCTTCATCAATAGCTGCTCTGACCGACAGGTCACTTCCAAGGATTGGAAATGCAACAACCCATCTGCTCACAGCAAGATTCCACACACAGGAAATGAGATGAAATTTTTGTTGTGATGGCGACTGAGGCATAAATATTGGCCAAGAAACCAGGAGCGTACCTGGATCCTCTTCATAAACTCACGGGATCTTTTACACCCATCTGAGAATGCAGAAGGGGCCTCTGTTTATTGTCAGTGGAAAGGAGACATGTCTGACAATGATTTTGGTTTTGACAGATAGCTAACAAGTCTTCATAATTACACAAGGTAAAACAGGATCATTTACCAAGTTACCAACACTCCAGGAGTCTCCAGGAATGTAAAACCCCTTGGATACTAGAGTGAGCAAAAGCTCCAGGAGACAAATCATCTTCGTTGAAGATTTCTGTTCGAAAGGATAATGGAGATTATGAAAGGTAGTTGGACCAAGAAGCGTGGTTAGAGACAAGAGATCACATGATGTACATCCAACCAAAGTTGACAAACCTGACTATTTAGTTGAAAACGAAGTTAGTTAGGTTACAAGGCAGTTATGGTGCACAAAGTACACTTTAGAATCAACAGAATTCTGGCAGGAAATGATTGTAAGAAGGGAGAGTTTGGGTCAAAGTGAATCTTAGAGGGAGGGAGTTTCTTTGCTAAGTGTAAGCAGGATAGGTGAACCTCCCATCCACTGGGTGTTGATCATGGAAGCAAGACTTGGTTTTTGCATTTCCTTCTCATTAATTGCAATGACTGGAATTAGGAGCTTGATTTGACATCTATGTCTGACTCTTTGATCAATTCCCCCTTTGAGTGAGGTTTTACAATAAGAGCTAGCAAGCAGAAACAACCTATCGCGTACTTTAATCTTACTTCTTGTTGCCAAATACCAAATGATATGATCATGAATCAAGTAAACGAAGCACAGCCTTCAATTTGAGTTTGTTAATTTAATGTGAAGCTTGGAAGTGTTTACCTGACACTACAAAAGACTCTCTCCACCTGGGCAGCGACAGGGATCGAACACCATAGGAGAAAGTCCCTTTGTAACTGGAGCTGCTGGGCACCTTCCGCACATGAATCTTCCCTCCGCTGTTGTCGATGACACCACTACAACAGACAGTGGGCTCGTTAATAGCTGTCTGCTCCAATTCTCATCCACGTTCTCAAACCCATTCCCTATCTCGGCAGCTCCCTCCAGCCCAACCACCCTCCAAGATCACCGCACTCATCCATTCCACTGTATTCCCGACTTGCACAGGAAGGTAGGAGCAGGAGTAGGCCATTCAGCCCATTGAGTCTTTTTTGGCATTCAATACCATCATATCTGATTATTCATCTCAATGTCATTTTCCCACATCAGCCCCATATCCATTCACAACATTGGTAACCAGAAATCTGTCAATATCTACCTTAAATATACTCAACGTCTAAACCTCCACAGTCCTCTGCTGTAGGGAATTCCAAACACTCACAACTCTTCATCATGCCTCTAATGTAGTAAACCCTCAGAAATGCTTCAGAAGAGTTATTACACAAAATCTGATGTGAAGTGCATAAAAAGATATTAAGGATAGTAACCAGAAGCTGGCTTTAAAGATTAAGCTGTAAAGAATCATCTTAAATGGGAGTGAGGAAGACAAAGTTATCACTGAGGTGGGTGATTAAAATTGGAGAAGTGACAATTAGCCCGGATTGGAGGAATGCAGAAATTTTGGAATAAATTACAGTTACAGGAAAGGATGATTGAACAGGACCAAATTGTCAAATGTATGGTTCTTGGAAATAAGAGGTGACAACAGCCCCAGGACCTAGTCAATATCCTTAATAGCCTCACCCAATAAAAATCTATCAATCTCAGGATATTTTCCATTGGATACACTGAGCCATTGCAAGAGGCTGTAAAGGAACACTCAAGAATTATGGTTTTACCTGGGAAATTTAAAATAGATTGAACATGTCATAGAAAAGCTTATAGGATATTAAAACAAATCTCTCCAAATCATGGAACACAGAAATAAGCGAGAAGCAGAGCCTCAGAGACTCAGTCTTTGAAAGAGATGGCTCAAACGCTGATTGGGGAAGGTGCTGAGGAATGGACACTCTTCAGTCTGCCTGAAACTTGTTCGTCTTCCAGAACAAGGAGTTGACCCTGACCGAGTGTTGCAGACTGGCACATTCCAAGGCCCAGAACTATGTGCTGAGGGACACACTAAAACTTTAGGGCACTGCCAGGCGCAGTGGGGAAAGACCACTGTCTGAGGTCTTCCTACCAAAGTGAGATGGGGGTCCGTTCAGTTATTGGACCCTCCTGGTGCCTCAAATCCGTGTAAAGTAAATATAGTCTGCTTCAAGTAGAAGATGCCTTTGAGACAACAAGGTGCAGGGCTGGATGAACACAGCAGGCCAAGCAGCATCATAGGAGCAGAGAGGCTGACGTTTCGGGCCTAGACCCTTCATCAGAAAAGGGGGAGGGGAAGGGGGTTCTGAAATAAATAGGGAGAGAGTGGGAGGTGGATAGAAGATGGATAGAGGAGAGGATAGGTGGAGAGGAAACAAACAGGTCGAAGAGGCGGGGATGGATTTCACAAGTTTCAAAATCTCCCCTCCCCCTACCGCATCCCAAAACCAGTCCAGCTCGTCCCTGCCTCCCTAACCTGTTCTTCCTCCCACCTATCCCCTCCTCCCACCTCAAGCCGCACCTCCATCTCCTACCGACCAACCTCATCCCGCCCCCTTGACCTGTCCGTCCTCCCTGGACTGACCTATCCCCTTCCTAACTCCCTACCTACACTCACCTTTCCTGGCTCCATCCCCGCCTCTTCGACCTGTTTGTTTCCTCTCCACCTATCCGCTCCTCTATCCCTCTTCTATCCGCCTCCCACTCTCTCCCTATTTATTTCAAAACTCCCTTCCCCTCCCTCTTTTCTGATGAAGGGTCTAGGCCCGAAACGTCAGCCTCTCTGCTCCTATGATGCTGCTTGGCCTGCTGTGTTCATCCAGCCCTGCACCTTGTTGTCTCGGATTCTCCAGCATCTGCAGTTCCTACTATCTCTGAGAAGATGCCTTTGGTTTGTTTGTTCAAAAATCAAACCTCAGTGTTTGCTTGTTTTCTTCATATGCTATTGGACAGAACCGAACCGCGTTTGTGACTATCTGTGTATATGTATGTGTATGTGTATATGACTATGTGTATATATATTTAATATATACATATATATAAAAAGATTTTATTATGAATAAAGTACATTTTTGAAATTAAAGAAGGGTGAAAGGTGAGGGATAATGTGAGAACATAAGATATAGAACGATATGGCACTTCAATCCTGCTCTGTCATTCAATAACCTCATGAATCCACTAGGCTCTACGCTTCCCCACTATTAGTACCTGATTCCTTTAGGAGCTAAAAAACTCCTGGTCTCTGTCTTGAACATACTCAGGAACGGAGCATTTACAGCTCACTTCGATAGAGAACTGTATTTCCCATTTTGGTCCTTGTTCTTATTTTATGATCTATGGTTCTCAGCTGTCCAGCTTGAGAAAATGTCCTCTTTATTAATTCCCTGTCAAGACCTCTAGGAAATGTTATACATTTCAATCAGCTCACCTCACATTCTCCTAAACACCAGAGAGTACTCAATCTCAACTATTTAATCTCTCCCCATAGGATGACCATTCAGTCCCACATACCGATCTAGTAATCTAGCAATGGGTTAAATGGCCTCCCTCTGTGCTGGTGCCTTCGTGAATCTAAACAGGTTGACCCCAAGATAAGATGGTCAATGTTTCCAGGGAGAGAAATGACACTTGTAAACCCTTACAAAAAAGAGAAATATTACAAAACTGCAGAAGTATTGACCTGTGAATAGCTGCTCCACACACACTGGAAATGGATGCATAGATGTCAGTGCCCCACACGGCCTGCTGCGTGCCCAGACATCCTGGTGGGCACCGGGCTACAAACTCAGACACCTTTATCTTGCCTGCTCTGATGTCACAGTCTATCTGAGGCACCGCTGGGGAATTAAACACAGACAGACCGTGAAGACAAAACGCAAATTCACTTAAAACCCATTTACTCACCCAAACAGAATTAAAACAGAATTATCGTATCAGAATCAAAGCACGGAGTGATAACAGGAAGGTGGGAAGGCAGGAGAGTTCATGATTAATCTATACCCAACACTGAGTTATTCCCACCTTGAACATTATTCCAGTTCTGATCAGTCCTAGGTCCAGGAATGACCTCAAAACAGATTTCTCCAGAATTCCTGATTGGGATTAGATGCAGCTGCATATTTATGGCTGCTATTTGAAGGACATCCCCATAAGTGGAATATTTTCTCCATTAAACCACAGCACAGTGCTGAAGACCTCCATTTGGTCTCCTCCCAGTCTCCTCTGTTCCAGGAGTAAAGAGTTGCAGCCTATTGAGGCTCTCTTACTTCTTGATTCACCATCAGAAACTTTCACCAGTGTCTCTGAATCATGGTGCGCTATGTTAACTGGAACTGTGTACGGTCCTGTGTGACCTATTCAAAGTTTCATATAAGTTTAACTAAGCTTTCCAACCCAACCCCTCATCCCCGGCCCAGCCTATTTGCTTTTCTTCCTGAGAGGCACAATGTTTCTTTTCCCAGAAGAGGACCCCAGCTGGCTGTGCCTGTTGTACAAGAGAAGGGCTGGATAGACCCTGTCCATGGGAAGGAGTCAGGTGGAGGTCAGACATGTTCACCTACGTGTTCGTTTACTCTTCCGTCCCTTCTCTTTTATGCCTCCCACTGAAGTCAGCAACAGGACTGCAACGGAAAGACAGACAACTGTTAGTACTCACTCAGCCTCAGCTTGTATAACCTGCACTAGCTAACTCCGCACAGTGGGATCCCTTGCCCATCAGGACAGCATGCTGTAAAATGCCAGACAGCTCCTGACCACTTGCTCTCTGCCCTCGTCTTAGCCACAAAACTCTCCCAGTGAGTATTATTGGATGGAAGATCACAGCCATGTGGTCTCCTGATTGGCGTGCCTGAAGGGCTGGGATTCTGTGCCAGGTGGGTAGATTTGGAATATTCAGCCACAAATGCCCACATTTTCTCAGCGCTAACCTAAAAAAATGGTGGAAGTTGCAGTTTATAGCCATGAATCTCAAGAGCCTAGGCTTCTCCGAGGACGTACTGAGGACTGGCCGTCAAAATGACTCATCGTGAGTAGAAACTGAAAGATAAACTGATTCCTCAAAGAACTTCAATTCCTGTCACCTTTTTCTCATGTCAGAAGATCAGCTCCGAGCCCTTCACAGCCAATGAGAGACTTGCTGCTAGAGTGTAGGAAATGCAGCAACTTACGGACAGGAATGATAAAAATGAGTTGGTCGTCAGTTTCCAGTAATGATGGAGGACAAATATTGATCAGGACACCAGGATGAGTTCTGCTGCTCTCCAAATAGTGCCACGAGAAATTGTACATCTACTTGGTAAGAGAGCTAGGGCCTGGTCTTAATGCTTATCTGATGGACAACAACCTTTTACAACGCAGCACACCCCCAGTACTGCACTGGGAATCTCAATGTGCATTTTGTGCTCCAGAAGACCACGGGAATATTCAGTAATGACAGTCCCCTCCAGCTCTAGGCCTAGACCTGAATTGTAGTTCAGTTATTAGATGCTGATTTAGATTTAGACTCCCTACAGTGTGGAAACAGGCCCTTCAGCCCAAAAAGTCTACACCAACACTCAGAGAATCCCACCCAGACCCATCCCCCTACAAACCACCTAAGCTACAGATCCCTGAACACTACAGGCAATTTAGCATGGCCAATCCACCTAACCTGCACATCTTTGGACTGTGGGAAGAAACCAGAGCACCCAGAGGAAACCCATGCAGACACGGAGAAAATGTGCAAATTCCACACAGACAGTCACCTAACGGTGGAATCGAACCCAGATCCCTGATGCTGTGAGGTAGCAGTGCTAACCACTGAGCCACCGTGCCACCCTGACAATTGAGCCTATCTGTCCCAGATCCTGAACCCTCAAGCTTGGGTCCTGGAGGTACAAGTGCTATCCACTCTGCTACTGTTCACACCTCATAAAAAAGAACAATACTGTGGACACTTGAAGCTGAGATGAGAACAGACAAACAAGGAGGCAAGGAATAGGTCAGGTAGCTTCTGTGCGGTGCTAGCTTGAACGAGGCTTCCAAAGGTTCATTGGCTAGAAACTTCAGGAGACTCCCGCTGGGCTCCTAACCCTAATCACTGTCTGATTCTGGGGCAGGGAATGAAAGGCATCTCCTGGTCACTGAGCATTCAGTAAAGTCCTTCACCAATAAGGGATTGCCTGTAGTTGTGACCTATATTGGGCCATTGACAGGAGACTCTGAATGTCCTCCATCCTTACACTGGGGAGACCACCTCAACGAGGCCACCGTTCCCAACAGTAGGAATGTGCCGTCAGATTCTGGTTCTTGCTGGGACTTTTTGAAAACTGCCTGACCCCCTTAGTGGTGGGGAACAGATTTCCATGACAGTCCTCTCTCAGGAAGCTCACCCTGAGGCAGGTCAGCACCAGGAAACTGTCTCTGCCATCATCAACCTGAACCTCCCCTCCATCAAGCACCGTATCGCCAGCCTCTGCCAAACCTGTCTGCAGTGAAATTCAACCCATTAACTCTACTTGTCTCCACAGATACTGACTCCACAACAGTGACTGGTTAGAAAGTGAAGATTCTCCACAAAAAAAAACAATTAATGAAAGTGATGTTCTTCAATCTGTTGAAGAAAGGAATTAGATGGTAGCTTGTGAAAAAAAAATGAAAAGGCACACAGAAGTGGGATAAGTGAGTTTTGGGGAGCTAGACACTGAGGTGATTTGTTTGTGACTGAAACCATCCAATAACAGTTCAGTATCAAAGAGGGGGAAGAGATTTGGGGAAACAACCACTGATGGCAGTTCTATTTAAACAGGACATGGCACACAAGGTGGAAATATACATTGTTCTTTCTGGAACCTGGTCCCTTTTTGTGCTCAGTAAAACCTCTCTTCCTCCAGGCATCGATTTCGATCAATACAGGGGAGGAAGTGAGGGGGGTGGAGGGGGCTTCATTTCCACTACATACCGAAGGTGAAGAATCCTATAGCGGATGAACTCATCGCGAGATTGAGGTCAAGCCACGATGCACGCTGTTAGAGTTTTGATGAAGTCACTTTACAAACACAGCCCCTGCTGATCATATGGAAGCACACATTGTGTCATCATCTGAAGTGGAAATACAATTACAGAAAATGTCAGAGCTCACAACAACAGCTTGCATTTATACAGTACCTTTGATGTGGCAAAACATCCCATAGCAGAATAATCAGGCAACATTTGACACGGGACCACAGAAGGAAATATTGAGGCCGATAAATAAATGAGGTACATTTGAAGGAATGGAGGGATATGGACCAAGGGCAGGCAGAAGGGATTTAATTTTGCGGCATTTCAGCGCAACATCATGGGCCAAAGGGCCCATTCCTGTGCTGTACTGTTCTATGTTCCATTTTCTATGTTTGAAGAAAAGCCTGAAATGAAGACGGAAGAGTAGCGAGGATTACAGAGGGAATTCCAGAGCTACCAGCCTGACCTGCCAATGGTGAAGTGATTAACAGGACAGAATTATAGGAGGGTCGACATCTGGGGTGGCTAATGAGAGGCTGCGTAAATTGTTCTGTTACTCTCAGAACTTTGGAAGAACGAGAGGCAATGTGATCGAAACACAGATTCTAAAGGAGCTTGAAGAGTCAATGCTGAGAGATTATTTCCCCTGGTCAGGGAATCTAAATTGTGTGTGGTGGGGGAGATGAGGGGTTGGTTCACAGTCTCAGAATGAGGGGCCAATCGTGTTGATGTTGGTTGGCTCGCTGAGCTGGTTTGTTGTTTCGCAGACGTTTCATTACCCTGCTGGGTAACATCCTCAGTGCAGCCTCCAATGAAGCATTGGTGTGTTTTCCCACTGGTTTTTAAACTCTGGAATTGGGAGATATAGGAGAGGATGGAAAGTTGGAGTTAAAGCCCATGTTAATTGCATTAAATAGCTGTGCAGGTTCGAGGAACTGTATTGACTACTCCAGCTCGTTATTACTTATGCTCTTAAACATGATGTGGAGGTGCCAGTATTGGACTGGGTTGCATTAGATCAAAAATCACATGACATCAGGTTATAGTCCAACAGGTTTATTTGAAATCGCAAGCTTTCAGAGTGTTGCTCCTTCCTCAGGTGTAGTGAGAGAGGAGGTATCAAGACACAGAATTTATAAGTAAAAGAGCAAAGGATGATACAATTGATGCAAATGTATTGAATAAACCTAAAATGGCTGGCTGACTCCCTCCTGTTAAATCTTTAATCAGTTAGAAAGGAGATTCAGGTTTCGATTGATTAAAATGCAAATCCCAGAATTTCTCTCAAGCCACTGCCCCAAGATAACAAAAGGTTTTATCAGTGTATACAAGAGGTGACATCTCGGGTCAGACAATGCATTTTAGGTGTGAGGCTGTATTTAGAATCTGTCTGTATTTTAACCTGGAGTCAGACAGGTTTTATTTCCAAAGCAGGGATTTATAAAATGCACCATTGACTGACTGTGTCTAGAAATTGCGTACTTTTTGAACAAAATAGAATGTATCTGCAAATGCAAATTCACTCCATAGATTTATACATATGTGTGTGCACATGTGTGTGTACGTGTACGTGTGTGAGGGAGAGTGTGTGTGTGTGAAAGAGTGTGCGTGTGAGTGTGTGTGTGAGAGAGAGAGAGAGTGTGTGTGTGTGTGTGTGTGTACGTATGCTTGTGTGAAAGTATATAGTGTAGTGGGGACACCTGTAGTGCAACATGAACCCAAGATCCCAGTTGTGGCCGGTCTCATGGGTACCAAACTTGGCTATCAGCCTCTGCTCGGCGATCCTGTGTTGTTGTGTATCCCAAAGTCTGCCTTGGAGGACGTTTACCCGAAGATCTGAGGCCGAATGTCCTTGACCACTGAAGTGTTCCCCCACTGGGAGGCAACATCCCTGTCTGGTGATTACTGTGCAGTGTCCATTCATCCGTTGTCTTAGAGTCTGCATGGTCTCGCCAAAATACCATTGTTCAGAGTAAGGGAGGGGTAAGGCCACAGAGAAATTGGGATAAAGATTTTAAATCTGAGGCAGTTTAGACTTGTGACAATCACTGAATGAGGAGCTTTACTCGTCAAGATGTGTCACACATCTTACACAGCCTCACACAGCCACAGATGTAAAATTTTGTTGTTCTAAAAGAAGAAGACAATAAAGGTCGTTGGTTGAGGGATGAATATTAGTTCAAGATACTGGGAGACTTTTATTGTTCATGCCCTGGGAGACCTTTATTGTTCGTGCCCTGGGATCATTTACACCACCTTGAGAAGGCACTTTGTGGCCTTCAGTTTAGCAACTCACCTGAAAGACAGCACCTTTCAGAGTATCAAAACCAAATGTCTCCTTCCCTTACATCCTCACTTCCAGAATCCAGCAGTTCATTTTAAAGATAAACATTAAATTCTTCCAAGAAGATGTTAGATATAGATTTTAGGGCTAAAGGATCGAAGGATATGGGTGAATGTGGGAACTGGGTACTGAGTTGGATGATCATCCATGATCATATTGAATGATGGAGCAGGCTCAAAGGGCCAAATAGCCCACTCCTGATCCTATTTTTTTTGTTTCTATGACAAAATTAGAGGAACAGAGGAACAGGATTAAGTCTGTCCCTCCATTCAGTACGATCATGGCTGATCAAACACTTCTGTGCCCTTTACTGATCCCATCCCCATAACCCTGTACAACATCGATAATCAGAAATCTATCAATCTCAACCTTAAACATGCTGAAAGACTCAGCCTTCGGAGCTCTCTATGACAGAGAATTCCAAAGGTTCACAACACTCCGATTAAAAAGGTTTCTCCTCATTTCAATCCTAAGTGACATCTCCATTGTTTTTACGTTATGCTTCCTGGTTCTAGACTCCCCACCCAGGGGAAATACTGTACCTGCAACTCCCCTCTCTATCTCTTTAAGTATTTTACTAAATAAAAACCGAAAGAACTGTGGATGCTGTAAATCAGGAACAAAAACAAAGTTGCTGGCAAAGCTCAGCAGGTCTGGCAGCATCTGTGAAGGAAAAAACAGAGTTAACATTTCGGGTCTGGTGACCCTTCCTCGGAACTCTTTAAGTATTTTGTTGGTTTTAATGAGATCACCTCCCATTCTTCATAATACTGGAGAATACAAACCCGGTTTGCCGAAACTCTCCTGATAGGACAATCTGACCATCCCGGGAACAAGTCTGGTGAACCTTCATTGCATTCCCTCTATGGCAATAATATCTTCCTTGAGAGAAGGAGATCAAAGTTGTACACAACACTCCAGTCTAACCAAACTTCTATGAAATTGAAGTGAGAGCTCATTACCCCTGTACTCAAATCTTCCAGCAATATTGGAGTAAAGAATATAAGAACTAGGAGCAGGAATAGGCAATTCAGCCCCTTGAGGCTGCTCCATCATTTAATACTATCATGGCTGACCTCATCTTGGGTCAACTCCACTTTCCTGCCCACTCCCCATAACCTTCCAACTCATTACTAATTAAACTTCTGTCTGCCTCGTTGAATTTATTCAGTCTCCTGGCATCCACTACACTCTGGCTAGTGCATTCCACAGATTCACAACCCTTTGAAAGAAGTAATCTCTTCTCAAAGACTCCCTGACCTTAATAAATACAATATAGATATCAATACAGGGGAGACCCTCAATCAGAAGAAACTAACTTGGAGGAAACTCCTGTATGAAGGGGCACAATTCTTCAGCAGCACCCAGCGGCAAGAGTGAGCATGGAAAAGGAACAGGAGAAAGGAATGTCAGTGATCTTCAGACCAAGGATCACTTCCATCTCCTGGAAACACCTGTCAAATGTGTGGTTGGGGATGTGGCTCCAGGATCAGGTTCATCAGCCTCAAGGACACACAGAACCCATGACCAGTGACACAGAACTTTGTAGGTAGACAATCATACTCATTAGTGAGTGACTGCTGATGACACATCTTAATCAGCCCCACTCCTGGATATATGCAAATCAGAACAGAATATCATGACTTATTATCAACAAATTTACTTATGTGGCTTTCTATCTCATTACTTATGTTGCTAAGAACTGCTATGAAGAGTTGAGGTCCCAACACAGATCCTTGCTGATACATCCTGCTATTCAGTGTATTTGTCCATTAACCGTAATTTCTGTCTCTTGTTACTCATCTAATTCTTAATCGGGTCAATAATTTTCCCTCAGTACCGCAAGTGTAGATTTTAGCTGGCAGGGCTAACATTCCATGTCTACTACATTAGAGACCTCTTCAAAAAAACTCAATTAGACTCATCAGGAATGACTTGCCCTTTACAAAACCTTCTGCTCTTCTGTCCAACTACAGGTTTTCAAGATGTTCAGTCACACTATCCTTAGAGACTTGAGCCATTTAACAGGCTAATGTTCTATAATCTTCTGGCTTCTCTCTCTCCCAGTTCTTACTGATTGTAACAGAATGACATATATAATGTTCTAATCTGAATGAATGATTTCCAAGTGAAGAGAATTTTGGAACAATCACAATGTGAATACCTTCAATGTTCTCATCCACACACTTTAAAATCTCTGGGGTGGAAAAGCACTTGCTTCAGGGGAATTGGCACTTTTTAGAGTTCCTCTCTCCTTCATTCCTGTCATTTTGCTGATGTTAATTTGAATGCGTTCATGATTACAAGTTCTGGTATGCTGACTTCTTCTCCCACAAACTTCTCCCACTGAAACTGTTCAACATGCCCCTCATTTACAACTTTTCATTTTTATCATCCTTCAAAGGGTCTTTGTTGCTCCTGGCCACTCTCTTTTTCATAAAGAAATTGTGCTGATTTTAAAATCCTTTACAAGTTCCTTTTCATACTTTTTGCTAGTTCTTACAATCTGTTTTGTTGTCCATTGTGTATCTTTCCTGCCTGGGTCTAGCACCTGTGCTGTTTTCATTGTGCTTTTGTTTGCCTTGTTCTTTTAGCTTTGTGCTGTACCTATATCTTTTCCATCTTTGTTGCTTTTTGTCAAGTAGAGTGCTTGCCCCTTAGGGGTATAAACTGCTTCTGTCTCACATTCAATTCTTTTTGAAAATCTTGATGTGGAGGTGCCAGTGTTGGACTGGGGTGGACAAGGTCAGAAACCACATAACACCAACAGGTTTATTTGAAATCACAAGTTTTCAGCGTCTTACAACACCTGAAGAAAGTGTAAGACTCCAAAAGCTTGTGTTTTCAAATACACCTGTTGGGCTATAACCTGGTGTCATATGATTTCTGACCTTTTGAAAATCTGTAATCGATCCCCTGGCATTTTGTTTATGTTTCCCAGTTCCCTGTGGACTATCTCAGTCCCATTCCATCAAGGTCAGGCTTCCCTAAATCATTCACATTTCTCTCCTTCAGACTCCACATTGAACTCAATCGATTATGGCCGCTGTTAAATAAATGTTCATGCATTATTAAGCTATTAATTAAATCTGGCTCATTTCTCTAATATGGCCTGCTGTATTACTGACTTTCCATTCATACTGTTACAGTAAAATTATTGCAGGCACACTCAAGAAATTTCCTTCTTTTCTGACATACACTGGTCTGTTTACCCCAATCTATAAAAAAATTAACTCAACAACCGTCACAACCATCACTTCATTTAAAACTACTCTCTCTTTGCAATGTCCTTGCCTAACCTCTGCTTTTATAGAATCTACTACTTCACAGCCGTGATCAGTAAGTCTTTAATAAGTCCTATCGTAATGTTAAATCCTCTTCCACTTCATAACTCTACCCAGGTCTGCTTTTTGCCTGCTACATCCTCTCTTATCGTTGAGTTGATTTCATCATTAATCCTTGAGGTTATTCCAGCCCAGCACAGCTCAGTACAGCACAAACCTCATTGAGTCTAACTCTGCTAAACATTGCCCAATGTAGGCCAGCAGTCCACTGTATTCATGGAGAAAAATCCACTTTCTTGAGGGAATTTAGGCTTTTATAATTAAAAACTTAGAGATATGTCTCAAATAAAAAACAGTAAGGTGTTTCCAGCCAAGACATGATTGAGTCAACGTCAGGGAATCCCCAGAATCCAGGAACTCAACTGATGTTGGACCTGCCATTAACATTGAGAAGTGGGAGTGACATATCTGAGGATCTGTGTGTCGTTGCTCAGGTAAATATCACAAGAATTAGGAGCAGGAGTCAGCCACACAAACACTCAAACCTTCTTCACCATTCTCCAAGATGGTCTTTAACCTCAACTTAAACCTTACAGGCCAAGATATATCAAAGTTAGACTTGAACACATTATATGACTGACCATTCACAGTGCCTGGGATAGTGTGTAACACATATTCACAATCATTTGAAGAAATTCCTTTAAATTTTTAATGGCATGTGACTGTTAATGGAGAAACATTTGTTGGCCATCTCTATTTACCCTGAACTAAGTTAATTAAGGTCGTTTCAAAGGGTGGGGGTTATGAATCAACCACATTGCTTTGGGTCTGGAGTTACATGTAGACCAGATTAGGGAAAGGTGGCAGTCTCTCCCTATGTCAATCTTAAATGGCCAACTCCTTGTCCCGAGATCACAACCCCTCATTCTCTATCTTCCAGTTTCGTGAAACAGTCTATCCAGCTCTCCAAGAAATTTATACAGTTCATTGAGATCTCCTCGCCTCTTCTAAACTCCAGGGAATACAAGCCCATTGCCTAATTGATGGAGTACTCTGAAGTGCATCCATTCAGGAATGCTGTGAGCTGTATGATCAACAATACAGCTCCATTTGTCTGAGATCTTGATCTGAGTGGTGAATGGCTCAACTGGAATTGTGACAATGTAAAATAGGATGAAGGATACTTCTCTTTTAATGAGGCCTGAATGGACTCATTCTTAAGCTGCCCTTGTGTGTCCTCCTATCTCAAAGCCTGTAACAGTAAAAGTCATGTGTCAAATTAACCATCGCCTTGGAAACAGCTAGTGAAGCACAATAGAAACTGCTGCTTATTTTGGTTATTTCTCAGTACAATGGAGCTCAACCTTTTCTCTATTGAAACAAGTCAGTCATTCATTAACCGAGGTTCTATGATAATAGCCATGGTGACTTAACGGCTGTGCAACTTCTGCTCTGGGAGAGTTTGTTTAAGTGCTAACTGAGTATCAACAGGCTGAATGGTGGGTGGTTCTTTCTTTTGCAGAGCAGTGAGCCTCAGGAATGCACTGTCGACTGACGTGGTGGCTGCTGGCTCTCTAGATGGCCTCAAGAGGGAGCTCGACCAGACCCTGTCCAAGGTCTGGGATTATATCACACACCCACAGGAGGTGAGTCATTCTATTGGCCACACTTGGTCCATATGATCATCTTTAGCTGATCAGATGGAGGCTGTGTTTCTGCCCAAGGCTGAATGAAGGGAATGTGGGGAGAACAAAGTCAACCTTGGGACAAATTTTCAAAGCACAGAAAGCTGAAAACAATGATTAATGGGGAACTTCTTCAAGAGGGATGTCATTCTGTCCAGGTTTTATTCAGCAGCTTGCCACTTCCTTGTAGTGACTTTGTGACATCAGGATATCCCACAGCATTTTACAGCCAATGATGGACTTTTGAAGTGTAGCCACTGCTGTAATTTAGAAAATGCCACAGCTAATATATGCACAGCAAGCTCCCACAAACAGCAAAGTGATAATGACCAGACAAACTGTTGTGCTTGAGGGATAGATATAGGCCAGGTTATTGGGGGAAAATCCTCTGCATTGGGTCTTTTATGTCATCCTAGACAGGACAGATGGGGTCTTAGTTTAACATCTTGTCTGAAAAACTGCACCTTCAACAGTGCAGCATTCACTTGGTACTGTGCTGGATTACCAGTGTAAATTCCATACTCAGTTCTCTGAAATGGGGATCAATCCCACAGCCTCCGGGTTGAGAGATGAGTCTGCTACCCACTGAGCTACTGCTGACAGGAGGAATTATGCCCTTCTTACAGCATAGGAACAACAAACAGACAGACAGTACAAGACTTGCCAGAGTCACAATGAGTCCCTGCTCAGTTTGCAGCATTTCACCATTAAGCTGCAACTTGAGCCAGTGCCCGGTATATCATTAGTTCCATAAAGATTTCTCACAGTATCCATCCAATTACATCTGAGATCATCACTGCCACAAGGATCTTCCATGGGAAGAAGAGTAGGCTATTCAGTCCAGTTCTACTGTTCAATCATCCAGAGGTAAATTCATTTCTCAATTCCACTTACTGCCTTCAAGCTGTATCCTTTGATCTGACTCTCAGTTTTCTCAACAGGTTTTAGGGGGAGGAAGTTCCTGATTCCCACTTCTCTTTGTGTGAGGAGACACTTCCTGACATCACCCCAAATGACAGTGGTCTCCCCCCACCCCCACCTCCTCCTTATTCCGGACTTCCCACCAAAATTCCCGTCACCATCACAACCCTTTAGCATCCAGATCATCTGCAGTCTGTTGTGAAGAGATTGTCAAAGCTTTGGGATCCTTCCAGACACCACCTCAGCAAGAGGTCAGACCTCTTCTGACCTCTGACAACAGGCAGCCAGGGGACACTTAAAAAGTGATCTATCTCCCACAAGCTATACTTTATCATTAAAAACCTTCAACTCAAACTCAAAATACAGGCATTGAAATTCAGAGAAAACAACTTCACACATTTGGAACTATTCATTAAAAATTCTGAAATGAACAAAAACAACAATTTACATTTATATAACATATTCAAGAATGCATTACAAAGCGGGGGGTGGATTTACCAAATGAAATTTGCCACTGAGTCACAAAAGGGGAGAGATTAGGACAAGTGAAAGGTCATGTTAATCTGGCATGTTAATGGAGGAGGAAGAAGCAGAGAGAAAGAGTTTTAGGGAGGGAGTTACAGAGCTCAGAGCCTCAGTAGCTGAAAACACAGGCACAGTAGTGAAGTGAGTGAAATAGGGAATGCTCAGGAGGCTAGAATTGGTGGGACTGAAAGACATCAGAGAGGTGTGGGGCTGGAGGAATTCTCTAATATGTCTGACAGCATATCGTAGAATCCCTACAGTGTGGAAACAGGCCCTTCAGCCCAACAAGTCCACACCGACCCTTGGAGCATCCCAACCAGACCCATCCCCCTATAACCCACCTACTCTAAAGACCCCTGAACACTATGGCCAATCCACCTAACCTGCACATCTTTGAACCGTGGAAGGAAACTGGAGCACCCGGAGGAAACCCACACAGACACAGGGAGAATGTGCAAACTCCACACAGACAGTCGCCCAAGGGTGGAATTGAACCCTGGCGCTGTGAGGCAGCAGCGCTAACCACTCAGCCACCATACCGCCCTTAAATCCATATGTGAGACTGGGACTTGAGGTAAATGAGGATAGCAGATGTTTCAGTTCAGAATAATGGAAATATGGCAGGACTGGGCACTTCTCTTTGTCTATTCCACTGTTTTCCTTTAAGTGAGTTACTGCTTGCCCCTGCTATTTTTGTCTTGAAAGACGTTGTGGGAGTGGTTATTTAAAGCTATTCTCTCCATTAGCTGCTAATAATATTTAGTTTTTGCAAAATCTTTGATACTGGCAAAAATCCCATTTGTTTTAGAACTTTTTAAAGCTACACTAGGTTTGGTGCTGCCTTACAAGAACAAGAAGGAAATGAATCAATCGAGTCTGAGGTCGGGATGGTTCAGCACCCCGCTGCAGTGCCGGTTTTGTCCAGAGGGTGGCACATCTTCTCAAGGCCAACACAACATCCAAGTTCAGGCTTGGATGACTCCAGGCAATTTATTCGTGTTTGTACTGGTTGGGCAGACTCAACGCGCTCTCAGCGTTTATCTGGATGCACAGTATGCATTTCTTTATGCACAATCTACAACACATTTCCCCCACAGATACAATAGACACGGAAAGAAATCCAAGATTAGGATCCTGCCCCCAAACTTCACCTACTACCCCATAAAGCACACAGGATGAATACCACAGCGATAAACGGAGACAAACAGAACGTAGAAACAGAAACACACACACATATACAAACACAGAGAAACAGAGACAGGGAGAAAGACATATAGAGACTCAGCGGAACGCTCACAGCCAGGGAGAAACTTACACCGATCAGAAGACACACAGACATAGAGTGATTAACAGGCACAGAGAGAGAGAGACAAGGAGAAATGTACACAAACGCTGAAAAACAGACACAGGGACAGAGACACAGAGAGATATACATAGACACACAGAGACACGCACCCAAATATAAAAACACACACAGACACAGAGACTCACACAAATACAAGAACACAGATACAGGGAGAGACAGACACCAAGAGAGGGGTTCATAGAGAGAAAAACGCACACATAGAGGGACACAGTGACATACAGACACAGAGACACGGAAACATACACAGACATAGGCACACATACAGGGATACACAGATACAGATACAGGGACACAGGGAGACACACACAGATACAGAGAGATACATACAGACACAGATACAGAGACACAGACACACACAGAGTTACAGGGACACAGGCAGAGACAGAAAGTCGTTCAGACACCAAGTGTCTCTGATGTTAGCACTGAAATGTTATTCTTAAGACCACAGCATCCCCCTGACCGGAGGGATCAGGTAGATTCAGGGAGAAACCGATATCAGAAACTTGTGAGGCCGTACACAGTTTGATGGTGTCTGTAATGGGTTAAATACTTGGGTGGGTGCACCGTGTACAATGAAGAGAAAGACAATAAGGACAATGAGGAGGAGGAGGTGAGACTTACCGGTGCAGCTGTGTATCTTGGAGACTCCGGTGCACATGATCACCTCGCCAGCACTGAACCCACTGAGGTCAGTGAGAGGGCTGGGGACGCTGTGCAGCTCCAACTGTCTGGGAGTTACTGACAGGGAACAGGGGGCGGGTCCGCTCCCCGCACCGCACACTCAGGGACAGCACTGTGTCAAAGGCACAAAGATCCACCTCCTGGAACACAGCATCTCCACCAGACAAAGACAGGAGCACTGAGCCTGAAACACCAACAGTGACACCGACACCACCAATGCTTGTACCAGCAACAGCAACATCTCGAATAGCTAACACCAGTCAATCCCTGTAACAGCTGACACTAGCAACAGTAACATCTGTAACAGATAACATCTGCAGCATTAATATCTATGATGTGGAGATGCTGGTGTTGGACTGGGGTGGACAAGGTCAGAAGTCACACAACACCAGGTTATAGTCCAACATGTTTATTTGAGATCACAAACTTTCAAAGCACTGCCCCTTTGTCAGGTGAAGTGAAGAAAAGCATACAGGCACAGAATTTATAGGCAGGGAGATCAATGGGCAGAGAGATCAAAAGATCATACAAATGGTGTGAGTGCAGTTTCAAATAATAAGTTTCTGCAGGTGATCAAAAGTGTCAGATGGTGTAAGCAAAGTGTCAACAGCTGAATAGTAAGTGAAGGGATGACCTATAATCCACTTACTTGAGGCAAAAAGATAATTATAAAAAATTAAAAATAAGGTGGTGCACTCATCTGATTTTGGCCTCTAGAATGTCTGTGATTTAAATCACTTTGTCATTGGTGGCCTTGCTTTGAGCTGTTTGGACCATATACTCTGAAATTCCATCCCTAAACTTCTCTATCGTCCTTTAAGATGTTCCTTTTCACCAACCCACTCTCTCCCATATGCCCTTGTGTGACATGTTAACTCTTGTTTAATTGTGCCCCTTTTAACCATCTTGGGACAGTTTCCTATTTTATAGGTGCTCTGTAATTGTTGTTGTTGCCAGTGTTATCCACTGTCCAGAAATGAATAGCCAGGGACGCGCCCATTGGAACAGACTGCTGGATTCCACATGTGTAGGAGATAACTAACTCTTGGAAAGTTTGGCAGCAACAAACCTTAAGCTAAAATTTGCTTAACTGTGTATTTTTATATTTTCCACCAAAATTACCAAGGATATGTAATCAGTACATTACCTTAGCTTACCTGGTAACTCAGTAACCTGTCATTTCAGCATTTTCAGCTGGTAATTTAAAATTCACTTTATAGTACAGTCAATTAAGCATGAGGGTATAGTCTATTGTTCTAATTAGCGGTTAGTATGTACCACTGCACATAAATAATGATTTCAGGGTTTGCCTTTGGAATTTGGAACAAAATGCCTTCATTTAGCATTGAGCCCTTCAATTATATCTATAAATAAAAATACAAACATTCTTTTTGCTGTTCTCTGCCTTTGTGTGTATATGTGCGTGTGCATACATGCGTGGGTTGTGTATGTGCTGCATTTTACAGCACAGTAAGCAACCATTTGGTTCCCTGCTACCAACTCACTGAAAGAACTGTCCATTTATTCCCAGCCTTTCCCTTGTCCTTTAACCACTCTGGCCATCACCCTGACACTGCAGATAATTGTGTGTTAAAAACTAATCTCTGGGATAAAGGAATAACTCGCATTTCTCAGGTGGTCCAACATGGGTCAGTGCCAGAGTATTAAGCTCTGTAGTTCAACTCTCAGCCTTACACAATGCCCTTCTCCAACTCCCAACAACTAACTTCCAAAGATAAATAACATGCACTAGTAAGAATAAAATAATTTGCATTTATAATTACAGATATATTTTATGTGAGAAAGGAGAATATTATAAAACTGATTCTGCTTCTCATTGTTCTACACTTTCCATAAGACATCTACTCGGAGTTATTCACATTATAATGGCTCACACCATGTGACAGTTACTAACTGTTTTTATACACAGTTTACACAAACAATAATCACTATGATCAAGTGGATTGGACTAAATTGCATTCTTTGATATTATTTACTGGTTCACAATTTTGGGATAGTCATGTAGATTTATCAATTTGTAAACTGTCAAACAAATAAAATGAGGAAAATAGGATGAAACTTCAGGCAACACTCAATTAAAATACAGGGAGATCTGGATGTCTGACAGTAAATGTGGATGTGTATCACAAGATCTAGACCTTTCACCCCCAGTCCTGAATCCTGATTGTTCACATACCATTTCCTGAACAACTGACTCAGTTTCTTGCAGCCTTCCAAATTGGGCTACTCTTGTGTCAGCCTTGTCTGCCTAACAGTTGCATAGGTCTTGTGCCCCAGAGAATTTTACAGCCTAAGGAAATACTTCGGAAGCACAGTCCCATTTTTACTTTCAGAGAGCCAACAGATGACTTGTAAACAGCAAGATCCCAGCAATGTGATAACCTGTGTTTTTTCAGTCATGCTAGTTGAAGGATAGACATTTGCCTCGATATCAGATAGGAGTCCCCTTCAGTATAGCACCTATGGCAGTATTACTCATAAAGGAGGGCAGACAGGATCTTTGTTGAATGTTTTACCTGAGAGACAACAACAGTCTTAGTGCAGCACTTGCTCAGGTCTGCAATGGATTGTCAACTCCATATGCTGAAGAAAGTATAGAGTGGGACTTGAACTTGCAAACCACAGGCTAGAAGTTGGAATGTATCCAGAAGCCGCAGTTGACATTTTTGTGGGCCTGGAAATTCTTTTGAGGGTGTGACTTAAAACTTTTGCTCAAATCATGGCCAAATTTAGTTTTAATATACAGCCAAGTATTCTCCTGAGCTAATTGAAAACAACCAAACCAACAAGAGTGGAAATCAACAAATTTAAGAGTGGACAGGCCAAGGAATCTCAACACATGCACATGCACAGAGATTCATAGACAAACAGATGCACATGAACACTGTCACACACACACACACACACACACACACACACACACACACACACAAACAGATACAGACACAGTCTCACACACATAAACACAGTCTAACTGAGTCAGTCTAAGGAAGTTCAGCATGTCCATAAGGACTGTCACCAATTTTTGTAGATGCCCCATAGAAAACATCACGGCTTGGTACGGCAACTACTCTGCCCAGGACCATTAGAAACTACAGAGAGTTGTGAACATGGCCCAGTCCATCATGCAAGCTGACCCTCCATCCATTGGCTCCAACTACACTTCTCGCTGCCTCGGAAAGGCAGCCAACATCATCAAAGACCCTTCCAACCCTGGTATAAGCTCTTCCAACCTCTTCCATCGGGCAGAAGATACAAAAGCATTAGCACATGTATCAACAGATCCAGAAACAGCTTCTTCCCTGCTGTTATTAGACTTCTGAATGGACCTCTCAAATTTCAAATCTAATGGTGATCTTTCTTTCTGTGCACCTTCCTTGTAGCCGTAACTTTGTATTCCTCACTTTGTTTTATCACCCTACGATCTTTGTATGTTTTGATCTGCCTGTACTGTATGCAAAACAAAACTTTTCACTGTACCTAGGTACGTGTGACAATAGAAAATCAAATCAAATCAAATCTTTTGCATACTAAGACTGAACTGTAAAAAAACCCACAAGTTCTTATCTCTTTTACACCTTAAGCCACATATCCAATTACTAATCTGATCGATTCATAATCGCATGTTAACCAGATGTTATTTATTTCCCACAGTACATACATCAGACATTGTTCTTACCCATCCATGGCCTCCCTCATCCTGATTGTGCTGCATCCTTGTCTCACCTTGGCCTGGCTCTTTGCCATCTACTTATATTTATTTTACTACAAACACTTTGAGCAGAACCTGCATTTATCCCACTCAACTTTAACCCTTTCAGTATTTAATTGACTGTGAAATGCTTCAGGAGCTTCTGAGGGCATTAAAGATGCTATAGAAATTTAGATCTTTTCTTTACAACAATAAAAAAGAACTGCTAAATTAAAGGAAAAGTATTGATTTTGATCTGCATTTGTCAACTTTCCCTGTAGAATGATTGATTTTGATGATATGTTTGCTATAATCCAGTATCAATGAAATGCCAGGGGCAATGCTGCTCTCCCTTTATTCTCACATCAGCTAATATCGAGGAATATTCATTGTGCAGAAAGTCTGATTTCAGAATGAATTCCTGGCCTGTCCCGAATGTCATTTAAGAACTTCCAGCTTCCACCATGGGCAATTTGTTTAGACTGTTAGGGTGAGAACATCTTCCTGTATTGTGCTACCATGACAAAGGAGAAACTCACCTCCTCTATTAAATCAAATGACTGTTTGGTTTGAAGTCAACACCATTGCTTCATAATGGGAAAGGAGTGGGGAAAGATGACAGGGCAACACCCCAGTGTCAAAATGTGTCTCCCAAAAAACTGTGCTAAACTTTGATGCAAGCTTCATATCAAACTGACTAGTCCAAAAGGCTCCTCACCTACTTAATGCTTTCTGTTAAAAAATCACCAGTGTGACTGATGAATACAGCTCTTTGCCAAACAGCATAGCCCAAGCTAACATTAGGTACATTGGTCCTTATAGCCTCCATTCCATTCTGTCATTGGTCCTTACAGGTACCCCATTGCATCATACCATTGGTCCCTTACAGGTTTCCCATTCCATACCATCACTGGCCCTAACAGGGTCCCCATTCTGTCCTGTCAATCAACCAAGCAGTAACTGTTTACAGTTTTGTGTGGTGCATTGCTATGACGAGTTTGTTGGTCCATCTGAAATCAATTCTGCTTTATACTTTTTGAAGAATGTCATGTTTCCAACTGACCTTTGCTGCCTACACAATTGCTGCAATCCTCACAATCTTTCTATTTTCTTTGTGAGAGTATGTGGAATAATTGCTTTAGATGACGTGCTTGTTACAAAAATAACATTGGAACTACACAATAAAAGATCTTCTGTCTGTCTGGATTGTTGATGTCAGCAAATTTCACACAAGGATAACCCATTGAGTGCTGAATTGTCTTTGTAGTGTTGTTCCAAAGGCCTCCACACCATGATCTTAGATTATTGTGTCGAGTTTTTAGGGAAATGGCTTCACAGAGAGTGTGAAGACTATGGACAGTGGGGAGAAATGATTCAGAGAAGCCTAGGTCAGATTGGCAAGGCAAGTAGTTTCCACATTCACCTCACATGCGAAAGGTCCCCAGTTCGATCCTGGGTGGGGACGTTTATTTTGCGGCACAGTGGTTAGCACTGCTGCCTCACAGTGCCAGGGACTCAGTTTCAATTCCACCCTTGGGTGACTGTCTGTGTGGAGTTTGTACATTCTCCCCGTGTCTGCGTGGGTTTCCTCCGGGTGCTCCGGTTTCCTCCCACAGTCCAAAGATGTGCAGGTTAGATGGATTGGCCATGCTAAATTGCCTGTAGTGTTCAGGGATGTGTAGATTAGGTGGGGTATAGGGGGATGGGTCTGGGTGGGATGCTCCAAGGGTCGGTGTAGACTTGTTGGGCCGAAGGGCCTGTTTCCTCACTAGGGATTCTATGATTGGGATGTCTGGTCAGCGGAGACGAGTTGGACCAAAGAGTCTGTTCCCGTACTGTACGACTCCATGACTCTCTGACATCAGGGCAAAGAGGTTTTAGTTATAAGGAAAAGTTAGAGGAAGTTTCATTGGAAGAGCAAAGTCCAAGAGGAGGTCTGATAGAGGTGTTTAAAATTATGGACGGCTTTGATAAGGTTTTGTGGCAGGTCTGGGGAATGAGAGTTCTTTGAGTTAGCTTAAGCAGGCTCAGTGGGGTGAATGATCTCCTTATGTACAAGGATTAGGTCTAAAACATCCAAGAAAGAACAAGCACCACTAATAGTTCCTTACAATGTTCTTACAATGTGGCCAAAGTGGCTCAAAACCAATCAGTTACACTCGAAGGAAATAGGTGATAACGATCTGAATTTAAAGATTTCAGACAGGGGATAGATGCTTTCCTTCAAAATGGTATTGTGAAGTCTTTTACTCAGTTTAACATCCCAGCTGAAAGATGTGCACTGCAATGTGAAAAACCAGTTCTGAGTTCACATTATTCTTTGAATGAAAGAATTGCTGTATTTTTGATCTCAGAGAACAAGTGTCCCAGAAAAGGTTAAACATTCCTTTCTTTACAGAGCAGTCTGCTCGTAAGTTCTGAGGAGTTTTGTTACTTGGTCAACAAGCAGAGTGAATGCGAGAAGGTTTTGTAATTTGAATATTGAAAATGACCTTTACAAGTTGCAACAGCTCAAATAAACAGCAAGGACGTGATTAAAATGTTGAAAGGCCCTGATTGGGTGAACACTTGGAGAAACTATTTCCTCCCAGTGGAAGAATGCAGAGGAACATCAGCGTCCAGTCTGAGCCAAGCTATTCGGGCTCTCAAACAGGAAAGACCTTGTCACACAGAGGATGGTGGAAACCAGGCACTCCAACCCCACCTTCCCCCACAAAAGCTGTGAAGATGCAGTGTCCATTAGGCTGAGGGGAACAGAGTTCTGTGAGACAATGGCAAATCACCAACTACATTAAATGAATGACCAAAACAGCCTTGCTCAGGAGAGGCCTGTGACCATGTACACTACCGGACCAGCCTGGACAGTCAGGCAGAGAGTACCATCAGTTTCATAAACATTGCTGCATCCATCTCCCATGTAATGCAGGGTGTCAGATGCTGCATGTACAACCATTAAAGTCACCACAGAACAGACAGTGACCCTCATTAATTGTGACCTCCCATTCCAACAACATCTAACTTGTCCAAAGCCACTAAACATGTGGTCTCCAGTGTGCAAGGGAAGCAGACGCAATGCCTAAATACCAAGGCAGTCTTAAGTGCCTGAGCTTTTCCAGCTCACTAACACCTTCAGAACAGACTCTGCTAAAATAGAGTTCACAGTCACTCCATTCACAGGAATGCTGAGCTGGTTTCCCATTCCCTGAACAACACTAATGACCATATAATTGTTATGCCTGAGCAACCTTACTGCATCCATAGAAGAATAACAGAAAGAGTTAATAGGAGTAACTATATGGTAAATATAATGTATCTTGGATTTTAAAAAGGCCTTTAGGTGTGAGAAGCTACTACACAGCCCCACTCAGTAGAATGTCTGGAATCAGGAGACAAATAATTGAGCGGATACCAAGCTGGTTACAAAACACAAGGAGAGATTCAGGGTAGTCAGATTGTTAAAAGGTGGAAAATGATATTCCATAGGAATTGAAGCTGGACCTGTGAAAAGTTACAGCCCAGAAAGTGACCATTCAGCCATCGTATCTGTGCTGACCAAAAAGAACTAGCCAATTTCCCAATTTCCAGCATCTGGTCTATAGCCTTGAGAGTTCCAGCACTTTAGGTGCAGATTCAAGTATCTGTTTAATACAATTAGAGACAAAAAAACTGCAGAT
>NC_063336.1:83781432-83833514 GCF_021869965.1 Rhincodon typus | reverse complement strand
CACACCATTTGTTTTTAAGACTGGAACAATGGGGGTAGCCCATTCACCGGTGGTTACTGATTCCAACGCTCCCAGATTTACCAGCTGTTCCAGTTCCACCTCCACTTTAGACCGGACGGTGTGAGGTACCGGATGCACATTTCAGACTCCCTGGACAAGCCTCTGGCTTCAGCTGTAATTTCCCCCAGGGTTCCTTTGAAGACATCTTCATACTTGTCCAGTCATGCAAACTCATGTTTGAGTCCACCAGCCTATTAATCACACCCCAGTTGGACCTTAATTTTTGTCACCAGGAGCATCCAAATAATGCAGGGTATTCACCATTTACTACATGAAGTCGCATTCTCCACACTGGTCTCTTCACTATGCTTTCACCAATAGATAGCTCTTCAGTGGCACTACCTGTTCTGTGTATGTCCGTAATATAATTTTGGCACACTTCAATGGTAGCGCCCTCAACATTTCCCAATTCAGGAATCAGGGACACTGCTGCGCCTGTATCCACTTCCATTTTTACTGTCTTCCAGTCTACTTTGGGAAGAATCCAGAACATACAGGATATTTAACAAAACCTCTGCTGACTCTGGGCCTTCTGCTTGGTCCACAGACCCAGCTGACTCCCTGTCTACTGCCTGACTGGCGCATGTACTTTATACCTTGTCCCTCAGGGTTGTTTCTTTCTGACTCCACTTCTCTTGTTTGGGTTTAAGCCATCAATATGACTCACTCACTTACACCTGTGGCACCAGGCTTCTCGAGTCCAACACGTTGCCTTCCTGTGGCCAGTCTTACCACAGTGGCGGCATTCTATGATTGGTACCACACTCTGCCAAGTTTCCACTACTTGATGCATTCGGGTGTCATCAGCCAACTATATCGATTCACTGGCAGCAAACTCCATTGAGGTAGCAATTTCAAAATCTGCCTTGGAATCTAGGTCTCTCCTTGTTCATAGCCTCCGTTGGACAGCTTAGTGTCTTGCTCCCAATTCTATTTAAGAAAACTGGTATCATGATGTGCTCAGCCACTTTGTTTACCTTTAAGAGAGTATTAAAGCATTCCCTGCACAGGATCTAATTTTCTGACTCTTCATCAAATGGTCCCATCGCCCCAACTGGTCCACCATTTTGTTTTCCCTCCATTTGAGTCTAGTATCTATTTGCAGCCTGAGTCCCCTCAGTGAAAGTTTCAGTAGCTCCTAGGTGTATATTCTCTTCTTCAGCCATCAGCCATGCGATGCCACTCTTGGCCCACTCCCCAGTGAGTACCTTCTTTCCTGATGTCAACTGTGGCCCAGTCCCTTCATGATTGCTTCCCTTGATGTTACCTCTGTAATCCTGCACTGTTCCCAAAGTCCAGATGACATCTCTGGACCAACAGAAAATCACGTTTGCTCACTTTGTGGGTCAGATCCCATTCTCATCGCCAGGTGTTATGTTGGTGCTTCCTTTGGGACCAGGAATTATATACCAGGTGGACTATTGTTGCTGAAGAACTAGCACAGTGACTAACATAATGGAATGAACAGCCTCCTTCTGTGTTTTTAATTCAGTAAGATGCTGAAATAAAACTCATAATATTCTCAGGTTTAATCTTGTGTTTTCTTCTGGATGAAAATACTATGCTTTTATATCGCATAAAATATTGGTCCAAAACATAAATGTTCGCTGTATGGGCATTTTGTAAAGTATTGTCTCGAGTTACTTGCCCTCTGCAGAATTGTCTTCACATCATGAAGGAAATCTCCCCATTAATCAGTTCTTGACTGTGTTTTAACTCATTACTCAAATGGAGAGCAGCATAAATCATTGAATCATTTTACTCTACATGTGAGTTCATTACAGGAAGGTTAAAAGACCACGTGGGGGCTTTTGTGGTATAGTGTTAGCATCACTTCCTCTGAGCCAGCAGATCTATGTTCAAGTTCCACCTGCTCCAGATGTGAGTCATGAAACATCTGAGCAGGTTGCTTCACACAACTAAAAGACTATTAGGGAATTGAAAAGTTAACTCCAGCTGCACAGGAACTGTGAAACTTTCATCATATTGTTTGTGGTGTCTGTAAGCTGGGCTCAGTTTTCAAAAGATGCTTAAAATTTGAAACATGGGATTTGAAGCTATTAGCAGAGCAGAATCTAGAGACAGAATTATGCATTTAACCTTGACAAGATGTTTGCTCTATTTGCCTGGAAATCCATCTGCTCCAAAAGCAGATTAAACAGCTTCTTTGTGGGATTTTGCAGTGCACATAGTCACTGCTGCACTTTACAATGGGGGCGGCAATTCAGAAGTACTTCATTGGGCTTCTAATGATTTGAGATCTCTTCAGGAAGTGAAAGGAGTTTCATAAATGCACATGTTTCTTTCTCTCTTTTCTTCCTCACTAGTTCAATGTGGGCATCCTGTAACAGAGAAGGCTCTTACCGATAGTGGGTTATTAGAGTCAGAGTAGGTTATTAGAAACAGACAGGGTAACATATTAGCATGGATAGAAGGTTGGCTGCCTGGCAATGAACAGAGATAATGCATAAATGGATCTTTTACTGACAGGCAGGATGTGATAAGCCTGGTCACGCTGTTTCTTACAGGGGCCTCTGCTTCTTACAGTTTAGATCAATGACTTAGATATGACAATTAGATATAGGAGAAGAATTAGGCCATTTGGCCCATTCAGTCTGTTCCACCATTGGCTGATGTTGTTTGTCAACCTCATTCTCCTGCCTTGAACTTCTTATTAATAAAGGGAGCAAGGCATGCTCGCTAAATAATCAGATGACACAAAGAAAGGTAGGAAAGTATGTTGTGAAGAGGACACCAAGGAATGCAGTTAGAGACAAGTTGTGGTAAGACCAAAATCTGGCAGAGTGAGTATAATGTGGGAAAATCTAAAGTTGTTCACTTTAACAGGAAGAATGAAAAAGCAGAGTATGAATTAAACATTGAAACATTATAGAATTTCAAGGTGCAGAGAGATCAAGGTGTTCTAGTATGAGGAACAGTTATAAAAAGTTATTATGGGGGTACGACAAGTGATTAAGATGACGAATGGAATACCATCTTTTATTTCAAGAGGAATTGAATATAAGAGCGAGGATGTTATGCTACAGTCATTCAGGGCATTGATGAGGTTGTATCTTAAATACTGTGTGCAGTTTTGGTCTCCTTATTTAAAGAACAATGTCAATGCATTGAAGGCAGTTCAGAGATTTACTCACGTGATATCTGCAAGAAGTGGGTTCTCTTATAAGGACAGGTTGCACAGGCTGATCTTGTTTCTACTGGAGTTTAGAAGAGTGAAGGGTAATTGATTGAACTGTATAAGGTCATGAATAATCTTGACAAGGTGGACATGGAAAGGATGCTTCCCCTTGTGGGTCAGTCCAGAACTGGGAGACACATTTAAAATTAGGAATCACCTTTTTGGGACAGAGGTGAGGGGATTTTCTTTTCTCTCTCAGATGACTGACTTTGGAACTCTCTGCTTCAGCAGGCGTTGGAAATGGGGTCATCAAATATACTTTAGGTGGTGGTAGATCAAGCCTTGTTAGGCAAGGGAATCAAAGGTTGTTGGGGTATTTGGGAAGGTGGAATTTGAAACATGAATAGATCTTCCATTATCTTATTAAATGACATAGGCATGAGGGGCTGAATGGTCTACTTCTATTCCTATTTTGAAAGTTTGCAGATTATATTAATAAATCTGAAACTGAACGTTAGTCTCAGTGACAACTATGACAATGATAATTGATTGTTGTGAGAAAACTATCTGGTTCACTAAAGCTCTATAGGAGGGAAATCTATCATTCCTTACCTGGTCTGAACTACATTTGACTCCAGACTCAGAGCAATGTGATTGATTCAACTTTAAATGGTTGAGAAAGCCACTCCATTCAAAGACTATTAAGGAAGGCAACAAATGCTGATTTGCCAATAATGCCAACCCTCCAGGAAAGAAAAATAAAGTGTAGAATGGGTCTATAATGTTATATCCTTATATCTACTTCCAGTATACAATGAGTCTATAGAATTACAAATTTATCTTCGCTTGAGTTATTGTATTAATTCTTTCATGTTGTAACCTTAACTCAACTCCCAGAACAGAATGAGGTCTGTAGTGTTATAATGACGCTGCATATTTAATATTTGAATTGAGGATGTAACTTTTGAAGAAATGTGGAAAATGGATTAATTTCAGAATTTGTGGAAATATCTGGAGTGGTTTCTTCAAAAGAGGTTGTTGAAATGACATTTTGTCATTGGAATTTTTTTCACAAATGTCTTCATAGAAATCACATGACAGATGATAACTGCTTGTTTTAGTTGAGATCTTCTGATGAGAATGTTTGAACAGTGATTGGTTTGGGTTTGTTCTGGTCTTCAGTGGGGGAAAGGCTTGCCAAGGTGATCAGCTCGTTTTTCGGGATGTGAGGTCAAGGTGAAATTTCTTCATTCTTCTGGAAAAGTGACTGAGAGAATCACTTAATGTTGTATTTCCTGAACAAGCTACATCTGCCAAGACTTCACAGACAACTGCGTGTGTTTAATGGCATGTTCACAGGTACCAGTCCACTGGATCAGAAGACGATATGAACTTTTCACATCTGAAGTTTTTCCTCTTCAAAGATTAAAATGCATTGGCCAAAGTGTTCTTGTCCAAAAAGGCAAACTTTGCAGAGAAATCCATTTTTATTTTACCATTTCCCTGATGTGTGTTTGTGAGGGTGTTTTATGTATTTTGGGGGATAAGTATTTATATAGCATATTAAACACTTTACACATTGGCTAGTTTTGCATTTTCATTGAATACATTTTGCTTTACAATAAATTAATAATCGCACATTTATTAAAAGAACCTGAGATATCGATGTTTTTATTTTAAACTTGATATTGATATTTAATTGGCCATCTTGGTAATTGCAATAAAATGTTATCATTGTATTTTTTGGACACAAGAGTAGTGAACCGAAAGCAAGAGGGTGTGTTTCCAGCTTTGATTATAACAACAGTGTTCTCATCCTATTATCAGACTCAGTACAGAGGGGCTGTATCGTGTTATAACTCTATCTCCAGTACAGTACAGAGAGACTCTATTGTGTGATAACCCTGTCTCCAGTCCCAGTACAGTGCTATGACACTACCTGCAATCTAGAGAGACTCAATGGCAGAAACTGATTGTCAGGATGTTATAGTCACCGTGGTACACAATACAGAGTTGATTTTGGGAATGGACCATTAATCTATCTCTGTGTGTGGCGATTTTTAGGACAAGTGGTAACACTTTGCTTGTTTCAGCACAGCAAGTTGTTTACAGTAATGATACACCTCTCTGTAGCAAACCCCCTAGAGTCTGTCACATTCATAACCTGAATTCTCACAGTTGGGGAAGTACGATGATCCCTGGCACTCATTATCTGGGCTCTCCAGCCCGGAGTTGGGGCTGTCCCTCAGCACATCTGCCTCACGTTCCAGGCCCCTCTCTGAACACCCCTTGATCCGTTTGAGCTTCACGTTGTCCTTGTCACTAACACAAAATAGGAGCGTCATGACATCCCGGCGGAACTTGGAGTTCATTCCAAAGTAGATGATGGGATTGTAGAAGCTGGCAGACTTGGCGAAGAGGCTGGCGAGCAGGCTGGTAAGCTTTGGGACTTGGTGTCCACTCGCTGACCACATGGAGATCACTGCGTATGGTGACCAGGCAATAATGAATGCAGTGCAGATCACCATTGAAACCTGGAAATGGTGAAATAGGGGTGAGGTTAAGGAAGTGCAGACACAGTTTGCCATCAATACCATTATTTCTTAACTTAACTCGAACTGAACAGCACATTCATGGGAGCATGCTGTCCCCATTCACTGTTAAGCACTCAGCACCATCCTGGCTTGGGCTAATATATATCGAGTAATGTTTGTGTCACACAAATGCCAGGCAATGACCAACTCCAACAAGAGAGAATCTATCCAACGCTTCTTGACATTCAATGGCATTACCATCAGTGAATCTGCTACTATTCATATCCTGGGGGCTTGCCATTGCCCAGAAACTGGTGTCACTCTCCCTCAGTCTAGTATCTCATACCCCCAGACTAGAGTCACTCTCCCCACAGCCCAGTGTCAAACTCTCCCCCCAGCCCAGTGTTACACTACTCCCAGCCCAGCGTCACTCTCCCCCCAGCCCAGCGTCGTTCTCCCCCCAGCCCAGCGTCACTCTCCTCCCCAGCACAGCGTCACTCTCCCCTCCAGCCCAGTGTCACTCTCACCACAGCCCAGTGTTACTCTCCCCCCAACCCTGTGTCACTCCACCCCCAGCCCTGTGTCACTCTCACCAGTGAGAAATAGGTATTTGTTCTTTCATGTATTTAAACTGAACCCGAACTCCAGACCCTGGTGTCAGAAAACTCACCCGGGTTACATCCCTCTCCAGTTTCCTTTGGCGGTCTCCCTGGACCTCTGCTCCTGCCAGCGCCCGGTTTGACTTGATGGTGTTGATGATGGATATATACGAGAAGAGCATGATGGACATTGGCAGGAAGAAGCAACAGACAAAGATGGAAACAATGTAGGATTTGTAGACAGTGGAGAACACTGCTCTGCCCCAGTCAATCTCACATGTCCCATACATCTGGTCTATGGCAAAGGACAAGAGGAGACAGAGAAAAACAGTTAGAAAGAGAGATTGGAAAAGAGATAAAAATAAAAAGATGGACAAACCAATGAAGGAGACAATAAAGTAAAGTTAATGAAAGAGAAAATTGTGGAAAAGTAATGGAAAAGGTTAAGAGAGGAAAGAAATTGGGGAGACCTGTTGGATAAAGCTAGAGAATAAGATAGAGAGAGAGAGAGAAAGACAAACAGGTAAAAGAGAGATGGGGAAAGTGAATGAGATGTAGACAGACTGACAGAAAGCACAAAAGAGAGAACTACAGACAGCAAGAACTTGCACTCTTGTTCACTAATGCCCTTCACAATCTCAGAATATCCCAGTGTATTTTATAACTAATTGACCACCTCTCCAAATTGGAGTCACGATTGCAATACATGGAATGTGGCAACCAATTTTCACACAGCTAGGTTCCGTAAATTGGAAACTGATAATGACCAGATCTGTTATTTATTTTTAGTGAGACACACAAGGATTTGAGAAGACAAATCAGAATTGAGACACCAGCACAGTACTAAGGGAGCGCCACACTGTCTTTCAAATGAGATATTTAAGCAAGGCTCTGCCTTTGCTCACAGGTGGATATGAAGATCTCACAGCAGTATTTTGAAGAAGAGCAGCAGAGCTTTCTCTCGATGTTCTGACTGAGATTTATCCCTCAATCAACATCACCAAAGCATATTATCTGGTCATTGCAGCTTGCTGTGACTTCACTTCAAATGGACTTTGTTGGATGTCCTGCGGTTACAAGGGGTGCTAGAGATAAGCAAGTTTTACTTTTTACACGATGCCAGCATTTTTTTTTAAGCTGATCTAAGTTCTTCAAACCCACCATGGTGGGAGTTGAATTCATATTATCACCAGATTAATAGCCCAAACCTGCTTGTTTTTGTGGGCCTTAGTTTAGCATCTCATCTGAAATACAGCACCTCTAACAGTGCAGCACTCCCTCAGTATGGCACTAGTATGTTCATTCTGATTTTTGTTCTCAAGTCTTAGATTGCTTCACTAAAGAAAAGCTGATCTGGTCATATCACTGTAGAAATTGCTGCATGTGAATCAGTTATCAAATTTCATTCTAATCTATGTGCTCAGCTGGAAACTGAATAACTGGATTCTATTATCTCGTCAATACTGTAATGTAAAATATTAGCAAAGTGAGAGCCATCTTCTGCCTCTAAACACATGCCATTAGTCACCCAGAATGGCCAGTATCGCCTTCCCATGGCCAATCAGAAAGCAAATACATTCTTCCTGAGCTAATTGGGAGATTTTTTTCTAACCATCAAGAAGACCTTTCTCGTACCTCAGATATTTTATAGCTAACAAATTACCCAAAGCATTTTATTTTTTATAAACACAATGTTTTAATGTTTTTTTCATCCCTCAATTTTCTTGCTGATAACAAAGTCCTGGAGATTGTTTAATTCCAGGAGAGTCCAAGGCAAACGTGAAGGGTTGGCAACTCTGTCTCAATTCTCTAGCTCAGTGAGAAACATAACTGCCCCAGCTGTGTAACTGTGATTCTCCTGTGTGACTATGACTCATCTGTGTAACTGTTTCTCCTGTGTGATTGTAACTCTCCTACATGACTGTGATTCTCCTGTGTGATTGTAACTCTCCTACATGACTGTGATTCTCCCATGTGACTCTGACTCTTCAGTACAGCTGACAACTGTAACTCACCTGTACAACTGTAACTCACCTGTACAACTGTAACTCTCCTGTGCAACTGTGACTCACCTTTGTAACTTCCCCATCCAAACAAAGGGGATGCTGACCAGAAGAGAGCAGTGGCCCATATCAGTGTCATCAACAGGTTTACGTTCTGTCTGTTAATATAGTGAGCTGCAGAAACATCATAGCAAGCATTAGGCCGAGACCTGGGACAGCAACACCATTTGTAATTTGATTCTAGGTATTAGTTGGGTAACAGTGTTCCATCTTCAGTCCAGTGATTCAGATGCTAATCTGTCTCTGGAGCATTATAACAAGCTGTAGGGGATTCCAAACTGAAGGTCAGCTAGAAAATCCGCTCCCCAAGCCTCTCTCCTATGGACTGTGTGAGGGAAGTATCCTGAATGTCCTAGTCAGTTACTACCCTTCGTCCTGTTCCTACTATCTGACCTTGTTCTATATTTGCTGACTTATCCCTTAGCCCCCTTACAGCCCTTGTCTCAGGTCTGGCCTCCTTACCCCCTCCCTCCCTTTCCATTCTTCATCCCCTTCCCTCCTCCCTCATTCCCTCCCACCCTCATTAAACCCTACCAATCCCCACTCCCCTCCCATATCAACACCTTCTCCTCCCCATTACCCTCCCCCTCAACACTCCTCTCCCCATTACTTGTCCCCTCATCAATCCCCACCTCTCCCATTCCCCTCCACTCGCATCAAACCCTTGTCACCCCATTTGCCCACCTCTCTTCCTCCCTTCAACAATCCTCCCCCCACTCACCCTTTCTCTCACAAACCACACCACCCCATTCCCATTCATCATGTTTCCACCTTTGCCCTGTCAACTTTGTCTCTCATTTTCCCATCACATGTATAAAGAATGTATAACAGGGACACAGTGTTTAATTATTTAATATTATTTAATATTAATATTAATTATTTAAAATGCCCAGTCCAATATGAGACACTGTGAGAAAGTAAGGACTCCTTAAAAATATAGCTGCTAATAGTCAGGAGCTGTAAAGACTGGGACAATGAAAACTCAGGCAGGAATTTACAAAGCTTGAGAGCCCACACTATATGGGAGGTAGTGGTGTCATGCTAATCTCACTGGGCTAGTAATCCAGAACCTCAGACTAAGGCTCTGATAGGTGGTGAAATTTGAAGTTAAAAACTTACCTAGCTGTCAATTGTTGTAAAAACCCATCTGCTTCAGTATGTCTTTAAGGGAAGGAAATCTATCATCATTACCTGCTCTGGCCTACATGTGACTCCAGACCCACAGCAATGTGATTGACTGGGCATTTAGGGACAGACATTAAATGCTTGCCTACCTAATGCTGCCCAAACCCTACTTACTAATAAAGAAAAGGCAGTCTACATTTATAACAAAAATTTTTCTTTCAAAGCCAAATTCCTTGACATGAATAGGGGGAATTTGAGTTAGAGACACTGCTACACTCACCCTTCTTTCCAGTGAGTGGGTTACCATTAGCATCCCAGGGCTGAAGGATGTACCTTTAACAGTGTGGAAACAAAACTACATTTACCTTTGTATGGGTGACAGCCTTTAATATATCTTATGATGCTGATCACTGTGAGGGTGTTAATACTGGACAGACCAAAGAGCAGTGTGAGAAAACCATCAATCTGAAAAGACAAGACTCACAATTAATGAGATCTCACTATTACCCGTTACAGATGGTGAAGATTAACAATATCCTCAGGGAAAGTGTCACAGTCCTGATCTAGGGGATCAAGGTGAATGGACATGACTAGTGACAGAATGCACAGAGAAAAGGAGCTTGTATTTTTGTTGTCCATTTCACAACCTCAGGAAATCTTGTGGTGTCTTACAGCCAATGAAGTACTTTGTATATATATATACATATTTACTATTAGAATGTAGAAAATATAGTGGCCAATTTGAGCCCAGCAAGCTCCCAAAAGAACAGCAATTTCATTGCTTCCTGTTTTAGGCATGAACATTGACAAGAACACGGAAGAGAATATTTTCACTCTGTTTTAAATAGTGACATGGTTTTTCTACATCCAGCTGAAAACATAGAGAGGATATTGGTATTGTATCATAAAGTGATGCCTTTGACAGTGTAGAACCCCTTCAGTACAGCACTGCAGCATCAGTCTAGATTTTATACTCCCTGGAGTGGGACTTGAACTTGTGATCTTAACGCTCAGTATTGAGAGTTCTACAATGGGAGGATGCTCAGAAAGACTACAGTCAGACTGCCTTGTTATTGCGCCTTACCTGACAGGTCCATATTGATGTAATCAGAAACCCATCATCTCGAAATATATTGAAAATCTCTATGATCCCACGGGAGTATCCAAACAGAGAGATACTGGCATCTGATACAGCCAGGTTAAAGGTTAAATAATCTGTTGCCTGTAGTGTTGCTCTCTGCCTGCACAGCACAAATATCACCATGCTGTTTCCAAACCAGGAGAACCAGCCTAGGGAAGAAACGCAGAGAAAGTGGATCACCAAGTCTCATCTTGAACACTCGCTACCAAACTCAAGGAGATACTGACCAGGAGGGGAGTGTGAGGGAAGCATTTTTTTCACTACAAGATGACCCGTCTCTGCTATAGAACATCCCACTTTACAACAGGCTAAGATTAAACAAGGCCGCAGCTCCTTTTCCGTAAAAAGAGAAGACTGAGGCATGGCCTGGTAGAAATCTTTACAGTTAGGATGGAAGTAGAGATGATTTCACTCATTAATGAATACAAAATTAGTCATCATGAAAACAAACTAACCACCAACAGATCCAGCAGGGAATGCAGGAGGAACCTCTCTTCCCCAGAGAATGATTGCAATCACCAGTCAGAGTGGTTGAAGGGAACAGCATGGATGCATTTCTAGGGTGAGCATGATAAACATATAAGGGAGAAAGGAATAGCAAGTTACATTAATGGAGTTAGATGAAGAGGAGTGGGAGGAACCATCTGTGGTGTACAGTTTAACCCCTTGAATGGACCAGTGAGGATGAAAGAAATGTTTCCATGCTGTACATTCTGTGTACCATGAGTGATTTAATGTAATCTGTACAATTCTATATAGATCTTATACAATGCTTGTAATGTATGTGATTTAATGTAGAGTATGAACCAATGCTACATACCGAGAGTTAGCAGGTAGATGCCAATTACAGTCTCCCCGTGTTCCGAGACAATGGTCTCCTTTGGGTAGAAGCTGCTGTTCTGGTTCCTCCACAGACTATTGGACAGGCTACGAAAAGCCATCTTTCCAAGGCCTGTCACCCAATCTCCACACTGAACAGGTAAGGGGCCTACAACTAACTACCCACCATAGTGCAGGAGAGATTCACTGAGCTCCACTCGAATGAACAGGGCAGTCCAAGTACAAGATTGTGAAGGAGAGTGATGTATTTCAGCAAACCAATCCCATGGCTCGATCTTACTTCTTAATCCAGCCTAAGAGCAGCTTTAGAGCTAACCTGCAGATTGACGTCAGCCCATTTAATCTCTCCTTAGGAGAGTCAGTTCGGGGGAGGACACAGACCAATTTGCCTCCAATCATGGCAATGTTGAGGAGATTTCCTTGCAACAAAGGCAGGGACTACATGAATGATTAGGGTCAGAGTGACCTCCTGGAGTCTTTTCTATCAAAGAGGAATTTCACAAACTTTTAATCTCTTGACATACCCAGGATTTGTTTTTGGTTTTTTTCCTTCTCCAAAGAAATGTCATGGTTTTAGATTGGGATTACATTTATAGCGATGGAGATTGCATGTTTGCCATGTAAGTGTACGTACCTTACTATAAATAAAGGAAAAATTACATTTCATGCTGCATTTGAGTGAAACAGACTTTACAATAAAGAGAACATCTGTTACAATTTCAAATGCATTCACTGTCAATGAAATACCTTTGATCCCAGACCAAAAACATATTATCCTTCATCATTGTTATATCACTGCACTACTTCCTATCTCTTCCAGCCCTACAGCCCTCTAAGAACTCTGTGTTCCTCCAATTCTGGCTTCTTTACATAGTCCCCACTTACATTGCCCCATTGTTGGCATTGACACCTTCAGCTGTTTAGATTTTCACATTTCTGATTCTATGCGTTTTTGCCTCTCACCTTCTCCTCACTCCAATGTCCATTCCCCAGTAGTAAAGTCATTGGGAACTGGGGGGAACTATCCATTGGCTGAGGTCATTACTTATCATAGATGAACAGTTTTGTAGCTGTTGGAGGCCAAGTAGCACAGTCCCAGGCGATTAATGTAGGAGGTCCTCAAGGCAGCATCCTAAGATCAATCCACCTTCAACTGCATTGACTTCCCTGACACTCTGAAGAGTGGCTCTTCAATCTGATGCAGTCACTCCCTGCTCTTCTTCTGAACCCCAATGCAACATGGGAGACTGTTCCCAGTGCTGATATGCTTCTCCAGCTCCTGGTGGGTGAGAGGTTTCAGGCCTATCTCATCATCAGCCTGACTTTAAACAATGCTAACTCTCAACATCATTAGATTGCTAACTCATCACCTCATGTCTCCAACCATACTGCCCTCACTGATTGCCACCATTGGTTACTAGTCAGCCACAGGCCTTCACTGGTGTAGAGTGGTCCACTCTCTATTACCTAAACGGAAAGATTCTTGACTGCCAGGAAAGCAGATGTTATTTCCACAAAGTGATTTTTAAGTTATAACTAGTAAACAAAAATGTTTCAAGAATATTTTTTTTAAATGCACAGAGGCCTGGGTTTTCCACCGTTTAGTAGTGTCCAAGAAATTAAGTGATAATCCTTTCGGACTTCAGGACAATCCTGGAGAATTGGCAACCTTACCACAACAGATAGACTTGACCTATGTTTCAAAGTGAATGAAGCCCATTTTGACTCCCTACTTGAGGCAAGAATGAGGATGGTATTGGTTTTAAAAAGGGCATCTTAAGAGGCCCAAAACAGGCAGCAAAGAGGTGCCACTTTGAAAGGAATCTATCACTGGGTGCCCAACATGCCTTCTTTCCTGCATCAGGCAGAAGGCCCCTTTAAATGTGGGAATTGCGGCCCTGCGACCTTTGCACTTTATCAAGGATCAAGAAACACTTCATACCACTGCACATCCGTAATCCCACATTAAAATCCCAGTAATAAGAATGAACATGTTAGGATTTGATCATCCAAAGAGAGGTTAACACCTCTCATAAATATGCAGAATTCACGTAGCTCAAAACTAACAAGATTGGGCCAATCCTTTTTTATTCAGTATCATCCTGGTTGTATTGAACTCTCTAGCAATTTACATTTCCATAGCACCGTTGATGACCTCAGGATATTCTAAAGTGCTCAAAAGCCAATAATTTATTTATTGAAGATTGAGGAAAGACTACAGAAAGCTGCAGCACAGAGGGACTTGGGAATCCTTGTGCATACAAAAAGCTAGCATACAGGTTCAGCAGGTAATAGGGAAGGCAAGTGTAATGTTGGCCATAATTTCAAAAGAAATAGAGAACAAAAATAGGGAAAAGTCTTGCTTAAAGTATACTATACTAGCTAGGCCACAAGTGGAAGTCTGTGACCAGTTTTTGTCCCCTTTTCCAAGGAAGGATGTACTGGCATTGAAGGCTGTCTAGAGAAGGTTCACTAGTCTGATCTTTGGTACAGAGGGACTATCTTATAAGGAGAGGTTGAGTAAGTTGGATCTGTATTTGTTGGAATTTAGAAGAATGAGAGGCAACCTTATTGAAACATACTAGATTCTTATGGGACTTGATAGGGTAGATGTGGAATGGTAGTTTCCCTTGCAGGGGAGTCTAGACCAGAGGTCATAATCTTAGAGTAAGGGGTCATCCATTTAAAATGGAGATGAGGAGGAATTTCTTCTCTTGGATGGTTATGAATCTGTGGAATTCATTACCACAGAGGGCTGTCAAGTCTGGGTTGTTGAGTATGTTCAAGGCTGAGATAGACAGATTTTTAATCAGTAAGAGAATCAAAGGCTATGGGAAAAAGACAAGAAAGTGGAGGTGTGAGTTATCAGATCAGTTCTGATCTCATTGAATGGCAGAGCAGATTCAATGGGCTGAATGGTCTACTTTGCTCCTACATCCTATTGTCCTATGGAAGTGAAGTTACTGTTGTTCTTTTTTTGAAATGTGGAAACAATTTGCTCACCGTGAACTCTGGCAAACTGTGATGTGTGACCTGCAGGTATTTTCAGTTGCACTGGGACGAATTGTTTCAAATAGCAATGTAAGAACAGATGGGACCTTGGGTTAGTGACTCACCTGCAATCGGGCAGGGTAAAATGCCAGGTTTTCCGCTCACATCAGTGTGCTCAGGAGATGAAACTTTCATTTTTTCGTCATCCCGGAGAGTTGGCAACCGCTATCTGTAACATAGTGAATCAACAGCCTCCTTTTATACTCCACCCTCTTCAATGATTGGGTCCACAAGAAAGGTTGGTGACAGGGTAATGGTTCTGAAGGAGTTAATGTTCATGTTGCCCTGAGCTCTACCCAATCTGATGATTGGCAGTGTCTGACTGGGAACAACACATAAAAGTTGCTGGTTCAATGAACAAGTTACATAAATTAACCTAACGTTACTATTTCTCTGATGAGCACTTCAATCTTCAATAACTTGACCAAAGATTTAACAGGTGAGATTCCGTACACTTTAAGCAGCAGTTGCTATGGAATGACAGTATTCAGAGAATTCAGTCCAGTTCTGTGCACATCTGAAACACTAAGGGGGAAAGATGTACCTCTCCTTTGTTGGGAATATGTCAGTTTCTGGAGATTGAGACTACACTGTAAGTTGTGTGCTTCATGTAGGTTTCTTGTCTGATATTAATGAGGAAATCCCAAGGATTCTACTCAGATCTGCATGGACTGCTTGAAATGGTACGGCATGAACAAAATTTGTCCCCTGAATGTTTCTGATAATGACACAAATCTTCCAATCTGGTCAGAATCTGTTTTTTCCAATCCAGATTGACTATAAATCACCCACTTACCTTGGGGGAAGAGTTTCCTGAGTGAACTTCCAGAGCAGGAACTTTTGCAACCAAAGCAATCCAATCTAGGGCTCCACATGGGAAACAGCAGAGAGAATTGGCCCTGGAACTGTACACTTCTCCAGCAGTAGTTGCCGTAATTTGCACTTTAAAGATCCAAAGCCACTTGCACATCTACTCAGCAATGATAAGTGTGGAAGGGAATAGGGTGCCAGGTGGGTGGGGTGGTATGTGCCATGTTTATGGGGTGGCAAGTTGCTACATGCATGGGGCAGTAGGATGCCAGGCAAGTGAGGTGGTAGAGTATCAGGTGGGTGCGGTGATAGGATTCCAGGTGGGTGAGGTGGTAGTGTGCCTGGGGAGTGAGGAATTTGACTGGCATTTGATAGGGTGGTGAAGGAGTGAAGAAATGGAGTGGCAGGTGGGTAAGGTGGTAAGATGGCAAGTGAGTGAGGAGATAGGGTGGTAGGTGGATGAAGGGCATAGATGGCAGAAGATGGTGAAGCATTAGGATGGGTATGGGACTGTTGTGTTGGGTAAGTATTTGGTGGTTGTTGGAGTGGATCCGGTCAGTGGGAGGTGTATTTATGGGGATTTGGGGGATGTAAAGTTGGTTCAGGAGGGGTAGAGGGGCAAGAATTAGGGTGGGAGAAGAGTGGGTGCAGTTGGCAGTTACTAAAGGGTCCATGAAGAGTTTGGGGTCAGGTGTTGTTGGGTCTCGGGTGGACGAGGTTGGGACAGTCAGGGATGTTTTCAGGCTGGGGTAGATCAGAGGGCATGAGTGTTGGTGGGATGGGAGAACGGTGTCAGTGGGAGAATCAGAGTTAGTCGGTGGGCAGGTAGGTGTTAGAGGTAGTTGGGGAATTGGAGGTCAGGATGGGATGGCATGGTGGGTCTGTGGGGGTAGAGGTGGGGGATGTGTTGGGTCTATGGGAGATTTGGGGTGGGCAGCTGTGTTGGATCTATGGGGAATTTGGAGTGGTGGTATGTTGGGTCCAAGGGGATTTTGGGGTGGGGCTGTATTGGGTCAATGGGAAATTGGGGGTGGGGCTGTTTTGGGTCTATGGGGGATTAGCAGCAGGGGTCTGTTGGGTCTTGGGGTATTGTGAGTGGGGAGTGTAGAGACAATAAGGACTGCAGATGCTAAAAGCCAAAGTCTATTGGCTTGAGGCAGAAAAAGCACAGCAGGTCACAGAGCATTCAAGGTGCAGGTAAGTCAAGGTTTCGAGCCGAAACTCTTCATCAGAACAGGGCTGTCCTGATGAAGGGTTTTGACCCGAAATGTTGACTTACCTGTTCCTCGGATGCTGTCTGACCTGCTGTGCTTTTCCAGCAGGGAATGTCTTGTCTGGGATGGATGGTGTGTTGAGTCTATGGGGGATTTGGGGGAGGGATGCTGGATCCATGGGGAATTGGTAGGTTGAGTCAGATGGTGTTGGATTCAGATTGTGAGGCATCAGGGAGGTCAGTGGGGAGTTGAGTTTGGGTCAACTCAGGGTGAGGGAGAATGGGGTGTTTGGGCTCACGGGGTTCGGGGGTCTCAGTTGGGGGAGCAGGACGTGGTCAGTGGTCATTTTACAGAGGAGTATAGTTAGTCATTTTACAGTTAGTCAGGAGTTCCAACATGTATTCTTTCCTTTAACCTTTCCTAGCTAACTAAGTCAGTCAGAACCCCAAAGTTTCTGAATCTAACTCAGTTGGCGAATTTTTAGGTTGCACCCATTGGAAAGGTTTCATATTTACGGGCAATTCCCAGGGACTCATCTGAAAACAGCTTGAGTCTACTCTATACCAATGACTGTATTCCTTGAGGAAGATCTGGACCAGTGTTATTTCTTGTTGGAACAGAAGTGCTACACATGTGCGTTGGTACACCTTCCACAAGATGTAACAATAGTTGCTCTAGTAATTTTGGCCTTCTGCACACCTCCAACTTCCTTATTGCCTATACCTCTCCAACCACTCTGCTCGCTTCCTTGGTCACTGCTTAAAAACCTCCTGCTCTGACAAAGTTTTTAGCCCCTGTCCTTTGTTTGATAGCACTGCTGTCAAGTGCTTTGGGATGTTTCACTACCTGAAAGGTGCTAAATGAATGCCAATTGTTGTTGCAAAGTCAGATACATTTTGTCTCCATGTCATTTTAATCCTTCACCCTTGATATGATGTACTTAAGATGCCAAGTCAAACTGGATGAGGGTAAATTATCCACACTACATACTGCTCCTCCCAGCAGAGTGACACAATGCAATTCAGCATATCCAGCTTTCTATTCCTTCCTCCAAACCATCGATACATGTAATGATCCCAGGACAGAATAGCGGGGGGTTAGGGAATGGGGGAGAACACCCCCTGTCACATCACCAATCAAAATGGGTTTCCTATCAGCCTTTCACTCATTATTCAGATTCAACACCTAAAAACAGAGGAGAGTTCAGGAGAAACTCTTTATCTAGCGGTGAAAATGTGGACTGCGTTCCCACTGGGAGAAGTTGTGATAAATAGCATAGATAAGTTTAAGGAAATGTCAGATAAGTGAATAAGGTAGAGAGACACAGGCTATGCGGAGAACTTAGGATAAACACGATGAGCAGAAGAAGCTTATCTGAGGCATTAACCAGGTGGCCTGAATGAACTGTATGCTTTAAATACTTTTTCAATGAGATACTTGACTAAGGTTATGTTGCGACTACAGTGCTGAATATAATTTAGTGAGATGCTGAGGTTTCGAACATGTTCTCACATGAACATACACTCCTAATCTTCTGCAGAGTTCAGTGACTAATTTCAATATGTAAGAGAGTAGAAAATAGCTGTGATCCAAACACACTCTTCTACTTCCTCTCTCATAATTGGAACTTCTTATCAATGAGCCTCAGAATGTTGGCTCCTGCCATGTAAGTCCAGCACAGCACTCCCTAAAAACTATCAGCAGGAACTCAGTGGGGCCCACTCTGAGTCACAAGCTTTAACTTCACTCAAGAAACTCAGGTCTAAATGTTTCTGGGGCATTGCTGGGAGCAAAAAGCAGGTCCTGGGGCTACATTTGTTGGCAACTTGACTGGAGGCCTCCTAAATGGTTGTCTATGGGGCTGCAGTCCAGTTAAAGCAGGTAGCGAGGACGGGGCAGCCTCTCCCATTAAAAGCTGAGAGCCTCCCCATGTCTCTCCATTGGAACTTACCCACCATCACTGCAATAGTCTTCAAATTGAGTGAATGTACACCTTAATCTTCCTGGAATGGGGAGCCAATCCACTCGGGAAAGCGCCCTGAAGGCAATGAGTCATACTGACATTGATCCCCACTATTCTAACAGTTCCTCCTCTGCCTCTAATCGCACCACTTTGGTCCCTGGAAAAATTCTGTCCTTCAGTGCAAATTTAACTTGACAGTCCCAGTGTTGAGGGTGGTTACGATGCTTGGAGGTGCTGCATCTTTCAGCAGAGAATCAAATTAACCCAAGGCCTTGTGCATTTGTCTTAGCTCCAGAAGACCCCACAGCCACTATTATGAAGGAGACCAAGGGAATGTTTCCTGGTAGTCTGGACAATATTTAGCTCCCAGTGAACATTAGAAAAACAAATTATCTGGTTATTATTCTTACTCCTGTTTTTGGGATCTCACTGCATACAAATTAGCCACCATATTTTCTACTTTACAACAGTCACTGTTTAAATATATATAAGATTTTCTTTTGTCAACTTGATTCAGTTTTCAATTGGTGAACAGTACAATTGCCCCTTGCCTGCACAAAGCTGCTTAAATATGAAAATCTTTTCCTTCAGTAGTTAGGCCGGGGCGGCAATTTTTAGGTGCCAGAATGTTGCTGAAAATGGAAAAAAATGTAACTGTCTACTTCCACCCCCTACTCTCAAATCATGTTTAACCAACAAACATGGAATTTTCCAAACTGTTCAATAGTTAAAAGACTCCTGTTCAAGTTGGAAATCTCAGTTCAGTCAAACTGAGACAGAACCAGACGGGCGATCCATAATTAGTGTCTCTGCTTTTAGTCAAAATGTAATTCAGCACCAGGGTGTGAGTCTTATTCTCAGCCGTAATGGCCACTGGCACTAAGCAAAATGGCACCACAAAGTATACTCCCTCTGCCAACAGCCAGTTACCCAGTCATCATCCTGTGGCCACATGTCGCATACAACTATATTCAGACTCAATCTCCATGGTATAGAGCAGGTTTTGTTATAAAAAGAATGGTTCACTGAACATGACAGGGAGGAGTATAACATAGTGACGCTATTTCACTATTTTTATTGGAGCTGGTCTTTTGTTTGGCACCTTGTACCACATGCCTCTCATTCAGAAGATGTAAGGTCCAAGCTTTGCTGGAGCTCTGAACCTCAGTCAGAAAATGCTATATGAGATAACCTCTCCTGGTGAGTGCAGACTGGATCACTAACCATTGAAACCCAGCAGAGTACTTTAATATGGAGGGTGAGGTAGGCCATATAAACTTTCTGCCAAATAAAACTAACCTTTTCATTAAAAGTTCTTTGACAGGAGGTGGGTGTCACTGGCTACAGCATTTGTTGTCCATCCCTAATCATCCCTTTAGTTAGGGCCATGGAAAGAGTGTTTAAGTCATTACCTCTCATGTTGTAATCAAGAAGGTTGGATGGGGACTTTTATGATTCACTAGCAACTTAGGTGGCCAATTAACTGCCACTTATTAAGCACTTCAACTTGCCATCTGCCCGAGTATGTGCCTTTCTATCAGGCAAGTAAGGTTTCCAAACAAGGTGACCTGCCCTACTGAGTTAAGAAAATGGCCTCTGGTTGCCCAATCTAGGGTTAATCAGAGACACAGACAAAGCGGCATCTAATCCACAGCCCCACCCCCACCTCTTTCTTCCCATGAAGCCACCCCACAAGAACAAAGATATTAGAACCCCTGAAGACCAGGCCTCAACTGACAGTCTTCAAGGTCCAGGGGTGCTGCTGATTGGCTAGCAGCTCTGCTGAGCCTGAGATAGGGGTTGGGTTGGGAGCTTAAGTCCAGAAGATTGTTGGTCAGCTCTTAATAAATAGATTGTGTTGTAGTCCAGTGAGCATTCACTGTATTGGGGGAAGCAAGTCAGTCGCCAGTGAACTTGTCCACCCCCACACTCAGACTGCTGATTGAAGAATTGTAGCCATTGTCCCTGTAACACTGTTTATTGTAAATAGTTGTTTGGTAGCACACAATTTGAATATTGCTGAAACTTTGTCAAAACTTTTCATCTTGCACTCATCAGAACAAGTTACAAGAACTATCAAAGTAAACAGAAAATAACATCTATACTGCATGAGAGGAGAGTGCTGATTTGTTGGCAACTGTAATTGATGAAGTTGTTGCTATGGAGAATGCACCAGTTACTAATGACTGACAGTTTACTGCTAAGCTTTGTTTGGTCTCCCTATCTAAGGAAAGATACAAATGCTTTAAGAGGCAGTCAGGGAATGTCTACTAAATAATATCTGGAATGGGTGGGTTGTCTTATGAGGAAAGGTTGGACAGGTCAGGTTTGCACCTGGAGTTCAGAAGAGTAAGAGGAGACCTGATTGAAACATATAAGGTCCTGAGGTGACTTGAAAAGGATACTGGAAAAGATGTTTCCTCTGGTGGAAGAATCTTGAGCCTAGGGTCACTGTTTAAAAATTAGGAGTGTCCAATTTAAGACAGACATGGTGATTATCTTTTCCTCAGAGGGTTGGGTGTGTTTGGCACTCTCTTCCTCAAAGTGCAGTCGAGGTACGAATCTTTGAATATTCTTAAGGTGAACATGGATAGATTCTCTACTACCAAGGGAATGAAAGGTTATTGGGGGTAAGCAGGAATGTAAAGTTTAAGTTAAAATCAGAGCAGCCGTGATCTTATTGAATGGCAAGTCAGATTTGAAAGGCCAAGTAGCGTACTTCTAATTTGCACATTTGTATGAACAACAGGTTAAGGAACATTCAGTTACTGAACAGTCAGTCATGGAACTACTGGTCGAAGGTCAACCTGCAGAAGATTTTGTAGAACTCTGTAGACCTGAGGCAGAACCCAAAATAAGATAGAACCCACATTGTTAAAACAACAAAAAACAAAAATATGATCTATCAAGCTAGATTTCAGTATGGGACCTGACTTGTCCAAGTAATACCATCAATTGGGGTCAGAACTCAATCTCAAAGAGAAAGTGTTCTAGGAGAATAGTAAAACCTGTGAAATCAAAAACTTGGCCAGACATGAATGGTTAAAGTAATTATATGTACAAACGTTCATAATGGTAAAGAAGATTGCAGTGAGATGTATAATGGTGTAAAGGTCTAAAAGGGTTAATGCTCAGGAGTGCCTTAAGCATCATCCACTATGATGATGTGACATAGTCTTGGTTGGAGAATAGCTTGAGGTCTCAAAGGAGTAGGACCTGTTGTCTGAATCTTCTGCGTTGTCTCCACAACAATATCTATCATATTAATGTAATTTGTACCTGATCAGTATCACACAATAAACTACATCTTGCTTAAGACAAGAGGCTTTTCTCATTAGACTACAAGGCAGTTTTCCTTTACTGTGCACCCTATTGATCCTACCAGGAAAGAGGATGGTGACAACAAGCCTTTCGCATTGTGAGCCATAGTACAGAGAGGCCACCCAACATGATGAGCAATGGGACAAATTGCTTACACAACACTTGCCAGTTCCACCAGCTGTACATGTTCTTTTGAACTATATCACTATCTTCTTTATTGCTCACAATACCTCCATGTTTAGTATCATCTGCAAATGTTGAAATTGAATTTCACTATCTATAAAGAGTTAAATCTTTTTAAAGAATTTATAAGCGAACGGAAACTGTATTTCAGTTTTAATTTGAAAGGCTTTTCTCAGTTTAGCATTTGTTTACATTTTTATATCTTGTTATTGTCTCAGTCATCTCTGACAGCGATATCATTCACCCTACGCCTTGTGTACACAGGGAGAATCATTTCTACTGTCTGACATTGAGCTGAGGGTGGCAAGGAGTAGGTGGTGCATGTCAACTGCAGTGTGGGTGTAGATGTGGGTATGGAATAAGTGGTGCAGTTAAGGGGCTTGGTTCTTTGGTGATTATTACTGGCCCTGTCCTCTCTTCATGTGGGAATGAAAGAGAAATTAAGTTAGAGAGACAGAAAGATGTCCACTTCATGACCTTGTACTGTGTCAAAGTGTCTTGCATCCAATGAAACATTTTTTGAAATGCAGTCACTGCTGTAATGCAAAAGTTGTGACAACCAATGTATGTAGAGCAAGATCCCATAAACAGCAATTTGATCATGACCAGAATTTTTATTTTAATTAGCCCACTTTAGCTCCCCACTCCTAATTGCCCTAAAGTTGATTGGCTCTCTGTCCAATTATCTTTATGACATTTGCAAGTTTAGCTGCCATTCCTTCACTCCCCCTATCTGAGTTATCGATGTAAATTGTTAAAACCTGACACCCAAGCCCAGACGCCTGCGGGGATCGGAGATCTATTCATTACTTCCTGCCACTCAGAAAAAAATACCCATTTATGCACTTCTTTTTCAGTCAGCCAGACTTTTATTCTAAGATCACTAGTGAATCCTGTCACATTACACAATACCAAGCTCTCAGGCTGTTTCAGAACATACTGTACTAAGAAACCACCTCAAAAGCATTCTGTGAACTCTTCATCCAGGCTACCATTGCCGATCTGATATTTCCAGTTTAAATATAGATTATAATCATCCATGGTTTTTGCTAGCCCTTCATCTCATATATTTTCCTGTACACTTTGACCTACATTGTGGTTACTATTAAGGGGCTGTAAATCATTTTCAACAATGATTTCTGTCTCCGACTAGTCCTCACTTACACCCAAACCAATTCTTCCTTCTAATCTCCCGAACCAATATCATCCCTGACTATTACACAAATGCCAGCCTTGATTAACCCTTTACCTAGCATCCCAGTCTTCTTGAATCATGCAGCTCATCTCCATAATGGCTATCAATTCATATTTATTTACTTTTATCCACACTGTCAATTTGTTTACATTATTATGAATGCAACATGAATTCAGACACAGAACCTTTATTTTTGTTTTTTTGTTATCTATGTAACTAGCCTGACTGTTGCTGTATTCTTAGGCTTATTCACTCTGTGCCTTCCTGCCATTCTCTGCCATTTACCATATTACGGTTTTGCTCTCCTGTCTTGATTCTCACCTTTGATTTGTTACATCTACCCAAGCTTGATTCCTCACCCCCATTATTTTATTTAAAGTCCTCTCTACTCATAGGGTTTATCTAGAATATTGACTGCAATATAGGAACAGGAATAGGCCATTCAGTCCACCAAGTCTTTTCAATCATTCAGCTAAATTGTGGTTGATCTGCTATGGAGTACACAATTTGATTTTGCTCCTCTGTAAGACATGTAAAGATATGATCAACTTCACCAAGGAAAATAAATTTAGTATCAATATCTGACTGGGTAAGAAAGGAGATGGTGGAAAGGAAAGATTAAGCTCAATTCTTTTATTACTTGATGGTAAGGGGAGCTGGACTGGGAACTGGAGGTAATGCTGAGTTAATCCAGGCTTCCAAATCAAATATGAATTAAAGATAAATGACAGGGTTATCAACCTGATGCCTCTGAGAATTAAACATAGAAATGTAGAACCTAGAAGTAGGAGTAGGCTGTTCGGCCCTTCAAGCCTGCTTTGTCACTCAGAATGATTGTGCTGATCCGTTATCTCATTGCCATATTCCTGCTTTCATCCCATAACACCTGATGCCTTTAACATTTGAAAATATATCTATCTCTTTCCTACCTCTATAGCAGGAATTTCGCTAACTTTTGAGTCAAAAGGTCTTTTCTCATCTCAGTCGTAAATGGTCTATCTGGTACCTTGAGGCTGTGACCCTGGTCCTAGATTTCCCCAACCAGAGAAAAAGCTTCCTCCCTAGTCTGTCTAGCCCTGTTAGAATTTTGTGTGTTTCAATCAGATCCCCTCTCATCCTTCTAAACTCTAGTGACTATAGGCCCAGTTGAACCAATGCCTCCTCACAGGACAGTCCTGCCATGCCCAGTATCAGTCTAGTAAATGTCTGCTGTACTCCCTCTATGGCAGGTACACTCTTTCTTCGTTAGGGAGTCCAAAACTACACATGATCCTCCAGGTGTGGTCTCACCAAGGCCCTGAATAACTGCAGTAAGATATCCTTCCTTCTGAATTCAAATCCTCTTGTAATGAAGGCCGATATACCATTTGCCTTCCCAATTACTTGCTGCACCTGCCTGTCTACTTTCAGTGACTGTGAGTGGTGTACAAGAAAACTCAGATCCTTTCGTGCATCCACACTTCCCAATATAATCACCACTTAAATAATACCCTGCTTTCCTGTTTTTCATACTGTATACATTTAGCCATTTTGCACTGTATCTGACGTGTGTTTCCCCATACACTCAATTTGTTTAAATCACCTGGAAGCCTTCTTGCCTCCTCCTCACAACTCACAATCCCACCCAGTTTTAAATTGAAGACAGATCTTCTGTTTATCATTGTAAACAGGTCCCGCTATAACTCATTGTGATGTTAGCAGAATGGGGCATTTCCCTAGATTATTTGAATAATTCATTTCTTGTGATAAAACTAAAGACAAGGAGCCTCTTACTGGTTGGGGCAGTTGGAAGCAAGAGGACATGTGACAAAATCTCCAGGTAATTGTCTAAACAGATCCTTTTTACTGGAGCATGCTGGAGTGAACCGCGGGTGTATTCTTCAAAGTGGCCTTGGTTAAACTTAAAATGACTGTGTGGGGAGGACAGAGGGGAGAAGAATCCTCTTTCCTGACTCCTTGCTCACTGACTGCTACCATCTGCTTATACATGGCAAAGTCTAAACAAAGAGGCAACAACAGGAAGACACTATTAGCTTTACACTTGTGATATTTTCCTTTGCTCATGAGTAGATGTGGATGGGAGCAGAAAGTTGCAAAGGGCTATTGATATAATAAGTGAAAGCTAGTAGTCAGGTATAGAACAATAATGAATAAAAAGCCAGTGGGTATTTGGCCTTTTACTCAGAGGGGTGAATTAAAAAGAGCTGGATTCCTAAGAGATGCATTACAGAGGGCTGGATTACAAAGGGCTGATTTCAAAGAGTTGGATTTCTCTGTGTAAAGCTGTGGTTAGATTCCAGCTGGAGGACTGTGTTCGCTTCTGGACACTCCATGTCAGGGAGAACGCACTGGCCTTGAACAATGTGACCAGGAAGAAAGAGGTGAAGTTATGGGGCCAAGTTTCTTAGACTGGTCTTTTATTCCTTTGAATGTGAAGTCTAAGGAGTGGTCTAATTGAGGTGTTTAAGTTGTTTAAAGGAATTTTGGGGTACATAGAGAGTATTTCCACGAGTGGAAGAGTCTAGAACAAGGAAACAGAATCTGAAAATTAGAGCTGGGTCATTTAGAGAGAATGTCAAGAAGCACATTGACACACAAAGGTTGATGGAAATCTGAAACTATCTTTCCCAACAAGATGTTCAGGCTGCAAGACAAAGACTGATAGAGTTTTGTTCAGTGAAATTATTAAGGATTATGAAGCAGATGGATGGAGTTAAGACTTCGATCAGCCATGACATGATTGAATAATGGGATAGCTCGAGGCTGAGGAAACTCCTCCTGTTCTTATGTTTTTATGTTTACAGTTCTTCACCATAAAGGCAGCTGTGTGTTTTTCAAACTGTTTGAAGTGAACTTATTGAGTTTTATTCACCCGCTGCAAGATTCAAGCCCATGTAGTCTTTATAATAGACCAGTTTCTGTCCTGCTGCCAAGAATGCTATGTCAAGGGTTGTGCAAGATTGAACAGATCCCTGCACTTTCATCACCAGCATCAATGGAAGGAACTAGCCTCCAGGCTAGAATGCATCGCTACTATCAAATAATATAACCTCCCTCATTGTATTTAAATAACATGGCTAATGTCAAAATATTGCAAGGCAATTCACAGGAGCTTTATCAAGCAAAACCTGATACTGAGCCATAGGAACTACTGGTGGCCTCAAGTTTGGTCAAGCGGGTAGGTTTTCATAAGCATCTTAAAGGAAGAGACTGAGAGGTAAAAACCCATTTAAAGAATTTTTTTAAAATCCCGTTTCTAATATGTTCCATATTAACTTCCTCCCACCCTTCTCATCTCACTCTATCTGCATGTCCTTCTCTTTTTGTTCATCCAGCCCTGTCTTAATTGAACAGGATTAAATGTCAGACTGAGATGTAGAAAATCTGTAGCTGTAATACTACCATTCCCCATCTTTCAAAGTTATGTGCCCCAACTCATGTCCAACTGTCAAATAGGTTGCACCTCAGAGTTTAAATAAGAGCATTGTGGATCAATGACTTGCTTCATCCCTGTGGCTTCATCTAGCATAATCCATTATTGAAGTAAATGACAGAATAATTCATTACTGAACATTGAAGAGTTGAAGGTCTTGTAGGTGGATGTCACTATCCCCATCATTCAGCTTTCTTCTAAATTAGAAGATCGTGCGTTCAGGTCCTATTACAGTGTCTTGAGGACATAATCCAGAGTAACACTTCAGTGTGGCAATATGAGAGTGCTGCACTGTCAGAAGTACCTGGATAACTCATCTGTTTTCTTGGGCGTGCATATTAGGTCCCTTGAATTATGTTGAGGAAAAACAACAGAATTTCTAATCCTCAATAGAAGTCCAGACCAGATAAGGATGGAAAATAATTGAACTTCCTACACGAACCAAAAGCACAGGAAGAGGCCATTCTGTTCTGAGCTTTTGGAAGGGTTACGTCAGCAGCCCCTGCCCTCTTGCTCCTTTGCCATAACTCTGGAAATGTCTGCCCTTTTAATATTTGTCCAATTCTCAACTCTTAGTTACTCTGTGGAATAAAGCAAGAACATTTTTTGTTATTGTGGTGAATGTATGATCATTGGCGTTCATTGTTTGTATGTTGTAGTTCAAACCGTTGCCTCTCTCCGTGCAATGGCCTATTCATGACAAGAAGGAATACCCAAACACGCACAGTCCACAGCAAGTGGGGTACCTCACCCACAGAAACAACCCATGCTCATCTTAGTTAACTAAAGAGTCTTGGTCAGAACTGGAGAGGGTTACCTCCTGCTGCAGAGTGGGTGGAATGGATTTAGTGAGTATGAAGAAAATTGAAACCAAATAGGACCTATGCAATGGCCCGGAAAAATAGATGTGAGCTGGTCATTATTCCTGGAACAATTGAATCTGTAATGGTTACACAATTATATTGACGGACAAACAGTATATATTTTATATGCACACACAAACGTGAACTATATACGGACAAAACTGTCTCCTTATGCATTATACTATTCTGTACACACAGTATACATTGTATATATACAGGAACTATAAATACATGATACATACAACACATATCACAAAATACAGTCTGATGCTAGTTGATATGTTGAGGGTGTAGCAAAATCCAGACATTGTTCACGTTGCAAGGTTTTGTAAGTCCAGAGTTGTGACAGGTAGCAAAAAGTAAGTAATGATGAACTGTGCCTTGAGGCACCATGAGGCTGTAACTGGATGGAGAGAAGTGAAGCAGTGATTGATAGTTGGAGCTGATCAGTGCATTTAGCCAGAAAGGGAGGCGGTAGCAGGAGGAGGGGAAAGCAGAGGAAAGTGACAGCAGAGTGATGAATGGGGCCTTTATAAATCCATACAGTGAGAGAGTGAGTCAGAAAGGTCCCGGTGAGAATTATGGACAGGAACAATCGATCTCACACGCTTCTCGAATAGCCACTGCCCTAACTAATGTACCATCATCCAAAAACCTGCTTCAAAAAACAGCCATCTGTAAATCATTTATCATTTGACTCCCCCCAGCCACTCCTTATCTCATTCAATCACGGAAAGCAGAAATCTGTCGGTGAGTGAAGAATGTTCGCGAGTCCCTGCTTCTGACCCCACATTTTAGCCTTGTCCGCCTGGACAATATTGCAGCGCTGTTTTAAGTTGCCTGTCACGAATGGTCCCACCCTTAACAGCCAGATTTCTGTCTAATTTGTAAACTGCACATCAGGTTGCTGTAATCCTCATAAATTGCTCTTGAGAGGGTGGGGCAAGCAAAGTGTTCAGGAAGCGAGACTGTCTAAATTTGAAAAGTAGAGCTGTCAAGGATTTATAACACATTCCAGTACGGACATGGTTAGTACAAATCAACTGTCAGTGGTCACAAAATCAAACAACCTTCAGCCTTTATTTAACTCCCAGATGAGGAGGTACAGCAAGAGAGATACATTTGACTTGTTAAACACTGCTGCAAGTAATGTCAAGCATTCCCTTGTGGGGCAGAGGGAAGGGGGAGTCTGGAGTCACGCAAACTATTGAGTGGCCCCCAAGGTGAATTATAACCTTCATTCTTGCTGAAAGCTGTTATGAATTCACAGCACAAGGTGAATAAGAGTTCAGGGTAGAAACCAGGCCGTTATTCGGCAGCTATAGATAGCTGGATGGACAAAGCTGGCCACAGCTCCTGAATTCCATCTACTCCCCTCATCCAGCACTGCTCATTCCACCTTCTCCAAATCTGAATGCTCAACCTTAAAACAAAAGGCTGTAAACTGTTCCTCTATCAGACCATGCCTTTGCAACTTTATATTTTAAGCCATTCACTTGTCCTCATGATAATGGTCCACTCACCCTGTGCTGTTACAGGCTTTGAATATCAGTTCGAGTTTTACGCCCTCCTTAGTCTGAGTTCATTCCACCTGAGGTTTACAGTCTGTTTATGCCAAAACTGAAAAGTGCTCTTTGGTCATGTTTTTGTTTTGTTCTTGGTCACACATGCAGTGCCTGAGTTATTGAAGCCCCATACACAGAATGCCCAATCCACCAACTCAGAATGGAAGTGAGAAGATGGGGCCCTTATAATGTTAGCGTGCCTTTAATCAGGTAAAATCACAAGGTGATAAAGTATGGCACCTAGTCAGAAAGATTTGGATAGGTGACCAAAAACCTTAGGCTCTAAGGAGGAGAAAAGTAGAGATTTCGAGATGGAATTCAGACATTTGGGGCCCTGATAGATGAAGCACCAAACAAAGGTGAGAATTTTTAAATTGATGTAAATTAGGATATGGGCGTGGGCATTTTGATAGACTCAGGTTTACTCCTCTCCTCCCACTCTGGCCAGTCCTTCACTCCCCTCCTCCCATTCTGACTAGTCCCTCACTCCCCTCCTCCCACTGGTCACTCCTCTCCTCCCTCTCTAACCAGTTCCTCACTCCCCTCCTCCCTCCTCCCACTCTGGCCAGCCTCCATTACTTTCTGTGATGTTGTGGTTACAATCTGTACGTGAAACAGTAAACACCATGGAAAGTAGTAGGGAGCTGGGAGGTATCAATCATCACTGCAACAAGTTCCAACAGTTTCACTAATCACAATAAATTACAGGATCTAAATTTAACATTCATCAAAATGCTAACTGTCAGAATAACACTATAAAGAGCAGGGAGGAAAGCATGTTACAAATCTCATAGAACTTTATTACAGGGACATGAGGAACTAAATGAATCAAAATCAGGAACAATGGACTCTTCAGCTTTCTAAAAATGGCCCCAAGTGTCTATCTTTTTTACTTATATTTCACAGGGGCCTGTTTGTATACAATATGCTTTATAATATAGTATAATAAGCTTTATAACTGTGCGCTCAATGATTAAATGTGGAAATAACACTTGTGTGGAGATTAAACTGGGACAAAGGAAAGGTTAATTTAACCAAAACAGATCGAGCTCATCTGTCACACCAATCACCTTCACTCACTCCCCTCTTTCCTCTCTCACTCTGACCAGTCCCTTAATTGCCTTATCCCATCTGGCTCACAGACAGACACTTCACATTTCAGAGGATGTGATAGAGGTGGGAACTGCACAAGGTGTGACATTGGGCACAAGTGTACAGGAGGCAGGGCATGGGCACTGACACCAGCTCACCAGGGGGCGAGCTCATGCATGGGTTCCGCTGCAGAAGAGGACTTGGATTGGCCAGGCTACTGGAGAAGACTGGATATATATTAAAAAAAATACTTTGCATACAATGTCAACGTCAATGTCATGGAGGAGGCAGGCACCAACTTGTTGTAGTTGTTACACTGAGCCTGAGCCAATTCTCACCACCATAGAAATGGTAGTTATCTCTGTCTGTATACCTGTGGAACCCATTGTGATATAGCATTCAGTGGTAGATATGACAGACCCTCGTTGCAGCAAATGCAGCTTCCACCAGAGCTCTGAGTGGAGGTTCAAACTGCTCCTTGCCATCATGGCTGTGGATGCCAGTATTTAAAGAGATTTTGAATGTGTCACAGCTGTCTGTCAATCTGTTCTCTGACAGATGATCAGAATGACTCTGGTGCTGTTCGAGTGGCTCCATGGAGTATCAACTTGCTGTTGTCTCTCAGGATGACAGCACTTGTGCTCCCAACCTGCCAAAGCTCTTGATTTTTCCTATCAATGAACAGGCCAGGTGGCTGCAGTCCCTGTCGAGTCGGTGAAGTCTGAAGTGCTCTAAGTCACCTTGCAAGTTTACCTGTCTTTCCTAAATTGGGGTTTCAATCCCTAGATTCTGGAAATCACATACGTAACACTCCTATTAATGAAAGAAAGGGAGACAGAAAATGGGAAACTGTGGGCCATCTAGTCTAACTTCTATCATTGGGAAAATACTGGAATCCATTGTTAAGTAGGTGATAGAGGGCTACTTAGAAAATCACAACACCATCAGGCAAAGTCGACATGGTTTTGTGGAAAATCATGGAAATCATGTTTGACAAATATATTAGAGTTCTATGAGGAAATAACAAGCAGGGTGGATAAAGGGAAACCAGGAGATGTACTGCATTTGGGTTTCCAAAAGGCATTCAGTCAGAAGTCACATAAAAGGTTATTACTTAAGATAGAAGCTCATGCTGTTGTGGGCAATATATTAGCATGGTTAGAGGTCTGGCTAAAGAATCAGAATGAATAATCAATTTTCAAGTTAGCAAAGTGTAACTGGTGGAGTGCCACAGGGATCATTTCTGGGCCTCAACTATTTACAATCTATGTTAATGATTTGGACATAAAGACTGAGTGTACTGCAGCCAAATTTAAAGATGATACAAAAATAGATGGGAAAACAAGGTGTGAGGACAAATAGCGTCACAAAGTGGCATAAATCGGTTAAGTGGGTGGGTAAAAATTTGGCAGATGGAGGATAATGTGGGAAAATGTAGCGGTATTCACTTTGGTAGGAAAAATCAAAAACCAGAATGTTATTTAAACAGAGGGAAACTGCAGTACAATGCTGTATGGAGGGATCTAGGTACCCTATTGCATGAATTACAAGCAGTTAGAATGCAAGTACAGAAAGTGATTAGGAAGTCAGACGGAATGTTAGCCTTTACTGCAAAGAGGAAAAAGTATAAAAGGGAGGAACTTTGCTGTAACTGTTCAGGACTGTTGAAAGGAAACTGCTTGAGATTTAGCGTGAAGATTGTTGGGTGACCAGCCAGAGATCTTTAACTTATGTAATGGTTTAACAAAAGTACATATAGGGAAAATACTTCCACTCGTGGAGGAATCCAAAATGGAGAAACATAATCATAAGATAGCCATGCATAAATTCAAACAGAAATTTAGGAGAAACATCTTTAACCAGAAGTGGAGCTCACCACCACATAGCTGAGGGGCAGAGTATAGATATCACATGAGTGAGATAGGAATAAAAGAATGATAATTAGATGAGAGGGAGAGTAGGATGGGAGAAGGCTCACCTCGAGCAGAAACACCAGTAAAGATCAGATGGGCTAAATAGTTTGCCAGAAGAAAATTGTAATAGGCAGCTGTCATATCATAATGTGCCTGCAATGCCTGGGTCTGCGTTAACTATTGTTAAAGTTATTAATATTGTTAAATGTTCACACTTTTTCTTTTTTTCAGCGCAAGCACTGTTTGGGTCTGGGTTGAGTCAATCACTGAATTCAGTTACACAACTGACATCATGCTTTCCTGTCACACTTCAGTGATCCCCATCACTCAGAATCCGTTGAAACTTTGAACACAGCCTGCTGGAGCAAAATGGGTACTTCTTCCAGGAATCAAAACAAAACTCAAAGATGAAATATAAAAATCTACATGCAGCTGACATGCAATACGTGATTAGAGTCTGTGCATCATGTTACAACTCCCAGTTTTAAATGAGTTTCTCAGATACAGCTCCACATTTTACTTTATGTTGTCTTCATGACTAGCAATATAAAATGTCATAAAATTATTGAAAATAATTTAGATTATATTTACTTTCAAAGGTTTTCTGAAGTTCTTGCAGATAATAAAAGCGTGGCAGAATAATTGGGCACCTAAAAACATTTTTTCATTTGCTGTGAATGTCTAGCTTCAGCATTCATATGATTTAGAATATAACTTTTAGTTTTAATAATTGGATTTTCAAAAATGGAAATGGAAATGGAAAAACCTGATTGAGAATAATCCTAACATAAATGCAAATCAAATAGGCTTGGGTTAATTACAGTTAAAAGATCTATCTAATAAAGTCCAATTTGGAAGAACTTGAATAATGTAAATGGCATCTCTGGACCTCTTGGTAGAGCCATTGTGTCTATCATTGTCTCAATGAAAATTTTAGATTATTTATGAAGTTTACAGATGGAAATAAGATAACAACGGTTTGGAAATATGGGATTCCTTGGTAAAACCAGGGAACGTAGAGAGGCAGCAGTTGCATCCACTAAAGATATTAGTCAAAAAAAAATGAAAGTGCTGTATTAAAGGTAAAATATGGTTAATCAACATTTCTGTTTGCAATATCTGAAGTATATCATGATGCCATGGAGGCGGGATTAAGGAGATTCTTTTGGTGTAATTTGTCCCTGTTTACTTACTGAAGGAATAAATCAGCAGTTCAATTTAGAATCAAAGACAGTTGCAGCTCACTGAGATGATGAAGCAAAAGAAGTAAATGCTTATGCAGGAAATATTAACTTTACCAATCATTACATGGAATGAAAGTGGGAGCCTGAGCTCAGTTTGGAAATACAGCTCATGGATTAAAAAAAAAAGAGGGTGGAAGATTTGCCTAGCTTGGAGCTTGAGGAAGAAACTTACAGTGACCCTTAGTGAAAATAAGCAGTTAACTTTCTAATGATAGAGACAGGAGGGAAAGACAGCGTGTCTGGAGCTACATCAACCAAAGCCAGTACAAGGGCCACTGGGGCTTCTAATTATTGAGCAGGAGTTCAGTGGAGGATCACTTAGTTAAAAACTAATGGAAGAATCCCCATGAAATTTCATATTCATAGAATCCCTACAGTGTAGAAATAGGCCCTTTGGCCCAACAAGTCCACACTGACCCTGAGAGCATCCCACCCAGACCCACCCCCCTATAACCCACCTAATCTACACATCCCTGAACACTACGGGCAATTTAGCATGGCCAATCCACCTAACCTGCACATCTTTGGACTGTGGGAGGAAACCAGAGCACCTGGAGAAAACCCACGCAGACACAGGGAGAATGTGCAAACTCCACACAGACTGTTGCCCAAGGGTGGAACTGAACCCGGGTCCCTGGTGCTGTGAGGCAGCAGTGCTAACTACTGAGCCACTGTGCCACCCAAAATGAATTCTGGCGAGCTGTGGAATACTTGGTGGAGTATCCATAAGGAGAAGTGAATAAATCACCATGACCTCAGAATGGATAAGTAAATACTTGAATAGAATTAAGAACTAAAAGGGGGAGTAGTTTTATACTCAAATGATAGCTAATTTAGTAGTGCTTGTTTTAATTTATTATAATTAAGCTCAATGTTGTGTCAGTTTCATTTCCAAACATAATGCAAAAGTAGGACATAAGTGTTCATTCGAGATGTGATTGAACAGATTATAGGTGGCACAGTGGCTCAGTAGTGAGCGCTGCTGCCTTGCAGCACCAGGGACCTGGGTTCAATTCCACCCTCAGGCAACTGTCTGTGTGGATTTTGTATATTCTCCCCACGTCTGTGTGGGTTTCCTCCGGGTACTCCAGTGTCCTCCCGCAGTCCAAAGACGTGCAGGTTGCAGGGATGTGTAGCTTAGGTGGGTTATAGTGGGGTAGATCTAGGTGGGATGCTTTGTGGTTCGGTGTGGACTTGTTGGGCCGAAGGGCCTGTTACCACACTGTAGGGATTCTATAAAAAAGATTCTTTACAGGGTTATTCATTTACGCTGTGTCTAGGCTGTGCTTGGTCTGAAGTGCACAGCTTTCCTTCATTTTTCTATTTGATCTGTTTATGGTGTTATATTGCTTCAATAGATGACCCGACTGGAGAGGCAATGGCCTAGTGGTATCATCTGGCCTATTAATCTAGAGACCCAGATAACATCCCGGAGACCCGGGTTCAAATCTCACCACAGTAGATGCTAGAATTTGAATTCAATAAAATATCTGGAATTAAATATTGATGATCATGAATTCATTGTTGATTGTCGGGGAAAAACCCATCTGGTTCACTAATGTCCTTTAGGGAATGAAATTGCCATCCTTACCTGGCTTGGCCTACATGTGACTCCAGACCCACAGCAATTGCCCTCTGGGCAATTAAGGATGGGCAATAAATGCTGCCTAGCCAGCAATGTCCTCATCTTCTTAATGAATAAAGAAAAAACTATAAACTGTTTAAAACACAGCAGCATTATAAACTCACTTAGGCAGAAGTGGTTTGGTAATACATTAATGATGGCACTATTGACAAAGTAAATATCTGACCAGGTATTGTCTAAAAGCAAGGCTTTTGGTGTGCTTTTATCCCATAAACAGACAGAGGTATTTGCTGAGTTTGAACTCTACTCCCAGCTTCTTGCCAAAGTTCAGTGTCCACTAAAGGCAGTGAATCTTTGAAGATATTCTAGCTGATTTGGTGCACTATGTTGCAGAATTCTAAGCACTTGGTCTGATTTTCACATACAACGTGAATATCTGGCAGAGCTACAAAACTTCAAGGCCAATCCAGACATGCATTTCAGTAAACCTGACAAAGGGACAGGAATAGGCATCTTTGACAAGCCACATCAACAAAACTCTCATCATTCTTAAACGACAGGACCAAATTTTTATCCACTGAATCTGCTGCTCAGCCTACCCAGATAGCCGTAATGGAAAGCAAGCTTTAAGAAAGAAGTTATTTGATCGATATGCGTAACAGCTATAGAAGCTTAAGTGAGATATGTACAATATGGTTTGTCCACAAGGCTCACTGCCAGTGCGTTGTGTACACGCGGCCTAGGACACAAATTCTTTTACACCCTTATCACTGGCCAGTTCTACACAACACCACTCAGCCAAATGATAAGGTGAATTGCTACAACCGGTGCTCAGCAAGTTTTTTCATTCAGACAGTGAAGGATCCCTTCATATCTACAACGGCCAGACAGGACTTGAATATATATTGCAATGCAGTGCCAATAGTTTATTTGACATTGCGAGCCTAAGCACCAACATACCACTCAAGGAAGCCATAAACATCTACGCTGCAGCAATATATCATCACAATCTAGACCCACCACCATTGTGTGAATCGGTATCCATAGATCTTATTAACTAAGCCATTCACGCAATTGAGATCAATTTCAATGACATCATATATGCTCAAGTAGTTGGTGTTGCCTTGGGATCCCTGCCCGGCCCAACCCCAGCAAATATCTTTTGTTGGATTCATGGGAAATGTGTCTTCAATGGAATAACATCTAACCTACCACCCGCATATTTCCGACATGTTTTTTTAAATTCATTCACCGGCTATGGGCATTGCTGGCTAGGCCAGCATTTATTGCCCATCTCCAATTGCTCAAAGGGTGGTTAAGAGTCAACCACATTGCTGTGGAGTCACATGTAGGCCAGACCAGGGAAGGACAGTAGATTTTTATTGAATTCAAATTCAAAGTCATGTCACAAGAACATCAGCCTGGAGTTCAGGATTACTGGTCTAGTGACAGTATCACTCTGCCACTACCTTCCCCAAGTTATTTGTGTAAATAGGTCACTAGACCCAAAACATTAATTCTGATTTCTCTCCACAAATGCCACCAGACTTGCTGATTTTTTTCAGCAATTTCTGTTTTTAATGTTTGTTTCTGGTTTCAACTCTCCCATTTCAGACTGTAAGGGGGCCAAATTTGTCTTCACTAACCTTGTTTTACATATAGTTATTAAAAACATTTACAGTTCACTTCTATGTTTCTTGCAGTTTACTCTCATACTCCATTTTTCTCCTCCTAATCAATTTCTTGGCCCTTCTTTGCTGAATTCTAAACTACACCCAATCCTTAGGCTTGATAGATTTTCTACCAACTTTCCTCTCATACTACCCTCAATTTCCTTTGTTAGCCATTGTTGTGCTGCTTTTCTTATGCTCTTTCACCCAAAAGGAATGTACAACTGTTGCAATGCATTCATTCCTTAAATATTAACTGTTGTCTATCCAATACCTTGCCTTAACTTAACCATTCAAGTGCAGTTAACCCCTGCCTCATACCATCATAGTTTCTTCTGTTTAGATTGAGCATTCTTACAGTTCCACACATTACAAGATTGGCCTTATGAGCATCCTTGCAAACAGACCTCAAACCATTTGTCCACCATACAAGGTAGATGCTGAAAAAGGAAGCACCAAACCAATCCTGCAGGTGAATGGCTACCTTGATTAAAGCAGTTTTCACTGTGTACCACACGGACTCATGAACGGCCTTTAGGCTGTTACTTTTAGACCTAAAAAGTGCCCAGTTCACTTCAGATTACTCTGGGGTAAAAACATACACATGTACCTTGCCTCTTTGAACTCAATAAAATGGGTGACAGCCATTTACTGATTAATTTCTGATGTCAATGCCTTGATTAACCAGAATCAACTTGCTGGTTTAAAATTTAGACAAAGCCTGGCATTTAACTGCCAATCATCATTAACTGGTGCATTATTCGCATCAATGCCTCTTCCAATCAGCATTTCCTCTTATGCAATATAAACATTTGTTTTCCCTTTGTTGAGTGCATGTGGAAACCTTCAACATAATGTGTCTTTATTCAGCAATACTAATGGTCATTTAAGAATGTAAAATCTTGTCACATGATCTTTCCATCTAATTACTGGGTGTTTGAAATTTTCTTTAATTCTCTGTCTTTAATACATTAAATTAATTACTCCTCCTATTTGGCAATGTTTATTGATCATTGTTCCTTCACTGGATTCATTAATAGTACTCAATAGATGGTGTCAATACAGTTCAAATTACAAGAGAGAGGGGGGCAATGTATTTGTTTGGAATGGTCAAAGTTACAGGAAGCAAGTGAGCAATGGTATTAGTTTGGAATCAGGGCAATGCTCAGGAAGAGAGTGATAATTAGTTTGGAATCAGGACAGAGTTACAGGAAGGGAGTGGGACAATGGTATTAGTTTGGAATTGAGACAGAGTTACGAGAGTGGGGAATTGGTATTAATTCATGATTCATACAGGACTGCATGGAGTGGGGCCCTGGAATTAGTGTTGTGGTCATGGATTTGAAAAGTGTGGTGAAACAGAATTAAATTTAAATTGATGCAGAGCTAAGGGGGCCATTCAAAGCGATAAATATAGCTTGGGAGTCAATACACTATAAGCACATAAGTATTGCTTCCTACCTTAAGGCATTTGGCAAACGACTGTTCACTGAGCAGAGACAATTGACCTTCCTGATCAAAGTTCTGTCGTCACTGCTGGTGACTTTCTTCATTCTTGCGCTGTCCACTGTTGTGGTGCAGAGTATTGCCTCACCATCTTGATCTTCAGCTCTTGCAGCCAGGTTTAAGGACTATTTGCTCTAGCAGTTACTAGTGTAAAGGTAGTAACATCATTTAAAAGGGAATTGGATCTGTACTAAAACTGAAAGACAGTAACAGGACAGAGAAAGGAAGGCACGATGACAAACAGATTCAGTGAAAGTCAAATGACCTTCCTCTACATTGCATGGTATCAATAGTTTGCCAAGTGGTAGAACAAAAGAAAGGCTTCTTTGCATTGCCAACATTTCAATAACTTGCATCTAGTATATGGTACCTTCAAAACTTGAAAATATAATCAGTTCACGGAGGATGAATCAGGCAGAAATGAACATATGTCAGAGAAAGTATCAAGAAGGATTGTCAGAGATGGATTTTGAAAAGGGTGTTGAAGGAGGAGAGTTTTAGTGGGGAATTCTTGTGTTTAGAGTGAGGTTTGCTGAAGACATGGCTGCTAATAGTGGAATAATTGAAATCAGGGATATGGTCAGACATAGACAACCTTGGCTCAATGGGTGATTCTTTGGCCTCTGAATCAGAATGTTGCAGTTTTAAGCCTCAGTCTGGAGAATTAGGTATGTTTTAAACTGACAATCCCAGTACAGTATTGAGGGAGTGCTGCAATGTTGGAGGTGCTATCATTTTGAATGAGATGTTAAATTTAGCTTCTGTCTTCTCAAGTGAATGTGAAACACCCCATGGCACTATTCAAAGTGTCTTAGTAAAAATTCCTCAGGCTAGTGCCAAGGCCCAACCACATCCAGCTGTTTCATCGAAGACTTTCCGTCCATCGTAAAGTCAGAAATGGGGGTATTCACTGATCATTACACAATGTTTGGCATCATTCATGACGCCTCAGATACTGAAGCTGTCCATGTCGAAATGCAACAAGAGCTGGACAATATGCAGGCTTGAACTAATGAATGGCAAGTTACATTAAAACCACATACTGCCAGGACAGTTAAGGATGAGCAATAAATGCTTGCCTAGCCAGTGCCATCACATCTCATGAATAAAAAGAAGCAAATTAATTCCTCAACAAATATGATTGGTCACTTGACTGAGGATCTTGCTGTGTATAGATTGATTGCCACATTTCTCCACATTTCAAAACTAATTGTACGCCAGAAAGACTGCACTGGTTGTGGTGTTTTGGGAACTCCTACAGGCATAGAAGGTGCTATAGAAATGCACATCCTTACCTTTCAGCCAGTCTGCATTGCAGTGTTTCTGCAAAGACTGTTGAAATTGTCAAATTCTTTTGTTGGCTTTATGATGTTTAACAGAAGGGTCTTGATAACCTTTCACACAATTAAAATCTCATTTATCAACTTATTTAATTTGCAAACTGGGAGCAATGCATCATTTCAGTGAAAACTAACAAGAAATCTCATTATGGTTTTGTTCTGTTAGGAATTCAAACAGGTTTGAAAACTGAGATATCACATCCTTCAGAATCTCATAAATCATCTGGCCTTGTGCATAGGCTGCTGGTGTTGCTTTCATTAGGTCTAAGTCAGAACTTGCCTGTAATTTTCATTGAGGATTTAGCAGGTAATTGTTCAAGAATTCACACCCTAATCTTAAAATGCTACAACAAAACACACTGGTGATTGCCAACTCCTGAAAAATTATGTTGAATAATTTGTGACACAAAATGAAGCCTAAAATAATACCATGGACCCAATTCTCAACGTTGGTTTACACGGCACTTTTATCACATGGCCTACACAATGCTTTCATTAATATTTGGGGTCATTAATCTTTTCCAAGTTTAAGTCAGTGCAATTCCCACAGTAGATTGAACTACACGGAGTGAGTCGAGGGGGGTGGGAAACGGGTGAAGGGGAGACAAGGAGAATTATAGACACAGCAAGAGTGACAGAATGAAGCAGACAGGCGGAAAGAGAGAGGCTGAGACTGAGACATAGAGAGAGGGCATAACACTGCATCCTTGGCTCAGTTTTGATCATTTCAACAGATCAGAGGGGAATTTTTTTCAGCTCTTTTTTAATCCTCTTAACTGTCCCAGCTTTTTCATTTTTTTTGCCTTTCCTGAGAAATCAAAACAAAATTTCATTCCTCTAGTGGCTTCGGTCATCTCAAGAAAACCCCAAATACTTTTCAGCCAATGAAACATTTGTTGCCCTGTAGTCACTTGCAATATAGGTGGTGGTAAGGCAGCCGATTTGCCCCAGCTTCAGCCTGTGTTTGTACACCTGCTTCATATTAATACATGTCTAAAATCTCCTGATTCACCCGCAAGGCTGAATGACTCACTGGGCTGCATCACCCTGAGCCAGACAGCTGGAATGTCAGGGCCATACCCTCCCACTGGAGTGAAGGTGGAGGTGGACTCTTTCAAACTGGAGATGGGGCCAGGCACGTACAGGAGGCTGCACTAATAGGGCATTCCCAGCAACAAGGCTGCTTTGGCTACTGATGTCATGTAAAACTAAAGAAAGGACTTGCACTTATTTAGAAGTTTTACAAACCTCAAGGAGTCTTTACAGCTTTTTAAAAGGGTAGTCACTATTGTAATGTAAAAATGTGATACCTAAGTTACACACAGCAATTTCCCACAACCACACAGATTGTGACTGAATGATCTATTGGTCAATTAGTAAGTAAAAATGGCCAATATACCATGAAAAAGCCACCTGCTCTTCTTCAAAGAATGATGTGAGCCTTTAACATTGCTCCAGGAGCAAAAGAGCAGCTTTGATTTAATGCTTCATCCAAAAGACGACACTTTCAACAGTGCGGCACTCCCCGAGTACAGCACTGGGGTAGAAGTTAGATATTGTGCTCAAGTCTCTGCAGTGGAATCCAAATCCAGAAGCTTTTGACTCAGATGCAAGAGTCTTGAAAGTCAGAGTTAGTCGGAATAATAAGTAGAATTAGTTTATGGAACACGGAGCTCCTTCTAGGTGGTCTGGACACTATCAGCATTATCCTTAAACCAAGCTCTGTCAAAGAAACAGGTCAGACTTCTGATATCTACACCCAGTGAACTTTCCTTAAAGAAAGGCCTACTATTTCAGAACGTTCAAAATAAACTTCACAACCTGTGATCTGCCAAGTTAAATCCTGGTAGCATTGGTGCAGAGGCAATTGCAACAGCAAAACTTAAGCAAAAAAGGCTTATTGTAATTTGAACATTTATCTTAAGGATGCTGGATACAAGAGGAAAGAGGTCATATAGTACTACAGTTGTACAGAGTTTTGGTCAGGTCTATCTGGTGGACTCTGCTGAGTTTTGGGTGGCACACTATAAGGAGGACTTACAACACAGATTGATCACAATGATGGCAGAGCTTCAAAAGTTAAATCAAAGGGAAGATTCCACAAACCTGACTTTGCAATCGCTTGTGTTTAGAAAGCTGACATAACCCATGTGTTTGAAATGATTAGGAAATTTCAAAAGGTAGATGCAGTGAAACAATTTCCTCTGATCCAGGACAAGGGGACATAACCTTACAATTAGAGCTGGGCAGTTCAGGAGTGAATTCAGAACACACATTTTTCCTCTCAGTGGAGTAGAAATCTTGAACGTTCTCCCCTGAAGCCCCCTTTGGTCTTTCAGGTGGATATCCCAACCCTCTGGGCAGCTGAGCCTTTTCTCCAATTCTTCCTCAGAACGTTGGCCTCAATGGCTAGGCCAGCGTTAGTTACCCAGGCCTAAATTTACCCTCTAAGATCTTTCCAGCTTGTTCTCGTAGCTTCTGAAACATTTCTTTAAACCTCTTTGCTCCTAACATCCAATGGGCTCGGATGTTAAATTTTGTTCAAAAACTCTCTCCTTGGAAGGTTCAATTACCTTAAACACAAATTGATGATTTATTCTGGTGTCCTAGCTCAACATTTATACTTTGACCTCACTATAGATTGCTCCTCCACAATCCAGCTGTATCGGGGCTGGACCTTTGCTGGAGCATGAGGGTCATCATAGGAGTTTTTAAAACTATTCCTTTCTTTGCTCCAACCCTTCCTCTATTATCCTGAACTTGTTTGAAGGCATTTCCCTTGTGCCAAAAGCCAACAGTGCATTAATTCGGACACATATTTAAATTTAAGGGAACATAAGATACCCTGACCATAAAGATGAATCAGTTGGTCACCAGTTAAATGCCTGGAAATCTTCCTCACTGCCCTGTAAAGTGTATCTTCTTTGGAAAACTGGAAGCACTGAGACCAGAGTGCCAGATTAGTACAATCTGTATATACAAAATGGCTTATGATCCATATACTAGCATCTCTGGTGGTATGAGGTGCATGATGCTTATGCCTGGACAACTGCTCTTCATTGAAGTTGAAAGAAACCATTTATGATACAGACCAGTTAAGAGTCAGCTTGAAGGTGCACAAAATGTGGGCTACCATCGATAGATACCAGCCTTGACAAAAGGGATTATGCTTGATATAATTTATCAAACAGCATTTGGATTCAACACAGATCAAGAGTAATAGATGATGCTACACTGGATACTAGCACCAGAATTCTTAGATCAGCTCAAAGTTACAAAGCTCAATGGACAAGAACCAACCACCAGAAGAAGGTTTCCCAGTAGCCACTCTTGACAACAGGGAGGTTATGGGTTCTTTAAGTCAAGCTCAGGGTCAAAAAGATCACAGAGGTTGTGAAAAGACTGTTATGACCTGAAACAGTGGTCAGGAAAGGGGATGGAATCAATAGCAAGGTGAACAGAGTCAAGAGTCATCGAGATCTATAGCACAGAAACAGGCTCTTCAGCCTATTGTGCCCGTGCTAGTCAAAAACAACCACTTAACTCTTCTGCACTGGAATACAACCTCAGGAATGCAATGGAACACAATACGAGGGAAGATCATGAACCACCAGGATTGTGTGCAGTTGTTGAAGCAGTTCACGATAGAACTGGAGTCCCTTGAAATGAAAACAAAAGTTTTAATGGATTTTGGTGATGAACATCAACTCTACTATCTGGGTAGATTGCTGAAAAGTCTGTGGGATGTCTTGACCATATCTGCTATTTGATGCTCACTGATAGATTTTAAACAACAGTTGGCTGTTCCTTAGTTATCTCATGTTAATTCTGGATGCTAGAATATAAAGCTGTACATAGAAAAGTGTCTACCATTGTAAAGTTTAAATTTGTTTGTTTAAAACTGTGGAATCTCGTAGCTTTATCCTTTTAATAATTATCCAGGATTTTAAAATTCATCTATTTAAAACAAGTTACCAGATTTGACTGCTTGTCTGGAGTTAAAAACAAAAAAAAACAGCAGAAAGTAGAAGATTTGTTTATTTATTTAATACATTGTCATTTGTAACTAGGTACAGTGAAAAGCGGATAATGTCACCACGTTCCGGCAACTTTTGGATTACAGAATATATTATTGAATAAATTGTATAAATGGTTAAATACTGAATAAATTAATTAAATTGATATTAGTAAAACTGAAACAACTTCAGAAGTTCATTTCTCCCCTCTCTATAGACTTGAGCCTCTCTGCTCCTCCAGTCACTGCAGTCCGTTCCTGACACTGTGCTCCTTTTTTAAGCCGCCACCTCGGAGCTGGAGACGGTCACCCTGTGCGGGTCCCACACCTCTACCAACACTGGACATCAACTTCTTCCGATGCCGCCACCCAAGATAGAGCAAGGATGGAGATACACAGTGGGGGGGGTCCTGACCCCCAGCAGGGGGCACATCAAGAGGCAGCTTCAGGGCAACCAAAACAAAAATAGAAGTTACCAAGCTGGAAAGACAATGATGAAACAAGCCATGTGGATTTGCCAGAACCCAAACACTGCTAATCCCGCTGTCACCATCTTGGAAGTTCCTTCGTGAAAAGAAGCATTGAAGTCGAGATAGATATGCTGTGTGCACATATACCTTGTATTGATGCAGATAAGGGACCATATTTCAATTTCAGAAGGCATTTGATAAGGTGCTACAAAAGTTCTTGAAAATAAAAACTCATAGCGTAAGGGGTAATATGATGTGGGCAAAGATTGCCCAGATAAGAGGAAAAGGAGTATGGTTAGTGAGTGTTGGGGTCTCAACTTTTTATTTTAAACAATTTATATAAATAACTTGGACGAAATTACTAGAGGCATGGTTGAGAGATTTGCTGATGACACAGCTAGCTAGAAAAGGTACATTATGAAAAGGATATAAAAGGAGGACACAAAAGAATACAAATGGATTGTAAATGGGTAACGAGTTAGCAAATTGAGTATATGTGGAAAATAAGATATTAACCATTTTAGCAGAAAGAAAATGTAACATTGTCTACATGATAAGAGGTTGTAAAGCTGGGATGCAGAGGGGTCTGGATGCCCTGGTGCATGAATTGCAAAAGATTAGAATGCAGGAATAGCAAGTAATTAGGAATGTTAATAGAATGCTATAATTTATTGCAAAAAGAGAATTGAATACAAATTGAATGTGTCTGAAGCAGTTGAGAAAGTTTGGCAGATTAATACTTGGAATGGGCATATTGCTTATAAGGGAAGGTGGGATAGCTAAGCTTAGGCAACCACAGGAGCTTCAAAGAGTACAAGCGATATTGACAGCATTGATGCGCAAAGGATACATCTTATTGTGAGCGAATATAGAACTAGGAATCACTGTTTCAAAATAAGGGGTTGCCCATTTAAGAGTGAAATAAGGAGATTTATTTTCACAGAGTCATCTATCTCTGGAGCTCTTCTTTTGGCAGAGGTATATAGATTCTTGATATGCAAGGGGGTGAAAGGTTATCATGGCAGGCAGTAATGTGGAATAATCTTACTCAATCATTGAGAGGTTGAATGAACTGTATCCATCACGGTCTATAAAAAAAAACTGGCCATCATCTGTTTTGTTTCAGATTCTCCGAAGTGATCTGTATTTTGTTTCTCTTTAAAATTATTCATTCAAGAATGTGTGTATATTGGCTGTCATTATTTCACGGTGGGGGTTGGGGGGGGTGGTGGGCAGGGAGCTGACAGATCTGGACAGTTAGCATTCCTGCACAGCCTGCGGAGCTGTTAATCCCAGTCACAAAGCTCTAAAAAATATGAGTTAACACTGTACTTGGAGTTGCTCAGGCAATGTGAGGAATGCCAGTTACGTATTCAATCCTCTGTATATGTATTGTCATTAGGCAAGGTCTGCAAAGGGGCAATGTAAATCATTAAAAGTTTTCTTTTCATGACAAAGATGAAGCATTTATAAATAATTATATGGCTGCAAGAACTAAATCATCTTTATTTTGCAGAATATTTGGTGTACTTCTTAAATTCTACAACATATTGAGCAAAATACAATTCATAAGAGGAGCCAGGCCATTCAAAAGTAAAATCAGGAAGCAGTTTCTCCATACAAAGCTTAGTGGATATCTGGCTTTTGCATCAATAAAAACAGTAAGAGATGTAGATGCTGGTGCAGAATTTTAATTGGAGCTTTTGAGATGGAGGCCGATAAATTTGAGCCAGGTAAGGGCATCAAGAAAAGGTGGGGGATTAGAAATCAGATACAGAGAATGCTCATTTGGATATGTATAATTTGATTGGTAATACAGGCTCAACACCTCATCCTGTGGTGCAACTCCACCACAAGGAGGCATATTGAGTCTATACTAGCAATCACATGGGTCATTGTTAGAGACAGGATCTGTGCCATTGCTGGAAGTAACTAAAAAGAGTGGCAACTGCTTTGCAACATTAAACTGAAGGCTAGAGTTATACATTGTTAACCAGGAGTATCCAGGCAATAGTTTGATATGGACTAAGTTAGTGGCAAAGGTGTGAAATTGTTTGGGACTTCATGGAAGGCACAGCGAAGAGTGGTAATGAGGTTGAGGGAAGTGTTAGTGCCAGAGCAGGTGGCAAGAAGCTATTTGCAGGAGAGAGCACTTGAGAGAATGGAGTGCATTCAATTTAACTTTGCTAATACCCAATAACAAAAGGCAGATCAGGTTAACATGAATCAAGCAGGAAATGACCAAGTGGAGATGGCCTTGTCTGTAAACGAGAGCTATAGCTTACGGAGACAGCATTGAGAATGAGTTGGAGTAAAGACAGCAGAATAATAATAGTGTACAGAGCAGCATTTCATAACCAACTGAATTCTTCAAGGAGGGAATACTGCTTAGTTCAGACTCAGTGAGATCATTCATTCCATGTTAGCTCTTCAAATGAAGTAGCTTGCTCATCTTACTTGATCTACCATTCCCCTTCTTTCGTATATCTTCCCTTTCCAAAGTATTTATCCCATTCACTTCAAAATAATGTCTTTGGTGTCAGTTTCATGGCAAAATGTTTCTTTCAGCTATCCCTTTCATGCTTCCTGTTCAAATCCTCCATCTAAACCCCATCATAGGATCAACAAGTTGCAGGGAGGTAGAAGGGTTGGGAGGTTTTTTTTTGGGGGGGGGGCGGCAGAGGAGGAGGGGGGCAGGGAGCTCAAAGCAAAGCATCGGCTTAGATGATTCCATTCCATTCAAATCAATGTCTTCCCTTACTTTGACAATGAAGGAACAATGACACCTGCAGGAGAATTTGCAGCAGTGCAGATCATTTTAAAAAATTTTAAAGTATAAATCGATGTTTGTAAAGTTTGAAGTTGCAGTTTGTCACTGGAGAGTCAGCAAATACTTCATTTAGATTAGCTTAACTCAGTCTCTGCATTACCATGATGACCTAATTTTGCTCAACAGCTCTTCAGTGCATATTTTTACAAGGTTAAAGGCACTGTGTAAACAAAATATACCGTCGTTCAAACATTGGGCCATTTCCTCTTCTGTTTACAAGAATTCAGTGAATAGAATAGAATATCCTTTTATTGTCATGTCTACTCCATTGTAGGAGTACAGTGAAAAGCTTTCACAATGTCTGCCTTCTTATAGCGACATCTTGGGTACGAGTACATCAGTACAATCTTGGACACAGCACAGGAATAAAAATGGCTGCATCACAGAGTTGAAAATAAGTTAAAAATACGACATCATTAAAGGGTTGACATTTCAGTAAAATAGAAAATCTCGAATAGATATTACAGTGTAGCAGCACTACTTGCATTATCAGTTAACTGGTGCAGACATGACCTACAGCAGTTCTCTTGCCTGATAAGCCACTTCAGTTCTGCAATAAAAAAACAAACCTCACAACTTCCAAGCATAGAATTAAAACTTTTATTTCTCAATATATTAGACACAAAAAACAATGGATCAAAATAAATTGATCATGCACGTGAATACAAAAAATAAAAATAAAATTGCCAAAATACCACATTTACGAATTGGGACATATCACTTTTCCCTATACTGGTTTCAGCAGTACCAGGGCACTGGAATGACAAGTGCTAAAATAAAACAAACTGAATTTCTGCCTACTACTGAACACCATGCTCACATTTAAATTCCCCACTCATGTCAAACTTAATTCAATGATATACAAATCTGTTAAAACATCATCAAAAAATTATCAAAGTTAGAAAGAACCCACAAGTTAGTTAATTGCTTTTTGCTAGTTATTGACAAGAACTTCAGCAGTATAGGGTTGCAGTTTGCAAGCTTACTGCTGCACAATTTTCAATGGAAAAGAGTTACAGTTTCAAACCACAGATTAAACTGAATAGTAAGTACAGGGTGTTTACCTTCAGGTTGTTTAATATTTCAGTGTTCTGAATTCTAGGACAGTTTTCATCTTAGCTCAGCACTCACTCTCAGTGCCTTTGGCCACGAATCCTGTGTTCAAACAGTCTGCAGCACAAGAGCTTTCAATGGTTATAAAAAAGGGCCCCTGAAATTGTTTGGTCTGATGTTCCATAGTAAAAGGGACCAACTGTGCACTGCATAAATGAAGGTACAAGTGAATAGCTGCATGATTCAGGAAATACACATATTTTGAGAGGTAGAATTGGTACAAAGGTCATTTAAAACCTGCAAGCCTATTTCAGAAAAATCCACGAACCGTCCAACTTAGCTCAGATGTAATCTTGATCCCAATCCCCACCTAAGCACATGTGCAATTGGAAAGCTTTCAGAATTAATATTTTTCCACTTGTACAGATAGTATAACAAATTGTAGTTGAAGGAAAGGCCGCAGTGGCTTCTGATAATCTCACATTAATGTTTCACTGCAGAATCACTAGGGATGTTCAAGAATGAAGTGGATAACTCGCTAAATGGTCAAATCCAGGGAACTATGATTTGACTAGGCATTTGTATATTTTAGGTTCAAGGGTAATGCCTTAGGAGAAAAAGCCTTCAGTTTATAATGTCTTCCACTACCTTCAGACAACCCAAAGCAAAGCAAAACAAAGCAATCTCCAGTTAATGAAGTGCTTTTTTAAGTTTGGTCACTATTGCAATACAAGTACAATGTAATTTCTATTAACAAAGTGTAATAGCTGGAGCACGACATCCAATTTTTATATTAATGCTGCACTTCCTGTGACATTGCTCGCTGTTAAGATTGAACAGAAGGACTATTATTTGGTCAGGGGCATTGCACCAAGTGACCTTCCAAGGCTATATAAATGTAATGGCTTGCAAGTAAATAGTCTTCATTCAAGGATCAAATAAAAAGGTTTCTTTTAAAAAAAAACAGATTTCATTGAGATTAAGGAAACAGACAATGTTTCTGGTGTTTTCTTTATAAATGCTTTTTCAAGCCAAATTGAGACAGCAAGTTGAATGTAGTACAGAAAATGCATTGGGCAGGAAATACACATTAGATGCGTGTTTCTTTAAAAAAAAAACTGCCAAATTTCATGTGGAATTGTTCACTGCAAATTACGAGATAGTCATACCAAGCACTATATTTACATAAGATAGGGACGGTGTTTTTGCCTCAAGACTGCAAAAATCTGTTAGGATCATTTAACTCATTCAACCCTTGTGACAATTTTTTCAACTCGTTCAGTTGAGACAAAAATAGTTAAGATGACGAAGTGAATTATTACGTTGATTATATTGATTTTACCAATAACAGGTTGTTTATCATACAATAATAAGCAAGTGATACACTAAACTGGGAGTTCAAATGCATCCATATTTTAATATTCCTTCAAAACCTGCTCGGCTTTTGTACCAAGACTACCAGAAAAAGACTGCACTGAAATATTTAACCACTGAAGCAAAGTAATTGGTGGATTTGTTAGAAAATCAAGAGACCAGCTACTTGATATTAGGGGAAGAAATGCTATCAACACCTAGCAAGCACTGCAAAAGGTCTTCTTTCAAAGAATCCATTTCCAAGTGCTCAACCATCAACTTATTTGGCACTGCTGAACAGGTTGAATAATGTTAGGAATGAATGATGCTGACATGCCTTATTGAACAGATTAGGCACGGGGAGCTAAGGGACCAAACACGCTAGGGCAAGCAAATGTACTGCAAACTTAAGGCACAAATCTTCCTACTGTTGTGCTTCTACCATGTATACTCTGAACAGGGACCAACTTGTTTACACCAGAAACAAAATATACAAATCATTAAATATTTTTATCCATTGCGAGAGCCTAAATTTCACCTTCACTGACAGCCAGCTACATGGTCCCAGATCCAGAGGCACAAAGTTTCCTGAAACTCAATTTTAAAAAGGATATAGCACGTCATAGAAAGCATTTCATTTTGTAAACTTGTCCCATCAGTTTTAGCACTCCTGATTCTACATTAGAATCTGTGACGAAACAACTCTGGATGCCCTGTGGAAGGCTGGAGGTGGTGCATGCCAGCTGGTATTGACAACTGATGTAGCACTCTGATCAAGGAGAGTTCCTTACAGCAGTGATCAGAGATTGCGCTGGTTTGACACGTCATGAATTAACAGCAGTGTCTCCATATTCCTCATTCCAGCGTTTGTACCCCTCTAGAGTCTGAGGGCCTACACTGCGCTTGATCTTTCTCCGTGAATCTTCAAAGTCTGACAGTTTGATCTTTCTCACCTGGACAGACAAAGAATACAAGGTACAATGGCACATCTGGCTAAGCAGCATGTAATCACACACAACATACCCTTGCTTCTCAAAATCACTGCACACCAATCTTATCCTTAAAAACATATCAAACAATCAGTTATTGATGGTTCTTATTAGTAAATTTGTTAGTAAAACAGCTAAATTATCAAAATCCCTGTCTCCAAAATGCTCTAGAATGAAGCACTCTGTTGTGTGCAAAAATATGACATAAATATCAACAATTTTACACATGGGGATGTTTTACTCATAGGAATAGAAGTGAAGTTACCTCGCTAGCAGCCATATTTCTCACTTCTTCTGGCTTGAGCTCTGAGGGAAAACAAAAACTCACTAACTCTTACAATACAAAAAGTTCAAACCCAAGTAGCTGAAATAAATAAACAAATGCAAAACCACAGCATTTTCAGAGACCAGGAGTGTCCGTGAGAGTGTTATACTTGTTGTAAAAGACCAATTGATTCACTCAATACTTTAGGGAAGAAAGTTTCCTTTTCTCACCCAGTTTACTCCTGTGAGAGACTCCAGTCCTTCAGCAATATGGCTGACTAACCAATCTCTGACAAATTGATCTCGGAAGTGGCCTAGCAATAATTCAGTTGTTTCAAACAACCACTACTACCTTTCAATGGCAGTTATGGATGAGCAACAAACACTTGCTTTGTCACGGACACCCATAATCCAGAGAATTAATTTGAAAAAGAACAGAATATCAGTACATCAGCTGATATGCCAGGATTGAAGATTTCAATGTCGTGGCAGAAACAATAGCAAACAGAACCTCCCATGTGCAGCAGAGTTGATTCTCCATTAAATACAACTGAATGGGAAATAGTTACACAATAGAGATGAAGTGGGCAATCTCAGTCACTTCTAACAGCTTCTTTCAGTTAGGATCCCATTCAATACAGCTTCAGCTATCAGAATTGGAGAATAAAGTGCTAGTTAAAAAGGCATAAGTGGATCAAGCTGAAGAAGTAATGTGTCCAATTCTGGGCACTACACCTTTGGAAGTCAGTCAAGACCTTTATGATGTAGAACACATTTACTAGAATGGTACCAAAATAAAAGGGTTAAATTATGCATAGAAATTGGGAAGCGGGGGGGGCGGTGGTGGTGTTTTCCTTAGAGTAGAGAAAACATGGAAACTTCAGTGTTCAAAATTATGAATGGTTTTAATGTAACAGATGAGGAGAAGTGTTTCCAGAGGCAGCAGCATCACTAACTACAGGACACAGATTAAGATAATCAGCCTAAGAACCAAAAGAGACAGAGGAAGATTTAAAAAAAAATGCTGTGAATCATGATGATCTGGAACTCACTAACAAATTTCCAAAGGCAACCACAGAAACATGCAAAGTTCTGAGGTTAAAGCACAGGAATGGTATTGATGGGAATAGGAAAGAACCAATACAGGCACCTTGGGTAGAATGACCATCTTCTATGCTGTAGCTTTCTACCTTGTAACACATCACATACCTCGAATTGGACCCAGCGCTGCATCCTTCGCTAGCGCAGTCAGATCACTCCCTGAATACCCTTCTGTCTGCCTGTAAAGCGGAATGGGAAGATATAATATATGTACAAACATGCAGACAATATGATGGAGCACTTGTTGAAAATATTCAGTCTTTTGCATTTAACAGAAACCAGAAAAGATGTTGCTGACAGTCAGAATCTTTCCCCGCAGAGTTGAAATGTTTAATACTAGGGGCATGTTCAAAGGAGATGTGAGGGCAAGTTTTTTGTTTAAAAACAGAGTTTTAGGAGTCTGGAACGCATTGCCAGGGGTGGTGGTAGAGGCAGATATGATAAGGGCATTTAAGGGACTTTTAGATAAGCACATGAATATGCAAGGAATGGAGGGATATGGATCAAGGGTAGGCAGAAGGGATTAATTTCATTTGGTGTCATGTTCGGCACAACACC
>NC_063336.1:83768299-83780932 GCF_021869965.1 Rhincodon typus | reverse complement strand
ACCCTATCCATGCCCCTCGTGATCTTTATAAACCTCTATAACGTAACCCTCGGCCTCCGGGCAGGGGGGTGGTGAAGCTCCAGGCTATTCTGCCTCTCCCTGTAACTCAAAGCCTCCTATCCTGGCAACATCCTTATAAATCTTTTCTGTATCCTCTAAGTTTAACAATATCCTTCCTAGAGAAAGGCAGCCAGAATTATATGCAGTATTCTAAAAGCCGCAGCATGAAGTCCCAACTCCTGTACTTAGTGATCTGACTAAGGCAAGCGTGCTAAATGCTTTTTTTAACCATCCTGTCAATCTGTGATGCAACTTTCAAAGAACCATGTTCCTGAACCCCTAGGTTTCTCTGTTCGACACCAGGCAGTGAAATTTTACAGTTGACTGCCTCTGCTGTTTAGTTTCGAGTACTTCTGGACATTGGACGTCGGTCCACAAAAAATAAACAAACAGCAAAATTCACAGCTGACCTTAGAGAACCTTGGTATCGAGAGCTCCTCACAGCAGGGGCACAGCTAAATGGTTTATTAAGTCTAATCGTGCAAACAGAGTAAAGCTGTAATAGTGAGTAGGGTGAATTTTTAAAGATTTTCTCCCCAGGGTAGGGGATTCCAAAACGAGAGGGCAGAGGTTTAAAGTAACAGGGAAAAGATTTTAAAGGGACCTAAAGGCAACTTCTTCCTACAGAGTATGGTGTTCGTATGGAATGAACTGCCAGAGGAAGCGATGGGGGCTGTTACAATTACAACATTGGCATCTGGATGCTTACATGAATAGGAAGGGTTTAGAGGGATATGGGCCAAATTCTGGCAAATAGACTTAGATTAATTTAGGATATATGGTCAGCATGGACAACTTTGCATAATTGCACCTTAATCACTCAATGTCAGTAGTAATCCTTGTGTCCTTTCACAAGCAATTCTTGTATATAGCATACATAAATTGAAAGCAAGAGGCAAGCCACGTTTCCTCCTCTGACACTTCAAACCATCCTGCTTATCTCATTAAGTCTGTTTGCGTCAGAATATGACAGTACAGTGATTAAGGTGCAGTTATGCAAACTTGTCCATGCTGACCATATATCCTAAATTAATCTAAGCCTATTTGCCAGAATTTGGCCCATATCCCTCTAAACCCTTCCTATTCATGTAAGCATCCAGATATGTGCAGCATATAACTCTATATTCCAATAGCTTGCCTCAGTATGGATGTAAGATGCACAAAGAATTGAACAAGAACGTTGGGCTGCAGTCTCTGCTCCATTTTGACTGTTCAAACTCTTGCTATATCGAACTGTGCCAGCAATAAGTGGAAGTAGGCCATGAAAAGCTTTCCTTACTCAATTACATATTATCATTTGTTAATCAAGTAAGGTGCCCTTTTTAATCAACAGTTGTCTGAAACGAAGCGAAAATGATAGAGAGAAGTTAATTTGTAATGGAAGCATTATCCACAAATTAAATTTCCCCAGTAGGAAGGGAAACTGAAACTGACTAAGTATGTGCAGCATTTCTCTCTAATCTTTTTAGACCACAACACCATAAGATACCTCATATGACAAGCTTTTCATCATTGAGACCATTCTTGCAAACCACCTCTGGACTCTGTCCAACACCAGCTCATCCTTCCTTAGATACAGGGCCCAAAACCGCTCACTATATTCTAAACTTGGTCTGACCAGAGTCTTATACAGTCTTAGCAGTATATCTTTGCTCTTGTATCCTAGCCGTCTTGAAATGAATGCCAATGTTCATTTACCCTCCCAACTTTAAACTGAACCTGCATGTTAACCTTAACAGAATCCTGAACTAGGGTTCCCTGGTCCCTCTGTGCTTTGGATTTCTGCAGCCTTTCCCTATTCAGAAAAAAGTCTTCACCTCTTCTTCCTACCAAAGTGCATAACCTCACACTTTTCCAAATTGTCTTCCATCTACCCCTTTGCCCATTCTCTGAGCCTGTCCTAGCACTCTGCAACCCCCCCGCTTCCTCATCACTACCTGCCCCTCCACCTGTCTTTGCTGCCATGTTTATAGATGACACAATGGCCTCACTTTTTGTCCAGGTCATTAATATATAATGTGAATAGTTAGGGTCCCAACATGGACCCCTGCAGAATTCCACTACTCAGTAGTGCCATCCTGTAAAAGATCCCTTTGGCAGAAGGCAGAGTGGGGAGATAATCAGCCAATACCTTGGCCCTGACACCATGGGCTCCTGACTTGTTTACACTGTCTCCATTTCCACCTGGTTAGAAGATCAGTAAAGTTTTATAGCTTTCAGAGCTGTTAACATAAAAACACTGGAGTAAAAATAGCAAAAGTGTGAGATTAAATGCCAGAACTGGAGATATTTGTTGTGCTTTGCCAAATTGTTTATCATTTTAATGACAGCAAGAATACACTCTACAGATTGAAAGGCGAAATTGCAAATTATGATGCTGATGCTGTCTAAACTGAGATTCCTCCAAGCCAGGATGCCAAAGGAAGATGATAGGAATAAAAAAAAGCCATTCAACCTGTCAAGCCTGTCCCGCCATTTAATTAGTTTGTGCTTCATGTAAGACATAAATCCATCTGCAGACTTTGGTTCCGTAAACCTCATACCTCTTCGTTAAGAACAGTTCATTAATCTCAGTTTGAAAATTCACAATTGATTCTTTTTTAGGGCAGAGTGTCCCAGATTGCCACTTGCCCTTGTATGAAAAGGTTCTTCCTGATTTCAGCGTGCATTACCTAGCTGTACCTTTAACGTGCCCTCTTGTTGTGGACTTTGACCCGAGAAAATAATTTTCCCCTTATTTACCCTATCAAATCCTTAAATCATCTTGCAGACTTTGATTTTGTTGCACCTTAGTCTTGTGTAAATGATACTAAGCTACTTATGATATTAGTACATATGGTCCAATTAGTCCTCATTAAATGTGTTAAAGAAGGAAAGTGAGCGAGGGAAGGAGAGAACCTTAGAAGAATTCCAGAACACGTTTGCCCAACAGCTGAAGGTACAACCATCAGCATGAAGTGATTTTAATTGGGAATGTTCAAGACCTTAGAATTAGGGGGTTGCATAGATCTTGGATAATTATAGGACTAAAAGACATTAAAGATAAGGAGGGATGAGCCCATGGACGTATTTGAAAACCAGCATGAAAGTTTTAAAATTTGTGTTGCTCGGTGTGAGTCAGTGATGCTTAGAGAGCATGGTGCATGATAGGACAGCAAACTGTTGGATGGCCTCAAGTTCAGGAAGGATGGAGTGTGAGAGACAAGCCACGAGGGCATTAGCGAGAGAAGTCTCAAGGAAACAAAGGGATGGATAAGAACTTTAGTAACAGATTAACTGCTGCAGTGTTGATCATGGACCCATGATTGAAATCCAAGTGCAGGGTTAAAATATGACACACAAGTGCCAAATATTTGGTTCAACTTCAGACTGTTGTTAGAGGGATTGGATTTAAAGGGGAAGAGTGTGATATTGTGGTGGGGTCTGAAAGCAATGGCTTCAGTCTTCCCAATATTTAATTTAAGAGCATCTCTGCTAATCTAGTACAAGATGCGAGACAAGCAGTTTAGAAACAGTGGAGTGATTGAGATGATGGGGAGAAACTGGATGCCATCCGTATGCACGTGGAAAATTATGTTGTCTTTATTCAAAAACACACCAGCCCTGGGCTGACTGAAATAATCAGTTTTGGATTGATTGTCAATAATCATTACCTGCTATTCAGAATCAAATTGTCATTTGATGACAATTACTTTGCAGTTTGTTAATCCTCGTACTTCTGTATATTTACTGGCAAACATTTATCCCTTAATCGACATTACAAAAATGAATCGTCATGTCAATGTGGAATCTTGCTGTGCACCGTGTTTCCTACATTACGACTGTGACGCCCCTACAAAAGTACTTCATTGGCACTAGAGGTGTGGGGTGTATTTCATGACTTTGGGACATCCCAAAAGTGTTTTACAACCAATGCTGGGGCATATTGCAAGGCAGTAGAAGATGGAAACTTTACATATTCCTGATTTGGTCCCTATTGCAAACTGCAGAATAAGACAACATTGGCCTCATGCTTTACTTGGGATGGCATGTAGGAGTGAGCAAGTGTAATATCTCAGGCAACTTTAGACATGAGTGGTTGGTATCTGAGCTGGATGGAAAATTTGCATTAACTTTTTAAACTAAAATGTTTTAATTCCTCACCTGCCTTTAATAAGGTGCTAGCAAGGTTCCAATTAAGATAACACTTTAAAACATACACGCCCGTAGAGTAACAGTACTTTTATTTGTGGCATTTTGTGCAGTACTTTGAACAGGAGCAGTTTCTGCAGGCTGTTTTTTTTTTTAAAAATCCATTATTTCCAATTAGACTTGCTGAGGTATCCAACAATAGATCATCACTATGCTCTCTCTCATTTTCATTTTCTACCAAATGGCTCTAATAATGTTTTAGGACTTTTGACTAATTTCTCAACAAAAAGGACTTGGGGGATCAAAACAAAACTTGGAGTTTTCAAAGTAAAGTGTATTCACATACGTTTTCTTTAAAATATTAATTAATGTGAAAGGTACCGTGCCTGGCGTTGAAGCTAAACCTGCATTTTCATGAAAGTGTATTGTAACTCTGATTACAATGAATGTGGAGCAGATGACCAAGGTGTCAAAAGGTCTTTTTGTTGGGTGCTGCTCTGCTGCAGAACTGCAACAAGACGTTTTATTTCCTGGCACTATTTCTGACCTTTCTTCTCAAATAATGTCTTCAAAAGTTTGAAAAAAAAATATTTTTGGCTATTTTCTTTCTGAACCATGCTGCTGTGCTGTGGAATTTTCAATCCACTTATTTTTATTCCACTTTTGGCTAGAAATTAAGTGGAGCACAGGAATTCTAAGTTTTGAAACCGTGGAAGTGCTTGGATTCCCTACTGTCACACAACCTAAATGACTCTTCTCAGGACATGGGTGGTGCTTGGAAATTTGTTGTATTTGAGAAGCTAGTGGTGGACCTTCTTAAACAGCTGTAGTTCTATTGGTGAAGTTATCATATTATTGGGTGGCAAGTTCCAGGTTTTAGACCTAATGAAATTTCTGTAATTAAATCGGAGTTCGTTTGTGTAGAAGATAGCGTAAGCAATGCACTTACTCAACCCAGGATGTATGGGCCTAGTTGCCCTTCAGTTGAGGCAAAGTGTTTTTGTACAAACATTTAATAAGAGATGATAAACTTTCAGTTGGGGTTGAAACTGTGTTTTAAAACTCCTTTTTGGTGTGTGATGTAGGGGATCCTTTGTAGAACTGACTATTGGGACAAAATGAGGGTTTGAAAATGAAAACCTTCTGTGATATCCTCTGATATTCTTATCTTAATTTGAAAAACTCTTACCTAGCACCTTGGCCAAAACCTGGAGGAATGGTATTTGTCGAAAGAAAATGCAGGTCATTGATCAGCTTCGGCTCTTAACTGCTACCATTTAAACCCTCAAAAGTCAAGGTTGATAGGAATTGTATGAAATCTCACTCCCAAGTTTGTTATTTTAATATTATATCCATTCACTTCAAAACTCTCTCTAGCACAATCTATTTAACTTGTTTACTCTGTCTGTACTTATTTTGTTTTTGTTGTTGTTTGTGCCCACTTATTGTGTTGTATAGAGCAGATGCTAGCATGCGCGAGGTTTTCCAAGCCCGAGAGGGAGGTGTGTAGAGACAGCCCAGGCCCGCCGTGCCCTAGTGCACGGATCCAGTCAGGTGGGTTCCTCTGATCAACAAAACGATGGTTCTATTAGATGGCAAACCATTTGATTTAATAAAGAACATACATATATATTTTCCTTGAATGCAGTTGCCTTGTGAAAATAGATTATATACAGAGTGTTCCATATGATTAAAGGATGATACTCTTGTGTCACCTTGCCAATGTCATGTTCAAAAGGAGTGATGTCATATCCAAGTTGAATGGTGATAATCCAGCATAGTAATAATGTTCTCCCAGCCCAAGTTCCTTTGCTTGCTGCTCCATGCTGGGCGAATGGAATCAATGGATTAACCCTAAAAGTAACATCATATTGCAAGGATGAGCAATTGCCAGAAAACCAGATGGCTGCTATTGTAATTTGTGACTGTTGGTTGAAGGTCTTGTGGGGTTAGTTAGAAATGCCTATTTATGGAGCTTCTGTGCAGGCCATCAAGGTCATGAAGTGTTAATATTGCCTAAAATGAGGAAAAATTGTTTCCAGTGGCAGAAGGAACCAGACTTTAAGGTAAGAAGAATCATTTTATGCAACGAGTTATAATGTGGAATACACTGCCTGTGAAAGGGAAGCAGGTTAATAGTAAATTACAAAAAGGGATGGTAGCATCATAGTTATGTTATTGAACTAGTTGCCCAGAGGTGTGAACATATGATCTTGAGACATGAATTCAAATCCTATCATTGATTGTGATCTCTTAACAATATAATTTATCATTTTTAAAAAAATTAGTTCATTTAATGTCTTTTTAGGAAAGAAATTTAGCAGTCCTTTAATGGTTATGATCTTGTGGTTGGCTCTTATCTGACCTCTGAAATGGCCTGAAAAGCCACACAGTTTAAGGACAGTAAGGGATTTCCAATATATGGCACTGACACTTCTCAGCTATAAGCTTGAAGGTTAAGAAATCTGTAGGGCTATGGGTAACTGGCATGTTAATAATTTTAATAACAACATGCAATAATTTTAGGGCCTAAACTCTCCCATGACCCAGCTCCCTCCCCACACACCAGGCCTTGTTATCACATAGCCTGTCGTTACACACTACTTGTTGTTAGTCACTAATAGTTCCCATTAACAACTATTCACCTTCCCAGCCTGATCATTAGCAGCTCCTTTGTCTGTCCAACTGTCCTTCTCTCTCTTTAGGGTCTATCCTATCGTTTACTCCGTACCCCACTCACCTCCCTATTTCCTGCGTGTAAACTGATGTTTTCCCAGCCTCCATCAGTTCTGAGGAAGGGTCACTGGACCTGAAACATTAACTTTTCTTTTCTTCACAGATGCTGCCAGACCTGCTGAGCTTTGCCAGCAACTTTATTTTTGTTAATAGGACTAACTAGTTCTCTTTTCAAAAGAGATGATACAACCACAGAGGTCCAAATGGTCTCCTCCTGTATCATAAACTTATGATTCTATATTTCAGTGGTTGGGAGAATAGAATCTTTCTTTTGTAGGTTATAATTATCCAAGAAATATTAGTGCTTATTTGGCTATTTTGCCTTCTGTTTATAATATACTTTCATTATAGGCAAAGCATTTTCTGTTTGCCAAAAAGTATGTACATTTTATGCATGTATGCTGGGTTTAATGCAAATTGGCTATTACTGAGACAACCTCCACAGACTGATCAAAAATCTGTACAAGTAGTGAAAGTTTTAAAAAAAAACACACCTTGGTTAAATAGTGCAGTAGATCAACTTGTATTATTTACAAGTGACTCAATTTAGAGAAACCTATTACCTCTAACTGACATCATTTGTGATTTGTAGGATAATTGCATATAATGTGTTCCAAATGTTATTTATTATCCCATTGAATCAAAAGCATTGCTGTTAAATTTACAGGAAATTTCATTTAAGTGGGATTGAAGTCAAGACACTGTTAGCTAGCTGTCAGGAGAGGGAAGGGTTTAATGTGCTGACACAGCAGTTGTGTAAGAATGACTATATAGATAACCTCTGGAGGAGGCGAGAGCTATTTTAGATGTACACTGGGAAAAAAACACAATTCACTACCGTTATAAACAAAATTAAACTCCTGGACAGCAGAGTTTGAGTAATGTAGGTTTTAATGTTGAACTGAAAAGTCATGCAACAATTATTTTCTATGTAAAATTGATCCTGATGCTGACGTGCTCCCACCAGTTTGCCTACCTTATCCCCACTGTTGAAGTCCTGTACCCACTGTTCATGTGGTAGCCTCTTGCCATAAACTCCCAATTCCTTACCATTCCTATTCTGCTCCACATTATGTCCACTGCATCCATTACCACTTTTCCTAACTGAGTTATCGGTTCCCTCCCATCTCCCTGATCAAGTTTTAACAGTCTTGTTCTGATTTATCATTATCTTACCCCACTTTTTATATTCACAAGGTCTTCCATATCTGCACCTTAGCACCCTTTACTGTTTGCTCACTCTATTCTCTAGATATTTGCAAATTACTCTCTCCCTTTAAGCTAAGGGGCAGCAGGTTTAGAGAGGGTGTGAGGAAAAATTTTTCTGGTCAGAGGGTGGTGGGAATTTGGAACTCACACCTATAAAAGTAGTAGAGATGAGCACCTTCATAATGTTGAAGAAGTATTTAGATGTGTACTTGTGATGCCAAGGCATACAGAGCTATAGGCCAAGTGCTGAAAAGTGAGATTAGAATGGCTAAGTGACTTGTTTTCTGACTGACACCAGCTCGATGGGCCGAATGGCCTTTGTCTGTGCTGTAGACTTCTGTCCTACCAATTTAGGAGATCGACACATGAACCTCTTATCACTATCACTGCACATTATTTAAGATTATAATGCCTCTCCCTATTTCTTGTGTCAAAACAAACCACTTCAACTCTGTATATTAAATTCCATCTGCTAACTGTCTGCACATTCTATGATCTTTTGGTGTCCTACTTTAGTTAGTTTGAATCATCTTTTCTGTTTGTCAATCCTCCAAATTCAGCATCGTTGAAAGATTGAGATTTTGCTCTCTACCACAATATTCAAATCATTTTTATATACACAATAAAAAATGCAATTAGTACAAATACTGAACTGTGGATAACATTGCTGCCTGTCACATTCTTCAGTCTGACAAAACAACTATTTACAACTTTATTTTCTGTTCTTAAGCCATTTTTTTATCCAAGCAGAAACTGAGCCTTTTCCATGGACCTTTATTTTTATTATTCAACCTTTTCACATTGTACATTGTTTGCAAAGTATATAGACACATCCATTGTTTTAATCAATCTTTACTGTTATTCATTTTTTAAAAATTGGAATGGTCGAGCATAATCTAGCTCCTAGAACTCTGTGCTGGCTGGGCTGTGCTTCCCCTTGGGCTACCCCTGCCGCCGCCACCACCACCACCACCATTGGTTATTTCTAAAATCTCTTTGGTGTTAGATTGACCGGTCTGTGGTAACTAGGGATGTCCTTCTATCTCTTTCTTAAGAGAGTATCACATTTGCCACCGCCCAGTCATCTGGTGCCTCCCCCATATCTAGGGAATGGCAATTTCTCCCACTGTCTCCAATCCCACTTCCTGTAGCAACCTTGGATTTCAGCTGGCTTAAACAGGTTATCCATTCAAAGCATAATCGGCCTTTTTAGAGGTAATGACTAGGAAGATTATACCTGAAATATTGGCTTTCATATCACAGGAGCAGAATTCAGCCATTCAGTCCATCCAATCTGCTGTGTTATTTGTTCATGGCTGATATGTTTCTCCACCCCATTTTCCTGCATTCTTCCCCACCCCAACCCTTGATTCCCTTAATTATCAAGAACTTGTCTATTTCTGTCTTAAATATATCCAGTGGTTTGGCCTTCAGCCTTCTCTGGCACTGAGTTCCACAAATTCACCACCCTCTGAACAAATTCCTCCTCATCTCAGTTTTAAAGGATTGACCCTTCGTTCTGAGGCTGTGCTCTCGAGTCCTAATCTCTCATCCTAATGAAAGCAACATCTCCATGTCCGCTCTGTCCAAGTCTCAGTTGTGTAATTTTCGGTCTGATTTCGCCTCTCTTTACCACCTCCACCCCCCCCCCCACCCTCAAAAAAAAAAAAAAAAAAAAAAAATTTTAACTCCCAAGTACAGACCTGGAGTCCTCAGTGACCCCTCTTGTCACAAGCCCTTAATTCCCGGAATCATTCATGTGAACCTCCTTTGGACGCCCTTCTAACAACTTGCAGGTTGTATTTTTCAGGAAACAAAAGGGGGGAAAAGAATACTCTAAGTATTCTAGTCATGTCCTGCATCACTAGACATATATAACTTTTTCTGTCCTTTAAAGGATCCACTCAGCCTCTCACTGGAAAATTTTGGGGTTCTTTGTTATGTTGACTTGCCTTTCTATTCTCATTCTGTCTTTAACTGTTCTGCTTTCCTCTTCACCTCCTCTCAGCTTATTGCATTTGGCCTGGTGCTTGCTTCAAGAATTCCCTTGACATGTATATCATTATGTTCTCTAATGCCTTTTCATCCAGTTTTGGTTCAATATCATTGTCATTGTTGGAATGTACCGAGGCCACACCTGAAACATCTCCACCTTAAGATCATCCATTGTTTTCCCTGACAATAACTCAATTCCATCTCATCCCATTGATGGTAGCCTTCCAATTTAGAAACTCCACTTTTGATTTGTCTCTGCTCTTCTCCATTACTCATCCAAACTTTGATTGCTTTAACTCAAGTGTTACTTCACAGATAATTGATGCAGTTGGCCCACCTATTTCCCAACATTGTCTCCTTCCAGGTTGAACCAAGCATGCACTGCTCAAGGAAATTCTCATTCATATTTCAAAAATTTCACTCACTTCTTTACTCTATTTCCCAGTTGGTAATTGTCTCATTGAAGCACCCCAATATCACCAATCTAAACAAAACAGTTGTTTTTGCACCTGTAGTATACTTCTGTTTTGATGTGAAGGTTGTCATTTTTTGAGACCTGACCTGGTTTTTCTGTTCATGACTTTTCCTAATTTGGTTTAAACAAGAATGTTTTCTTTTATTTCCTCCACTGCTATATCAGTTTCCTGTAAGTACCCAGAGGACGCAAAAGGTTGCCATTAAATATGGGCATGAACCTAATATATGAGGATACAGATGATTGAATACAGATTAATTGTCTGCTCCTGTTGCTGTGATCTTAGGCAGCACAATAATCGAGCTGTTGATAGTTAAATGGTTGGTGCATGGTACTTTTCACCACTAACATCCAGATGGTAAATGTAGTGTAGGTTTGATTTAAAGGATTGCCCCAAGATCACTTTCTGGATGAGCCATCATCAGGCTTCTGGCTGATAGACACTGCCAGTGACTTTGTGGAATGTTCATCTACAGAGCATTGTAGCTTAAGTCTGCCAAAAGATTAGCAAAATTTGATTTTGCTGCTGAGGTTGGATTTGCTTCATTTTGCATTTGATTGCCGACATACCTAAGGTGTGTACAGAGCCACATTTCGGCTACGTTTTAATTATTTTTAAACTTTTGCCATACTTGTCTGGTTGGATTACTTTAAAAGGCATAAATGAAAACTTTAAATTTGTAGAAATATGCTGCAAAATTTAATTTTCTGAAAGACAAATGCTTCTACCAAGAGCATCCAACATCACCATCTGCTGCTACAAAACTGTATTGCAATGTTCAGATTTTTAAAAAATACATCCTATGAAAAATAAACGTTAGTATCACTTCCTTTTGCTGTAACACTTTCCAGTAGAGTGTGTAACAGTAGATGACAGTGTATTTAGAGTACCAGTGATCATATAGTCTTTGTTCTGATCCAGTTTTGTCTTTATTTGTCTCTAGAAAGTGGAGCTGTCCCAAAGAAAAAGGATCCTTTGACCCACACGAGTAATTCCCTACCCCGCTCCAAGTACACAGCAAAAATCACTTCCCCAGGGCAACGTGGTCACCAGAGGGCCCAGAGCCATAGTGGAATCTCCAACGGTGCTGGGACTTCACGAATGCCAGCGCAACCCAGTACCTCTACTGCTAAGGTAACAAAGTAGTGCACTTGAATTTTCTTTGTCCTGCCCATACACATCCATAATATGTGTCCTATTGATTACCCGATGGGCCTCATTTATGAAAGAGACATTGGGAGGTAGCAAAGTTTAGAACTGGGACCTTTTTACTATCTGGCTCCAGAACATCTTTAACCTTGTACCTCTGGGGGGTCTTTGCCGTGTGAGTGACAGACAGCATAATGATACATTCTATATGTAAGTTTCATAGTTTCTTTATGTAAAAAAGGCAAGGTAGATGGTAGAAATACATTTTAGGAAGTACCAGGTTACACCAAACATTGCTTGAAAAACTTCGTAAGCGGTCTTCAAATTTTTGACTTGAGGAAAGAAGTTGGGTTTTTTTAAATGTTCCTGCTGTCAATGCTTCTCTCCAGTTTGGCAATTCACTATCTTTTAAGTCAGTAACTTGCTTTGATATTTGACCTATTATATGTTAAAGGCATCAAAATGTTTGAATGAATGATGTAACCAGGTCATTTTAACTGTGAACTGTCTTGAATCACAGGAAGAACCATTTGGCTATCCTACTTGTGCTGGACCACTGAAACAGCTTTCTAATGATCTCACTCCTCTGTCAGCTTGTCAATATATTTTGTGCAAAACATTTTTGATATGGGTGTTCAAAATACTATAGGAAATAGACTTAAGTAGACTTGGTAAATCAGAGACAATGATATCCAGATATGTTCTAGAATGTAATGGAAGCAATAAAAGTTTGGTCTTATTGGAATGAGGAATGCTTCACTGAAAGTGGTAATTGATGCTAAGTTAATAGAACTAAGAAAGGACAAAAAGTTGCTGGAAAAGCTCAGCAGGTCTGGCAGCATCTGTGAAGGAGAAAACAGAGTTAACGTTTCGGGTC
>NC_063336.1:83764901-83767899 GCF_021869965.1 Rhincodon typus | reverse complement strand
ACAGAACTGTTCTGAGGAAGGGTCACCGGACCCGAAACGTTAACTCTGTTTTCTCCTTCACAGATGCTGCCAGACCTACTGAGCTTTTCCAGCAACTTTGTTTTTGTTCTTGATTTACAGCATCTGCAGTTCTTTTGGTTTTTATTTAGAACTAAGAAAGGTCCTGGCTAGTTTTTGAGTATACAAGGACCTAGAGGAAGCAGGAAGTGATGGACTATATAATATCAGTATTCTAGGGGATTAATCAAGCAAGCGGTCTCCTATGCCAAACGTTTCCTAAAATTAACTGAAAAATCTGTCTTCACATTTTAACTTAAATACAATAACAATTGTTTGCATTTGTAAGTGGAGTGATAGTGTTTAAAAGAATAAAGTGTCCCAAGCACGACATGAGTGTGTTTTGGACAAACTTTGACATAGTCACAGAAGGATAAGGTGACAAAATTTGCTTAAAGATGGAGCATTTAAGGAGTGTCCTAAAGCAGGAGAGCAGGGAGGAGGTAGAGGGATTTAGAAAGAGGCTTCAAAATTTTGGCTTCCAGTTGGCCAAGGCACAGCCACCAGTGATGGGTAAAGAAATCCAAAAATGTAATGCAGTGTTGGAAGAGGGGGTTATAGAATGGAGGAATTTCCAGAATAAAGGACATTTGTGGGTCTCAAAGCATGTAGAAAAGTTGGGTGGTAGGGCTGTATATTTGGATGTGGTTACAAAGCAAGAGAGAAGGTTTATAAAATGATAAGAAATAGAAGTAGCAGTAGGTCATTTGACCCACAAAACTTACTGCATCATTTGATAAGAAACTGTGGGAGGAATGTTAAGCAAATTTGCAGACGCCGCCAAGGTGGGTAGAGTTTATTGAAGACGGTGGTAAGTTACAGTAAGATATAGATGGGTTGGTCAGATGGCAAACCAATGACAGATAGTATTTAACCCTGATAAGTGCGAGGTAATGCACTTTGAAGAAGAAATACAATGAGGGATATTTAATGAATGGCAGGGTATTCTGTACCTTTTAGAGGAACAGTCATCCTGGGGTAATTATTCACAGATCCCTGAAGTTGGCAGAGAACGTGAATAGGATAGTTAAGAAGGCATATGGGACACTTGCTTTCATCAGTTGTAGCATAGAGTATAAGAGCAAGGAGGCAATGTTGGAGTTGTACAGTGTGTTCATCAAGCCACAACTGGAGTAGTGTGTGCAATTCTGGTCACCTCACTACCTCACTATAGCGCTATAAGCAGTACAGAGGACGTTCATCAGGATGTTGCCTGGGGTGGAGTAATTGAGCTGTAAGGAGTGACTAGATAGCTTTGGATTGTTTTCTTTGGAGCAGAGAAGACTGAGGAGTGGGGACATGATTGAGGAGTATGGACAGGGTGAGTAGAGAGCAACTTTTTCCCCTTGTTGAGGGTGTTAATTACGACAGGGCATGGTTTTACAGTAAGGGACAGGAGATTCAGAGCAGATTTGGGGGGAAAAGATACCTTTTCACTCAGTGGTTGATGGAAATTTGGAATGCACTGCCGGGTAGGTAATGGTGGCTGGAAACCTTACAACCTTTTCTAAAAAACAAAATTTGGATGAGTGCTTTAAATATGTAACATTCAAGAATATGGGACCAATGCAGGAAATTGGGATTAACGCACTTTTAATGGTAGTTATGTCAGTGCAGACTCGATGGTCTGAAGAGCCTTTTCTGTGCTGTATGAATAAGGCCACCATCAGATTTGTAGCACTTTCCCGCTTGTCCCACAGTGTTCAGTATGTTGATAAAAATCTAACTTTGGATCATTGAATATGTTCAAAACAGCCTCCACTGATGTCTGTGGAATAGAATTCCACAGACTGATGATGTTCTGAGAGAAGAAATTCCTCCTGATCCTCCCCCTTAACTGGGAGACTTCAGCACCTACCATGTTGAACAACCTCCAAATTTTGTATATTCCAGTAAGATCACCTCTCATTCTTCTAAACTGCAAGAGTACAAGTCCAGCCTGCTCAACCTTTCCTCATAAGAGAGCTCCTTTTATTTCAGGAATCTGCCTTCCTGAGCTTTCTCTGAATGCCCTCCAGTACAAGTACAGTCCTCCTGAGACCAAAACTATTCCAGCTACGCCATTTCGGTTCATGAATATCCTGTGCAGCTGTGGCAAGATATCCCTATTTTTATATTCCATCCTCCTTACAATAAAGGGCAGCATTCCATATGTTTTCCTTATTATTTACTGTTACCTGCATGATAACTTGTTATTCATGTACAGGGACAAGATCCCGATGTATTGCAGCATTTTATAGTTTCTCCATATTTAAAAGATTTACATTTCTATTCTTAATGTTAAAGTAGACAACTTCACAGTTTCCCACATTGTTTCATCTGCCAATTTTTCCCACTCTAAATTCCTTTGTAGATCTTTGTATCTTCATCCCAGCTTACTTCCCTATTTATCCTTATCATTCTGCAATGATATGGCTGCAATGCAGTTTGTAGCTTCATCTAAATATTTTAATATAGATCAGAAATAATTGAGACTGCAGCTCTCTACTAATGGCAGTTTTCCAATCTGAAAACAACCTGACTCCATTTCCTTCAGTTAGCCAGTCATGGTAAGGCTACTAGTTTTTTTTATTTGTCTGGGAATTCAGAACAGTGGGAATGGATGTTAGGGCAGTTGTATGCTCCTCCTGTAGAATGTGGGAGGTAAGGGTCACCACTAGTGTCCCCACTGACTTCATCTGCAGGAAGTGCACCCAACTCCAGCTCCTCGGAAACCGCGTTAGGGAACTGGAGCTGGAGCTGGATGAACTTCGGATCATTTGGGAGGCTGAGGGGGTAATTGAGAGGAGTTATGGGGAGGTAGTCACACCTCGGGTACAGGAAAAAAGTAGATGGGTTACAGTCAGGGGACGGAAAGGGAACAGGCAGACAGTGCAGGGATCCCCTGTGGCCGTTCCCCTCAAAAACAAGTATACCGTTTTGGATACTGTTGGGGGGGGGG
>NC_063336.1:83757681-83764801 GCF_021869965.1 Rhincodon typus | reverse complement strand
GTGATGTCTCGGATCGTGTTTTTGGGATCCTTAAGGGGGAGAGGGAGCAGCCCCAAGTCGTGGTCCACATAGGCACCAACGACATAGGTAGGAAAAGGGATGGGGACGTAAGGCAGAAATTCAAGGAGCTAGGGTGGAAGCTTAGAGCTAGAACAAACAGTTGTTATCTCTGGTTTGTTACCCGTGCCACGTGCTAGCGAGGCGAGGAATAGGGAGAGAGAGCAGTTGAACACGTGGCTACAGGGATGGTGCAGGAGGGAGGGATTCAGATACCTGGATAATTGGGGCTCATTCTGGGGTAGGTGGGACCTCTACAAACGGGATGGTCTGCACCTGAACCAGAGGGGTACCAATATCCTGGGGGGGGGAAATTTGCTAATGCTGTTCGGGAGGGTTTAAACTAATTCAGCAGGGGAATGGGAACCTGAATTGTAGCTCCAGTGTACAGGAGGTTGAGAGTAGTGAGGTCATAAATAAGGTTTCAAGGTCGCAGGAGTGTACCGGCAGGCAGGAAGGTGGTTTGAAGTGTGTCTACTTCAATGCCAGGAGCATCTGGAATAAGGTGGGTGAACTTGCAGCATGGGTTGGTACCTGGGACTTTGATGTTGTGGCCATTTCGGAGACATGGATAGAGCAGGGACAGGAATGGTTGTTGCAGGTTCTGGGGTTTAGATGTTTCAGTAAGATCAGGAAAGGTGGTAAAAGAGGGGGAGGTGTGGCATTGTTAGTCAAGGACAGTATTATGGTGGCAGAAAGGACGTTTGATGATAACTCGTCTACTGAGGTAGTATGGGCTGAGGTTAGAACCAGGAAAGGAGAGGTCACCCTGTTGGGAGTTTTCTACAGGCCTCCGAAAAGTTCCAGAGATGTCGAGGAAAAGATTGCAAAGATGATTTTGGATAGGAGCGAAAGTAACAGGGTAGTTGTTATGGGGGACTTTAACTTTCCAAATATTGACTGGAAACTCTATAGTTCGAGTACTTCAGATGGGTCAGTTTTTGTCCAGTGTGTGCAGGAGGGTTTCCTGACAGTATGTAGATAGGCCAACAAGAGGCGAGGCCACATTGGATTTGGTACTGGGTAATGAACCAGGCCAGATGTTAGATTTGGAGGTAGGTGAGCACTTTGGTGATAGTGACCACAATTCGGTTACGTTTACTTTAGCGATGGAAAGGGATCAGTATATACCGCAGGGCAAGAGTTATAGCTGGGGGAAAGGCAATTATGAGGCGATGAGGCAAGATTTAGGATGCATAGGGTGGAGAAGGAAACTGCAGGGGCTGGGCACAATTGAAATGTGGAGCTTGTTCAAGGAACAGCTACTGCATGTCCTTGAGAAGTATGTACCTGTCAGGCAGGGAGGAAGTGGTCGAGCGAGGGAACCGTGGTTTACTAAAGAAGTTGAATCTCTTGTCAAGAGGAAGAAGGAGGCTTATGTAGAGATGAGGCGTGAAGGCTCAGTTAGGGTGCTTGAGAGTTACAAGTTAGCCAGGAAGGACCTAAAGAGAGAGCTAAGAAGAGCCAGGAGGGGACATGAGAAGTCTTTAGCAGGTAGGATCAAGGAAAACCCTAAAGCTTTCTATAGGTATGTCAGGAATAAAAGAATGACTAGAGTAAGGTTGGGGCCGGTCAAGGACAGTCGTGGGAAGTTGTGCGTGGAGTTCAAAGAGATAGGAGAGGTGCTAAATGAATATTTTTCATCAGTATTCACACAGGAAAAAGACAATGTAGTTGAGAATGCTGAGATACAGTCTATTAGACTAGATGGGATTGAGGTTCATAAGGAGGAGGTGTTAGCAATTCTGGAAGGTGTGAAAATAGATAAGTCCCCTGGGCCAGATGGGATTTATCCTAGGATTCTCTGGGAAGCTAGAGAGGAGATTGCAGAGCCTTTGGCTTTGATCTTTGTCGTCATTGTCTTCAGGAATAGTGCCAGAAGACTGGAGACTAGCAAATGTTGTCCCCTTGTTCAAGAAGGGGAGTAGAGACAACCCTGGTAATTATAGACCAGTGAGCCTTACTTCGGTTGTGGGTAAAGTGTTGGAAAGGATTATAAGAGATAGGATTTATAATCATCTAGAAAGGAATAATTTGATTAGGGATAGTCAACACGGTTTTGTGAAGGGTAGGTCGTGCCTCACAAACCTTATTGAGTTCTTCGAGAAGGTGACCAAACAGGTGGATGAGGGTAAAGCGGTTGATGTGGTGTATATGGATTTCAGTAAAGCGTTTGATAAGGTTCCCCATGGTAGGCTATTGCAGAAAATACGGAGGCATGGGATTGAGGGTGATTTAGCGGTTTGGATCAGAAATTGGCTAGCTGTAAGAAGACAGAGGGTGGTGGTTGATGGGAAATGTTCATCCTGGAGTTCAGTTACTAGTGGTGTACCTCAAGGATCTGTTTTGGGGCCACTGCTGTTTGTCATTTTTATAAATGACCTGGATGAGGGTGTAGAAGGATGGGTTAGTAAATTTGCAGATGACACCAAAGTCGGTGGAGTTGTGGATAGTGTGGAAGGATGTTGCAGGTTACAGAGGGACATAGATAAGCTGCAGAGCTGGGCTGAGAGGTGGCAAATGGAGTTTAATGCGGAAAAGTGTGAGGTGATTCACTTTGGAAGGAGTAACAGGAATACAGAGTACTGGGCTAATGGTAAGATTCTTGGTAGTGTGGATGCGCAGAAAGATCTGTGTCCATGTGCATAGATCACTGAAAGTTGCCACCCAGGTTGATAGCGTTGTTAAGAAGGTGTACAGTATGTTATGTTTTATTGGTAGAGGGATTGAGTTTCGGAGCCATGAGGTCATGTTGCAGCTGTACAAAACTCTGGTGCGGCCGCACTTGGAGTATTGCGTACAGTTCTGGTCACTGCATTATAGGAAGGATGTGGAAGCGTTGGAAAGGGTGCAGAGGAGATTTACCAGAATGTTGCCTGGTATGGAGGGAAGGTCTTACGAGGAAAGGCTGAGGGTCTTGAGGCTGTTATCGTTAGAGAAGAAGGTTAAGAGGTGACTTGATAGAGACATACAAGATGATCAGAGGATTAGATAGGGTGGACAGTGGGAGCCTTTTTCCTCGGATGGTGATGGCTAGCACGAGGGGACATAGCTTTAAATTGAGGGGTGATAGATATAGGACAGATGTCGGAGGTAGGTTCTTTACTCAGAGTAGTAAGGGCGTGGAATGCCTTGCCTGCAAAAATAGTTGACTCGCCAACTTTAAGGGCATTTAAATGGTCATTGGATAAACATATGGATGATAATGGAATAGTGTAGGTTAGATGGGCTTCAGATTGGTTTCACAGGTCGGCGCAACATCGAGGGCCGAAGGGCCTGTACTGCGCTGTTATGTTCTATGTATCCATACTGATAAATCACGCCTACGCTTTGAGCTCTTCTGCAGTAAGCATGTATGTGACAACTTAGCAGGTGCTTTTTGGAAATGCGAATACATCTACTGGTTTCCTTTAGTCCACCCTGCTTGCTATTTCTTCAAAGAAATCCAGTAAAATTATTGGACATTATTTCTCTTTCACAAAACACGTTGCCTTTGCCATTTTCTGAAGAAGGGTCTAGGCCCGAAACGTCAGCCTTCCTGCTCCTCTGATGCTGCTTGGCCTGCTGTGTTCATCCAGCTCTACACCTTGTTATCTTTGACTTTGTCTGATTTGTATTGGGCTTTTGGAAGATGTTACAGATTGAAGGCAGTTGTGGTTTCATGGAAACCAGAGGGAATATGACAATCCCTGCAGATGGTAATACTAGGTTGGTCTAATTCTTGGATGAAACCTGAAATTTATGTTTATTTTCAGTTGTTTACCACAGTGGTCAGTCACTGAAACGTATTTACACAATGCTGCAGGTGTTCCTTAACAAAGCAGCATTAAAAAGGGGAAAGAAATCAAACAAATCTTAAAACAGTTAGAAAGATATTAAGCCAAATAGCAAAACAATTTAAAAAATTTTTTTGCCAGTACATTTTCTTTATACAGATATGGAGTTCCAGAGAAACTTCACCCGTATCTGAATTGTTCAAGTTTTTCCTGAACTGGCTCCTCCAAGTTTCTTCTAGGCCTGTGGAGGCAATTTTACAATTAATTTTGCGTCTAAACATTTCACAATTTTCATTGTCTAAACATATTTTTTTTAGTTCTAACATTTGGTTTCTATCCAAGCTCTCATGGCTTAGAAACTATACAAAAATAGAACACTTCATTAACAGTGACTGGTTACTCTGAATAAAAGCTGATTCTTCTACAAGGAGAAACTGTTCTCCCTTTATAGAATCAAACAGTAGAGAAGAGGCCTTTCAGCCTATCAAGTCTATACTGCCAAAAATATACCTGTGTGTATATATACTAGGCCCATAGCCTTGAATGTTACGGCACTTCCAGTGCTCATCCAAGTACTTTTTAAAGGTTGAGATTTTCTGCCTCAACTACCCTCCTGAACTGAACTCCTCCTGATTCTTCTGAACCGAATCCGTGAACCTTCTGTTTTGAAGTCAAATCTAAACTGATGGTTTTCTGATCTGTTGTAAACTCAAATACAAACATTTCATCCATTTAAGTGAGAGAAGGTTCTCTCAGTTGCATGCTTTCTTGGAACAGATATACTTGGGTCACTGTTCCAAATGATTTCCTGATCTTTTTTTCTTAAAACAAACCTTCACAAAACTGACCCACATCCACCTGCCTTTTTTTAAGACCCAAATCCTAATATATGCACTTTTCAACACCAGAGTTGAAGGGTTGTAGGTCTGCAGGGGGTTTTGGTCAGGGGGAGGGTTATATGGATGGAGGAAGTTACGAAATCAGTGGTGCAAACCACAGGAATTTGCACTTAGCAGCCTGACTTAGTTTTGAGAGCTATACTACTCTTGCTTCAAGGTTTATTGATATGTGCTCAAAAATTGCACTTTTTAACAGGTTGCAAGTACAAAAAACACCATCAGACCAAACAAACCTACCACTCCTAGTGCAACTCCTCGAAAAAAGAAGGATTTGAAAAATTTTCGAAATGTCGATAGCAAGCTAGCAAACCTAATTCTGAATGAAGTTGTGGACAGGTAAATTTGTGTTGTATGTCATGGATTTTGGTTGCATTATACATACAAGTGGAAAACACAAAACTGTATTTGCATCAGGGGGACCTTTGATGTTAGTGCTGAAAGTTTTGTAAAATATCTAGCTCTCTTCTACTTTTACATCTGATGACAAGTAAAGTATAGGCCATGTCTTGTACTTCATACAGTGCAGCAGTTCCAGAGATGGGCATGTATTTTGGATAGATTTAAACCAAGTTCTTGTTCAACTTATTAAGTAGTTCTAAAGATTCTTCTGTGGTACTGTACAAAGATGATCTGTGATGTTCTCTTGGGTGTTGGTGACACCTGGTATTTTGTACTTTAAAATACAATTCACTGGATGAAGTTATGACAGGCATGGCCAAAGTTAATTGCCCATCTCTAGCTGCTGAATTAAATCGGTGAATTTGATGTCGTAAAGAAACTTTAGTTGAGAGCATGTACTATATTGTGAATCAGAGACAAATCAAGGAAAACATTAAAGGTTTCATATGCTGCGAATCTTAATGCATGTCTTTGGTGCTTGAGTTTATACAGAATTATATCATGTTATCTGGTAATACGAGTGGAAGTATCCGAGTGGGTGTATTGGGGGTAAGTGAATCAGTGGAGTGGAGACAGATGGACCCCATATTCAGAAGCAATCATTGTTACAAGAAAAATAACTGAAGAGCCTAGGTGAGTGCAGATGAATTGATGGAAAATATAACATCTCTTACTTAGTGCACCATCCGTCCGTTTTGAAGATATTGCTGGGCAAGAGCTGGCAAAACAGGCGTTGCAAGAGATTGTCATTCTTCCATCTCTTAGGCCTGAGGTAAGCAAAATGCACCTGCCTGAGAATCTTTGTGGTACTTGTTGCACTCTGTCGAGTTTTGATTTCATACTTTGGTGAAATTTTAGGTACTTCAAGATAGGCCATCTTATACTTTCCCACTTGAGCTACTTGTGTTTGGAAGCATTTATAACAAGTACTAAGTAAGATTCCCTTCAAGGCCAACCTTAAATAAGCTCTTCTGGTTGAGACTTTATTTATATTTCCCACACTAGTGATTGATGTACAATGGTGGAAGTGGTTTCATGCAATTATACAATATCCTGTTCCATGAAATGCTTACAAGCCCTTACCCAAAATGGGATTTTTGCAATTAGGGATAGAACATAAAACTAAGACAAAACTTATACTGAGTTTATCATATGTAATGGATGATTGTGTAGCGAAGAGAAAAGGTAGTACCTTCTATCCAGGAAAAGGACATGGGAGAAAATTTAAACATTGTTTTAAGTAATCTTTCCTTTAAAAAGGGAAGGAAATTACTCCATTTGATTCTTTGAAGTCTCTACCAAGTTTCTTTTTTTCACTAAAAAAAAAGCTTCATTTAGTCCTTCATGTTTTCTGATATCTCTGCAATTTTTTTCCTGCTTCAATCATTTATCCAGTTTTGTTTCTGAAGGTTGTTGTTGAATTTCTATTCACAATCCTATTAGCTGCAAGTTCGTTATCTCTTGGTAACTCTGGTTTTATATTGAAGGTACTCTTTAAAATATGCAGCTTTTTTAAAAGTTTCAGTTTTTTCGAATGTTCTCGTATACAATTGCATTGAATGCACAGTATGGTAATAAGGCCATTTAGCCTAACCAATCTTTTACCAATGTTTATGCTTGAAATGAGCCTTTTCCCACCCTCCTTCATCCAACGCTAAAAGCATATTCTTGTATTCATTTCTGCCTTAATTATTCATTTTATATTTCTTTTTAAATATGTTTATACAATTTCACTTAAACTACTGTATGTGCTGCACATTCTGAGCACTCCCTAGGTAACAAGGTGTAGAGCTGGATGAACACAGCAGGCCAAGCAGCACCAGAGGAGCAGGAAGGCTGACGTTTCGGGCCTAGACCCTTCAGAAATGGGGGAGGGGAAAGGGGTTCTGAAATAAATAGGGAGAGAGGGGGAGGCGGATAGAAGATGAGTAGAGGAGACAGACTGGTCAAAGAGGCGGGGATGGAGCCAGTAAAGGTGCGTGTAGGTGG
>NC_063336.1:83649136-83757181 GCF_021869965.1 Rhincodon typus | reverse complement strand
ATTTGGCCCATATGCCTCTTAACCTTTCCAATTCATGTACCTATCCAAATGTCTTTTGAATGTTGTAACTGCACCTGCATCTACCACTTCCTCTGGCAGTTCATTCCCCATACAAACCACCCACTGGGTGAAAAAACTGCCCTTAAGATCCCTTTTAAATGTTTCTCCTCTTATCTTAAAATTATGCTGTCTGGTTTTGAGCTCCCTAAACACAGGTAAACAACCTTTGCTATCCAATTTATCTATATACCTCATGATTTTATAAAGCTGCTAGCCTGGTTTCCTCCATGTTCCAACTTTTCCTTCTAATTTTCAAACTTTCATTTTGATCTTTGAAATATTTGAGCCCAGGCTGATTTGGAGATCAATAACTGAGATGCCCTCGTGCAACCAAAATTGAGGACAATGAGCAGGTTATTCATTTTGCAAGTTTTGCTTAATAATATTGATAAGGATCGAGAGAGTAGACCAGTGGAGAGGTAACTGACTGGATATGTTCTAAGTATATAACTGGGCAATTTTCTACATTGTTGGAAAGATGTTTTTGTTGTAGCTTACTGGAACAGTTTGGTTAGGGGTGAGGCAAATTCTGGAGCACAAGTCTTCTGTACTTTTGCCGAAGATTGTCGGGACCCATAGCCTTTACAGTATCCAGTGCCTCCAAATGTTCTTGATATCAAATGGAGTGAAGTAAGTTGGCTAAAGAGTGGCATCTGTGATGCTGGGAACCACTGGAAGAAGCTGAGATGGATCTCCACTTGGCATTTCTAGCAGATGATTGTTGCAAGTGCTTCAGGCTTATGTTTTGCACTGAAGTGTTGGACTCTTCCATCATTGAGGATGGGGGAATATTAATGGAGCATACTCCTTCTGTAACTTGGTTAGTTGTCCGTCACCATTCACAACTGATGTGACAGGGCTGAAGAGCTTAGATCTGAATCGTTGGTTGTGGGATTGCTTAGCCCTAGCTACCACATACTGCTTATGTTGTTTGGTGAGCAAATTTGGTAGCTTCACCAAGGTGACGCTTAAGATTTCTGTACTGTCTTGGGACGCTCTCCTGCACTCTCCATCGAATCAGGGTTGATACCCTGACATGACCATAATAGTAAAGTGGAAGATATGCCTGGCCGTGAGGTTACAAGGTGTGTTGGAATATAATTCTGTGTTGATGCTGGCCCACAGTGCTTCACGGATGCCCAGTTTTGAGTTTCTAGATCTGTTCAATGTCTATCCCATTTGGTGATAATGCCACACACAACGATGGAGGGTATTCTCAATGTGAAGGCAGGATTTCATCTCCACAAGGACTGTGCAGTGATCACTCTTTCCAAAATGGTCATGGACATATGCATCTGCAGAAGGTGGATTGGCAAGGCCGAGGTCAAATATCTTTTTCCCTCACCATCTACCGCAGACCCAGTATAGCAGCTGTGTCCTTTAGGATCTAACAAGCTTGGTCAGTAGAGGTCCAGCCGAGCCATTCTTGGAGGTGGACTCCGAAATCGCAACCACCCAGGGTATATTCTACACTGTTGCCACCCTCAGTGCTTCCTCCAAGTGATTTTCAACGTAGAGGAGTACTTATTCATCACCCTAAGTGGTAATTAGCAAGAGATTTCCTTGCCCATGTATGACCTGTGCCATGAGACTACTGGAGAGTCAATGTTGAGGACTCCTAGATCAACTCCCTTCCAATTGTTTACCACTGTGCTGCCCATTCTGCTGGGTCTGCCCTAGTAGGAAAAAAAGTCTTGCATTCTATAGAACATTATATTATAGAGTCATAGAATCGTAGAGATGTACTGCATGGAAACAGACCCTTTGGTCCAACTCATCCATGCCGACCAGATATTCTACATTAATCTAATCCCATTTGCCAGCATTTGGCCCATATCCCTCTAAACTCTTTATCTAAGCTCTATTAAAATGTATTTATTCTATCATCTCAATTAGGGCGGCACGGTAACTCCGTGGTTTGCACTGCTGCCTCACAGTGCCAGGAACCCAGATTCAATTCCACCCTCGGATGACTGTGTGGAGTTTGCACTTGCTCCCTGCGTCTGCGTAGGTTTCCTCCGAGTGCTCCGGTTTCCTCCCACAGTCCAAAGATGTGCAGGCTGGGTGGATTGGCCATGCTAAATTGCCCATAATGTTCAGGGTTGTGTAGGTTAGGTGTGTTATAGGGGGATGGGTCTGGGTGCGATGCTCTGCGGGTCGGTGTGGACTCGTTGGGCCGAAGGACCTGTTTCCACACTGTAGAGATTCTATGATAAAAAACATGCAAGTTTCACACTCTAACAACACTGTGTAAAAATATTTCTGCTGAGTTCCCTGTCCAATTTATCAGTGACTATATGCATATTTATAGTCTCTAATTTTGCTTTCACGCACAAGTGTAGAATCACAGAATCCCTACAGTATGGAAGCAGGCCATTTGGCCCATCAAGTCCATACCAACCCTCCAAAGAGCATCCCACACAGACCAACCCCCGACCCTGTCCCTGTAACCCTGCAGTTCCCATGGTTAACCCACCTAACCTGCACATCCCTGGACACTATAGGCAATTTAACATGGCCAATCCACCTAACTTGCACACCTTTGGAGCTTGGGAGGAAACCGGAGCACCCAGAGATAACCCACGCAGACGCATGGAAAATGTGCAAACTCCATACAGACAGTCTCCCAAGGGCGAAATTGAACCCAGGTCCCCAGCGCTGTGTGGCAGCAGTGCTGAACACTGAGCCACTGTGCCATTCCAATAAACTTTTCAATCAGGTATTTGGTGTAAAGTTCTTCCCTATGGTCCACATTGAAAAACAGTTCCATAATCTTAAACATCTCCATCAGGTCACTCCCAAGCTTTTTTTTCAATACATTTAGCACTGCAACTGTATGGCACAGGGCGAGGGATCAGTTTCCTGCCTGTCATTTTTCATGTGTTCATACTTAAGTAAAATGTGTTACCATTTTTATCAGACAATTTAGTTTTTGTTCAGGTCGGAGAAAATCATAGGTATAAATATGGCTGTTGGATTCAATTTCAGGAGCTGTTGCAGAGATTCCATAGATTTTTACAGATTGATTGGTAATGAACACTGCTGATTAATGAATACAGTCTGACTTAAAACAGTGAGATGTCATCTAAGTCTGCAGCATGCTCACAACATTCTGGACACATTCCAGTAGCTTTCTAGAAGCCCTAAACAGAGCCAGAGGATACTGCTGTACCAGATTGTACTACACAGCATGAATCAATAGAAACCTGTTCATGAGCTTACACAGTTCAAATGAGTTTGTTAATAGTCATTACTAACAATATTTTGTAATAAACTAATACTGCTAATATACTAAAAGCTGTAGCAATGAACTTAGTGCTGATCCCTATTTGACCCTGTCAATTACCTTTTGACCTGTTAGTTTAATAGAATGAAACTAGACAGAAGGAGGCAATTTGGCTCATTGCCCTGAGACATCAATCCTCCCTGACATTTCCCCCAAAACAAAGTGATTATTTTTCAAGTTGTAATCCACTTTTCTTTTTATATTTATTACTGAATTGATCTCCACCACCTTTCAGGTAGTGCATTCCACATCGTATCAGATTGAAAGTCCATATATACAGCATTAACTGCACTGTCCTTATCCACACTCTCCATTACTTCATTAAACAACTTGACCAAGTCAATCAAACAATTTGCCTTGAACAAATTTGTGAAAGCTTTCATTTATTATCTGATATTTATCCAAGTGCCAAATTATTTTGCCCCAGAGGAATTTCTCTACACAATCCCTCCAAAAAAGATTAGATTGATTGGTCCTGTATTACCAAGTTGTTCATTCTCCTGTGTTTTCGAACAAAGGCATAAATTTTGCAATGCTCCAGCTCTCAGACACCACTTTCATTATCAGGGGGCTTGGAATAATTAGACCAGAGCTTCTGTAATTTCTTTTCTGGCTTCCATCAGCAACCTAGAATACATTCCATCTAAGATAACAAGGTGTAGAACTGGATGAACACAGCAGGCCAAGCAGCATCATAGGAGCAGGAAGGCTGACGTTTCGGACCTAGACCCTTCATCAGAAATTAGTCCAGATGATTTTTCTTCTTTGAATTCTATCAAATTTTTAAGTACCTCCATTTTATTCTGTTCGATATGTCTATTATAAAGTTATATATCAGCACATATTCTGTCTCTACTTGGAGTAGTCCATATCAATAGGGAACAGGACACAGAGAAGAGTCTGAAGACAAAATAAACACGGAATTGTGGATGCTGGAAATCTGAAACAAAAACGGAGAGTGCCGGAGAGCACAGCAGGTCTGGCAGCATCTATAGAGAGAAAAACAGAGTTCATATTTCAGGCACAGTGACCTTTCATGAATGTTTACTCTGTTTTCTCTTTATAGATGCTGCTAGACCTGCTGTGTTTCTTCAGCACTGTCTGTTTTGTTTTAGAGTCTGGAGTCATTGAGCTGCTCTCCTCAGAACAGAAGGATACAAACATGTGTTTACCAATGGGCAGACGATGTTGACAGGGGCAAAAGTTTCTATTTTCTATTTTTTTTTCTTTTTTTTTTGTCCACACAATGTTTCATATTGGCAACATGGAAAGTCTTCTTGTTGAAGTTTCCTCCATTCTGAAACTTCACCCTGATCTGTCTTGCTGTGAAGCCCAAGTGTGTACTTCCATTTATGCAGATCTCTGCAACACACCTTGTTGAGTCTACCAGCATGCTGTTTGTTTGGTTTACGTTATATTGTAGACTCTGGATGTGGCTTTGGAACCAGATTTTTGCAAAGGCAAGCCCAGTGTCCTTTTACACTGCATTCCAAATAAGAGTCTTTGGACTCAAAATGCTAACTCTGTTTTTCTCTCTCCACAGACCTGCCAGATCTGCTGAGTTTCTTAAGCATTTTCTATTTTTATTTCAGATTTCCAGCATCTGCAGTATTTTGCTTTTAATTGAAGGTCCATACATGCATAATTGTGACATTCCAGGAGGAAGATGTCAGAGTACCCTCTGATTAGTATCTGCTGATTGGAACCCTTCCAGAAATTGTGGTCAATTTGCATGAGTCGATTGGCAGTGACCTTGTTTAAGTCCAGCAAAATTTATTGGAAAATTTATACGAGCAAATAAAGCCTTAAAACATATTCATGATCTCTCTTCACATCTTGTGGACAAGACAGCTTTTATACTCCAATTGCATCATTATACAGTTTCATAACCATTTGCATTCTAAATACCTGTAATACCTAAAAAAAAAACTTGCATTCGATTTGCATTACTAAATACCTGCTATACCTGCTTGTTAACTTTCTGTAATTTGTATACAAGGACATCTAGGTGACTCTGAGTATCATTTGCCATACTCACTAATTCAAAAGTATTTTGCTTTCTATTTTCCGTATCAAAGTGGATAAACTTCACAGTTTTTCCATATTATACTCCATCTGCCATGTTATTGCCCATTCACTTGGCTTGTCTAAATCCTAAATTCTTTGTGTCCTCATTACAGTTTAGTTTCCAACTTAGTCTTGTGCCACCAGCAAATCTAGATACATTCTACCTGTGTTTTTTAAACAATTCTGGTTAAAGAAACTCTTTTTAAACAGATTAGTGATCACAAACCTGCCTGTCTAATGTATAATGAAAACAACAAATGCTGGAGATCACAGCGAGTCAGATGGCAAGCTAGCGTTTCAAGTTTATATGACTCCATCAGAACTGAAGTGAAATGTGGAGAGGGGTGGCATTTATGCGAGAGTTGCAGGGTGGTGGCGGTGGTGGGTGTAGAGTGCAGGGGGAGAGAAAAGATGTTGATTGTTCAGATTAAGTGATCGGAATGTGAGAATGGTGTGTCTAGCTGCCAGACTTGAAAGAGAAGACAGTCCCATTGTGGTGGGGGGAAGGGATAGATGACATGGTGACAGAGAATGTAACAAGTAAAACTAAAAGAAAGGGAAGAAATGGAATAACACAGTGTGGAGCTGGAGGAACGCAGCAGGCCAGGCAGCATCAGAGGAGCAGGAAAGCTGACGTTTCGGGTCCAGACCCTTCTTTAGAAATGGGAGTTGGTTCACAATTTGAAGGTGATGAACTCAATATCAAGTCCAGAAGGCTGTGAAGTATCTAGTCGGAAGATGAGATGTTGTTCCTCCAGCAGGTCTGGCAGCATCTGTGTGAAGAAAGTAGAGTTTAATATTTTGAATCCGGTGACTCTTCATCACAACTGCTAGCAGCTAGGAAAATGTGTTATTTCTGCTGAAGCTGAAGTTGGGAAAGTGGGGAGCTGAAGGAGGATCTGAGCAGACAGATGAATCAATCAGATCGCCCTTCAGTCTTCTTTGATACAAAGAAAACAACCCAAATCTTTCCTCATAACTTTAAATTTTCCATCCCAGGCAGCTTCCTGGTGAATCTGCTGTGCAACCACTTCAGTGCAATCACATCCATCTTCTAGTGTGGCGACCAGAACTGTACACAGTACTCTCGCTATGGTTTCACCAAAGTTCTATGCAATTCCAAAATGACTTCCCTGCTTTTGTAATCTATGCCTCGATTGATAGGGGAAAGTGCCTTTTTCACCACCCTACTAATCCATGGACAAACACTCCAAGGTCCCTTTGCTCAATAGGACTTCCTGGTATCATGCAATTCATTGAATACTTCCTTGTCAAATTACTCCTTCTAAAGTGTATCATTGTTATGGACCAGACCAAACCCCCTCAAAATGTATTAATAAGATAGTCTTGACCTTAACTTTGTCTAATTTTATAGTTAAGTGAAAGGCGGTGCATTCCAGATATAATTTGATTAGTGAAACCACTCAACTTTAAGGAAAACACTTTATTTTTACACTACAATTAAAAAACAGACAAAATAAAAAGAAAAGAATTGGCTTAACTGTGACTGTATCAAAATGCTTAACAAAATAACATACATATATATTAACTGCTATTAATTAACTGTACAAATATAGTAACATCCCATTAACACACCCTTAGCAAAGGCACATTAGTAAAATAGATTGTCTCACATGCAATTCTAGCAGCTGAAAGAGAATGCCAGCTTTTACTCTAACAAAGAGAGGAATAAGAGCTTCTACATCCAGCTTCAAGACACCAGCGACTTGGAAAGCTAGAACTAAAAATCCTGATTCTGTGGGAGCTTGGCCCCACCCATTCAGGCTGCTTCTATTGTTCCAACTTTGAAAAAAAAAACCCAAGGCCTCACAAGCTGTTTCCTTTATTGGCTTTGAGCAGACCACTTGGCACATCTGCCTCAACCATCCTTCATAAAAAAGCCAGGACAAAATGCACCTCTTAAAGCCATAAGTATCTTCACAACCACCTTGTCCTGTTCAGGATTACATTCTATCTGCCACTTATCTGCCTAATTGACCATCCCGTTTATATCTTTTTGCAGCCCAAGACACTCAACTTCACCGTTAACCGTCCAACCAATCTTTGAGTCATCCGCCAACTTCCTAATTCAAACCACACACAGTCATCTATGTTATTTATGTAAATCACAAATAATAGGTGACCCAGACGGATCTTTGTGGTATGCTACTGCTCACTGGTTTCCAGTCATTAAAGCAGCCTTCTATCATCACCCTCTGTCTCCTACAATTGAGCTGATTTTGAATCCACTTTATCAAATTACTCTGTATCCTATGTACATTTGCTTCTTGATAAGTCTCCTGTGTGGGACCTTGCCAAAGGCTTTGCTGAAATCCACACAAACTACATCTATTGCACTACCCTCATCAACACATCTGGTCATCTCCTCAAAAAATCTGCAATCCCTTTACATGTCCATTCTCCATTTAGATGGTCTTAGGGCTTTCTGTTCCTTTCTGGGGAAAAAAGGCCTGAACAATCCCCATCCACCATCATCCTCCTCCACCTGGTTGAGCTAGTCCTCACTTTGAACAACTTCTCATTCAACTCATCTCATTTTCTTCAGATCAAAGTTATACCTGTCGCTTTATGGAGTACATGGAAAATTCCTTGTCCCAGTCCTATTCAATCCCCACCCAAAACTCTTTTTCCAGTATATCAATGACATCATGGGTGCTACTTCTCTCTCTCATCCAAAATTGAAAAAGTTTATCAATTTCACTTCCAATTTCCACTTTGCTCTGACTGTCACATGGTCAATTTCTAACTCCTCCTTTCCCTTTCCTGGCATCTCTTTTCTGGGGATAGGCTGGCCACCAATATCTAAGAGAAACTCCTGACTCCGACAGTTGCCTACAGATCCTGCTTCCTGTAAATAGGTTCAAGCAGGAGGTTTAGGGGAAATGCAAGGAAAAGGTTTTTACCCAGAAGGTGGTGGCAGTCTGGAATGCACTGTGCAGATCGGCAGTAGAGGCGAATTGCTTCACATCCTTTAAAACTACCTGAGTGGGCATCAACATCAAGGCTATGGGCCAAGTGCTGGTAAATGGGATTAGATTGAAGGTCAGGTGTTTCTCATGTATCAGTGAAAACTCAGTGGGATGAAGGGCCTCATCTGCACTGCATGATTCTATGATTCAAATACGCAATATCGAGTTCAATAATATTAGAGTCTGATCACCATCTCCCATGTTCTTACCCCAAACCCAGGTTTTGTCATCACATGAGCTATTACTACAAATACTCTTTCTCAGCTATTAATGGTCCCCATTAGCAGGTCTTGATTTTCCCAAGCTGACCTGTATCCATTCCTTTGTCTGCACAACTGTTGTTCTCTCTCTGTGGAAATGATCTCCACCTATCATTTAGTCTTTCCCACACTCTCAGCCCCATCTTCAGCAGAAATACCAACATTTTCCTAACTACAATCAGTTCTGAAAAAGGGTTACTGGACCTGAAATGTTAACTCTGCTTTCTGTCCACAGATGCTTCCAGACCTGCTGACCTTTTCCAGTAATTTCTATTTTTGTTCCATATAATGTGATAATGGGCCCAGGAATACATGTGAATGTGTGACTGTGCTAAAAGCAACCCATGTCATAATAGAACTAGGTTTAGGGTGGATAAAAAAAATGGAAGGATGGAATCAGGCTCTAAATTCAATATTGAGTTCTAGAAGCTGCAAGGTCCCCAAGCGAAACATGAGATGTTGTTTTCAAGCTTGCACTGAGGTTCACTCGTCAAGCCTGCGACAGAAATGTTGACCGGGGAACTTGGTGGTATGTTGAACTGGAAACTGGGGGGTCAGTTTTGCAGACAGGACATAGGTGTTCTGCAAAGCAGTCACCCAGTCTTCATTTCATCTCCCCTTTGTAGAGATGTCTGTCTAAAACTTCACCCTACAACTCATCCCTTCTCTTTGGGCTTATTGTCTCCTGTTGGAAGTTTCAGGTGTGGCCTTTGACCACATGCCTACTCGTTGCACAATTGCTGAGTGTTTCAGGGATTTTGTCCTCCCATTTCAATATTTAGCTCCCTATCTGCAGTAGAATATTGCTAGCACAGTTTCTAGTTTCTTTCTGCAACTGGGACACTTGAACATACGAAGATATGAATAAGGAGCAGGGATAGGCCACTAGGCCTCATTAGGTCATGGCTGATCTGATTACTCCACATTCCTGTCTACCCACAAGAACCTTTCATCCCTTTGCTTCGCAAGAATCTATCTATTCATGAGAAAAAAACTCTTTACTTTGGTGTTAAATTGGCAAGCCCTGATTTTGAAACAGTGATTCCGATGTCTAGATTCTTCCACAAGATGAAATATTCTTTTCACATGCACCCTGTAAAGATCCCTCGGGATTTTATATGTTCCAAACAAGTGTTCTCCTACTCTTTTGAACTCCAGTGGATACAGGAGTTGTTGGCTGGTTCGTTGAGCTGACTGGTTTTCGTGCAAACATTTTGTCTCCCTTCTAGGTAACATCTTCAGTGCTGTCTAGCTTCTGTTGAAGTGTCATTGTTCTCCCCTGCTCTGAATTTATATGGTCCAGTCTGTCATGGTGGGTAGTCCTGCTTCTGGTTTTGCACCATAGTGGTATGTAGATGGAGTCTAATTCAACATGTTTTTTTATCACACTGGTAGTTGAAAACCAAATGTCCAGGAATTCTCATGCATGTCTTTGTTTTGCTTATCCAAGTACTGTTACTTTGTCCCAGTCAAACTGATATCCTTTTATGTCGGAGTGTATTGAAATGAGGGAGAGTTGGTCATGCCGTTTTGCTGCGAGTTGGTGTTCATGTATCCTGGTCTGTCCTATGTAGTGTTTCTTGCAGTTGCTGCATGGTATTTTGTATATCACATTTGACCTGCTCATTGTGGGTACGGGGTCTTTTGTCTTTGAGTGTAACTGTCAAAGTGTGGCTGTTGGTTTGTATGCTATCATTATTCCAAGAGGTTGTAGGAATCTTGTAGACAGTTCTGATGTGTTTCTAACATCGGGTAGTGTGGCCAGTGAGTTGGGGCGTACAGAGTCTTCTTGGTGTTGTTTACTTGCCAGGCATCGGCAGTCAAAGCTTTTAGGATACCCATTGTTCATAAAGACTTTGTATAGGTGTCCCCATCATCTTTGCGCAGCTCCGGGGTGTTGCTGTGTGTTATCACTCATTTAAACAGAGTCTTGACACAGATGTGTTTGTGGATGCTGGGGTGGTTACTTTTGCAATTCAGGATTTGGTCTGTGTGTGCAGTCTTTCTGTATACGCTGGTAAGGAATTCACCATTGTTCGTCCCATCATTACATCTAGAAACGGAAGTTGACTGTTCTTTTCTTCCCCAGTGAACTTAATTCCAACGAATGTGCTGTTAATAAGGTGATGTGTTTCTTCTAAGTTTGCTCGTGTAATGATCACGAATCAGTGGATCCAAGTGTATCCAGTGGATACAAGCCTCACCTGTCCAACCTTTCCTCACAAAATAACCCCCCTATTTCAGACATTAGTATAGTAAATTTTCTCTGAATGCATTTACATCCTTCCTTAACTAAGGAGACCAACACGGAAGCATGGTACTCCAGATATGGTATAACCGAAGCATAACCTCCCTCATTTTGATTCAAATCCCCATACAATAAATTATAACAATCTATTAGCTTTCCTAATTACTTGCTGTACCTGCATACAAACTGTTGTATTACAGCATAGATTCTAGAGGACACAGGCACAGTAGTGTAAGAGAGTTACATGACATCGAATTGTGTGATGTTTTGATTTAACGGTACCTGCCACACCTGCAGTCACTCTCTGTGTAATGAAGTCAGTGTAATTTGTTAAGCCAATCAGCTGTCTATATATGTACATAATTACAGTAACATCAATAAACTCAGAACCATGATTAATTGTCAATTTCAGGATTTTCATGAAGAGGTGTTCCTGTATAAGTTCTAGTGAGTTATCTCTTGCAATTCTGTGCCACTCACCTCATTATGTATGCACATTACGTCTATGGTGCCTGCTACTGCTATCAGGCACTCACCAGTGTTGGAAGTCCTCGCCACTGCCAGGAACCTGTAGAATTCCTGGCACCAGTGCCATTTTTAATACGCAGCTGGGAACCAGATCTAGCACTCCCTTCCATTCCACCTTCTGACCCTCCCTTCCAGCCACCAACCAGATTCATTCCTCCCATTGACCCACCGGGTCATACCTACCACCAGAGTCCACCTATCACCACCATTCTACCTCCACCCCTCCCCCCCATCTTTATCTGCAGCTTGCCCTACCCCCACATCCAGTCCTTAAGAAGGGTATTACCCGAAACATTGCTCCTTTCCTCCAGATGCTGCCTGACCTGCTGTGTTCTTCCAGCCTCCTGTTTGTCCATGCTGTCAGTCAACAGCTGTCCTTCAGTTTCCTGTGTGTGAAGAAATGTCCCAAAGAAAGCTCAGCAAGAGAAGTTGGCTCCCCACTTCACCAACAGGGACTTGGAGGCCATCCTGGTAGGCGGGTGCGGTGATGCAGAGGAAGGCTGACCCTCTTTCTTCAGGGCCACCATAGGAAACCACAGCATCAGACCCTGACAGCCAGGTCTGAAGTTGCCATTCAGGTCAGTGCAATGTCTGTGGTCTGGAAGAATTCCCATCTGTGCAGAAAAATGGTTAATGACATTCTACACTCTGCAAGTGTAAATGTCACCATTGTCTCTCTGCTACCTCATACTCTCTAGCTCTGCTACTGTACCCACCTCCCACTAACAGTCGTGTTTACTGTCATGATTGTATGAAACATCTTCCCTCACTTGTTTATACCGATCCTAATCACTCTAGATGAATTATCCAGCATGGCCTCTGCACTGCCTAGTCACATATTTGGAACACCTCTCCATCTTTCCCTCACTACCAACAGCATTGCCAGCCATTTCTATCTCATTCAATCCTTCTCTTTGTCTCATTCCAGAAGAAAACATCTCTTCATAATTCAGCAAGAGCCAAAATGGGTGGTGGAGTGCCCAACATTCATTCCTTAGGAGAAGAGGATCTCCTTATCAGGACAGGATCATGATTGCTCACATAGTGATACGAAAGTCTCCATACCTACGAAGACCTGCCACATCTCGACAGTTGGTTGAGGAAGAAACACCCAAGGTCACTGGTGCTCAGAGGATTGCTGGAGTCCAGGCAGGAGAAAACCCCTGAGTATTGGATTTCATTCAAGGAGCGCCAGGCAGGTTTGTCAGAAGCATTGGGCAGACTAATTCCAAGGTTATCGAAGTCCACAAATGATTTCTGCACCATAAGGGCAGCATCTCTTAGAATCCCTATTGTGCAAAAAAGGGGCATTTAGCCCATCAATGTGCACTGACCTTCAGAAGACCACCCACCCTGACGCAGCCCCCACCCTGTCCCCATAACTCAGCATTTATCATGGCTAATCCACCTAGTCTGCACATCCCTGGACACTACAGAGTAATTTAGCATGGCCAATCCATCTAACATGCACATCTTTGGACTGTGGGATTACCTGATGGAAACCAATGCAGACACCTTGAGAATATGCAAACTCTACACGGTCACCTGAAGTTGGAATTGAGGTTGTTGACTTGCTCACTGAGCTGGCTTGTTCTCGTTCAGACGTTTTGTCACCATGCTCGGTGGACCCTCTGATGAAGCGGTGTTATTCTACTCCGCTTGGAATTTTTACTGTTTGGTCCGTTATGGTGAGTAGTGTCATTTCCAGTTTTGATCTGTATGGGTTTGTATCTGGGGTCCAATTCTATGTGTTTGTTGATTGCATTATGGGTGGAGAACGGTTGGAATTGAACCTGTGTGAAGCAACGGTACTAACCACTGAGCCACTGTGTTATCCATCTCTGCAGAGAAATAGAATTAACATTTCAAGTCTGGCATGACTTCTTCAGAACTCCAGTTTTATATCCATACCATTGCTGCCTCTAGCACACAAGCATCTGGCTGCCTCCATTGACAGGTTGGTGGCTGCCATTCAACGCCAAATCCAGTACACTCATTGTCAGCTGGATATGTTCACTGACTTGCACTCCATCACTCTAGCCATTGGTGCTCAGCACCGAGAACAATATCAATTTCCTCCCTTCATCTCCTTGTCTTTTTACCTCACTTTCCTCCTTTAACATTCTCCATAAGATGTACCTTTTTGACAAAACATTTGGTCATCTGACCTGAGCGGCAAGACATATCTTCTTACGTAGCTAGGTTTCATATTTAGCATGAATCTTCTGTAAAGTGCCTCGGGGTGTTTTATATTGTTTAAGACACTACCTATATTTTCTGAAGAGGGTCCAGACCCGAAACGTCAGCTTTCCTGCTCCTCTGATGCTGCTGGGCCTGCTGTGTTCATCCAGCTCTGCACCTTGTTATCTCAGATTCTACAGCATCGGCAGTTCCTACTATCTCTGCACCTGTATGCAAGATGCTGTTTTGCCCTCAAACCTTGCTGATTTGGAAATGAACTGAACTGAACTGAACTGACGTGGCCAGGCATCATATATACGTTCACCTTTAACTGAACTGTAGTTTATCATGTTAATGATAATATTGCTCCACGAGTCTTTTATTCAATAATTTCCCCAGCCAACATTTGACACTTGAAGCCACGACAATGTTACAACCACCTGCTTTGTACCGCCTCCTGGCTGCCAGGACTGAGCATGCGTCGCCCCGCCCACTCAACTGTAGCCAATACCCTTCATCTTCTCAAAAGTGATAACAGTCGGACCAATCGAAGCTCGCGTCCAATGGAGGCTAGGATAGTGACGACCAATCGCCGAGCTCGTCTCACCGGGGACGGGAAGTAGTGCGTAGAAACGGTCAACAAACATGGCGGAAGGTAGGTGCTTCAGATTTGAGCCAGGTCTCCTTTTTTTTTAAAAAAAATACAATTTGGCTGCTTGTTTTATCTGGGCGAGCTGGAGGCGGCGTTCTGAGCCACCAGAATGGCCGAGGTCGAATTCCCTGAAGTGACGATGAGTATTCTGTACTAAATGTAGTCAGGCTATCTCAGCCTATGAGATCTTAAAGACCCGCTGCTCTAGGTTTCTCAGCGCTGCGTTAGCTTCCCCGACCTCCTTCTACACTTGACCGTCCCCCTTGTCTACACTGAGGTGTTTCTTCCCGGCTTATTGCCAGAAGTTTGTGAGGCAGAGGTGAATGCTAGATAACAGCGCGACGATTTGATGTTAGCAACAACTCTTATTGACTCTCACTGGCTCCTGGTTTCGCCCAGCGCCTTATAGCCTTCTATGCTCACTTATCCGTTCTCTGCATCTTATCCCAGCCCCATTAGTCACTTCTTGTGTATTGTGGACACAGTACTGCACTGTCAGCCTACGTTGTATTCAACTTTCTGGAGACTGCTTGAAGCTGTGATATAAGGCTGCAAAAGGCAATTTTCTGAAGAAGGGTCTAGGCCCGAAACGTCAGCCTTCCTGCTCCTCTGATGCCGCTTGGCCTGCTGTGTTCAACCAGCTCTACACCTTGTTATCTTGGCCCTTTGAGCCGACATTGTCATTTAATTCCACCTTCCTTCACTAACCCCTTGTCTACTTACTTGAGCCCACAGCTGATTTGAAATCCCTTTACATTTTACTTAAATTTTCAAATTCATGTTGGTTTTCTTTTCAAATCAGCTCAAATTCCATAATTTGTGGCAGTCATTGTATTGAAGGAGGGACACTATTTTAGTCAAGGCTGGAACTTTCCAAAGCAAAGTTGAATATTGCTTCAGAGAGAAGCATGTTGCAGAAGTTTTTCATCTTGCACTCATTGGGACAAATACATTACCAAATTTCAAATTTCTAACAATTTATAGGAGAAAACGTTTAGCTGACAAGTTAACAAAGATATTTTAGGCTCCTAGTGCCTGAGTAACTTTTAAGGTTGGAAGGGTTGAACATATTCCTTCTGTCTATTGCGAGAGGTTCTAGAAAGCATAAATGAGTCACACTATAAACTCAACTGATTAACAGCTACACTAAGAACCAATATAACGTAATGTGCTCATGACTGCATAATGAATGCTCCTCAACTGGAGAACCACCTAATAGTAGGCCTTTGGTTTTGGATTTTGCAAGGGTGGTCTGGTTGAGTGTGGTCTGTACGCTACCTGTTACAAACAATGAAAGTACATGTAATTTGATCCGATTAACCAATTGGTGGGACATTTAGCCTATTTGTTAAGATAATTTAAAAAAAGAGAGAACTGTGGATGATGGAAATCAAAACCAAAGCAGAAATTGCTGGAAAAACTCAGCAGGGCCCTTCTTAGGAAGAGTACCCGAAACATTAACTTTGATTTCTCTCCACAGATGCTGCCATTAACTTTGATTTCTCTCCACAGATGCTGCCACACCTGCTGAGTTTTTCCAGCAATTTCTGTTTTGGCCTTAAGATAATCAGATGAACTTAACATGGTTGGCTTATATTTTCTGGAAGTGATATACAGTCATATTCAGGGACCTGAGATAACAAGGTGTAGAGCTGGATGAACACAGCCGGCCAAGCAGCATCATAGGAGCAGGAAGGCTGACGTTTCGGGCCTAGACCCTTCTTCAGAAATGGGGGAGGGGAGGGGAAGGGAAGGGGGTTCTGAAATAAACAGGGGGAGATGGATAGATGAGAAGATAGGTGGAGAGGAAACAGACAGGTCAAAGAGGTGGGGATGGAGCCAATAAAGGTGAGTGTAGGTGGGAAGGTAGGGAGGAGCTAGGTCAGTCCAGGGAGGACGGGCAGGTCAAGGAGCGGGATGAGGTTAGTAGGTAGGAGATGGGGGTGCGGCTTGAGGTGGGAGGAGGGGATAGCTGGGCTGGTTTTGGGATGCGGTCGGAGGAGGGGAGATTTTGAAGCTTGTGAAATCCACATTGCCACCATTGGGCTGCAGGGTTCCCAAGTGGAATATGAGTTGCTGTTCCTGCAACCTTCGGGTGGCATCGTTGTGGCACTGCAGGAGGCCCAGGATGGACATGTCGTCTGAGGAATGGGAGGGGGAGTTGAAATGGTTCGCGACTGGGAGGTGCAGTTGTTTATTGCGAACCGAGCTTAGGTGTTCTGCAAAGCGGTCCCCAAGCCTCCGCTTGGTTTCCCCAATGTAGAGGAGGCCACAACAGGTACAGCGGATGCAGTATACCACATTAGCAGATGTGCAGGTGAACATCTGCTTGATGTGGAAAGTCTTCTTGGGGCCTGGGATGGGGGTGAGGGAGGAGGTGTGGGGGCAGGTGTAGCACTTCCTGCGGTTTCAGGGAAAAGTGCCGGGTGTGGTGGGGCTGGAGGGGAGTGTGGAGCGGACAAGGGAGTCACGGAGAGAGTGGTCCCTCCAGAAAGCAGATAAGGGTGGGGAGGGAAAAATGTCTTTGGTGGTGGGGTCGGATTGCAGATGGTGGAAGTGTCAGAGGATGATGCGTTGGATCCGGAGGTTGGTGGGTGGTAAGTGAGGACGAGGGGGATTCTTTTTTGGTTGTTATTGCAGGGACGGGGTGTGAGGGATGAGTTGCGGGAAATGCGGGAGACCTGGTGGAGGGCGTTCTCGACCACTGAGGGGGGGGAGTTGCGGTCCTTGAAAAATGAGGACATCTGAGATGTACGGGAGTGGAATGCCTTATCCTGGGAGCAGACGCGGCGGAGGCGAAGGAATTGGGAATAGGGGATGGCATTCTTGCAGGAAGGTGGGTGGGAGGAGGTGTATTCTAGGTAGCTGTGGGAGTCGGTGGGCTTGAAATAGATATCAGTTTCCAGGTGGTTGCCCGAGATGGAGACAGAGAGGTCCAGGAAGGTGAGAGAGGTATTAGAGATGGTCCAGGTGAACTTAAGGTTGGGGTGGAAGGTGTTGGTGAAGTGGATGAACTGTTCAAGCTCCTCATGGGAGCACGAGGCGGCGCCGATACAGTCATCAATGTAACAGAGGAAGAGGTGGGATTTAGGGCCAGTGTAGGTATGGAAGAGGGATTGTTCCACGTAACCTACAAAGAGGCAGGCATAGCTTGGGCCCATGCGGGTACCCGTGGCCACCCTCTTTGTCTGTAGGAAGTGGGAGGAATTGAAAGAGAAGTTGTTGAGGGTGAGGACGAGTTCGGCTAAGCGGATGAGGGTGTCAGTGGAGGGGGACTGGTTGGGCCTGCGGGACAGGAAGAAGCGGAGGGCCTTTAGGCCATCTGTATGGGGAATGCAGGTGTATAGGAACTGGACGTCCATGGTAAAGATGAGGTGTTGGGGACCGGGGAATTGGAAGCTCTGGAGGAGGTAGAGGGGGTGAGTGGTGTCACGGACGTAGGTAGCGAGTTCCTGGACTAAAGGGGAGAAAATGGAGTCCAGATAGTTGGAGATAAGTTCGATGGGGCAGGAGCAGGCGGAGACAATGGGTCGACCAGAGCATTCAGGCTTGTGGATTTTGGGAAGGAGATAGAAGCGGGCGGTGCGGGGTTGGGGAACAATGAGGTTGGAGGCCGTGGGTGGGAGGTCACCTGAGGTGGTGATGTTGTGGATGGTTTGGAAGATGATGGTTTGGTGCTCGGGGGTGGGGTCATGATCAAGGGGGCGGTAGGAGGAGGTGTCGGAGAGTTGGTGTCTGGCCTCGGCGATGTAGAGGTCAGTGCGCCATACTACAACTGCGCCTCCCTTGTCCTCGGGTTTTATGATGAGGTTGGGATTGGAGCGGAGGGCTGCACGTTCTGCGGGGGAGAGGTTGGAGTGGGTGAGAAGGGTGGAGAGGTTGAGGCAATTGATGTCTCGACGGCAGTTGGAGATGAAGAGGTCGACGGAGGGTAGGAGGCCTTGGGGTGGTGTGCAGGAGGAGGGGGTGTGTTGGAGGCGGGAGAAGGGGTCAGGACAGGGAGGATTAGGCTCACGGTTAAAGAAGTAAGCGTGGAGGCGGAGGCGGCGGAAAAACTGCTCTGTCCAAATGTGACCGTAACTTCCCCCACTCAGTCGTCGAGAATGCCCTCCACCGAGTCTCCCGCATTTCCCGCAACTCATCCCTCACACCCCGTCCCCGCAATAACAACCGAAAAAGAATCCCCCTCGTCCTCACGTACCACCCCACCAACCTCCGGATCCAACCCATCATCCTCCGACACTTCCACCATCTGCAATCCGACCCCACCACCAAAGACATTTTTCCCTCCCCACCCTTATCTGCTTTCCGGAGGGACCACTCTCTCCGTGACTCCCTTGTCTGCTCCACGCTCCCCTCCAGCCCCACCACACCCGGCACTTTTCCCTGAAACCGCAGGAAGTGCTACACCTGCCCCCACACTTCCTCCCTCACCCCCATCCCAGGCCCCAAGAAGACTTTCCACATCAAGCAGATGTTCACCTGCACATCTGCTAATGTGGTATACTGCATCCGCTGTACCTGTTGTGGCCTCCTCTACGTCGGGGAAACCAAGCGGAGGCTTGGGGACCGCTTTGCAGAACACCTATGCTTGGTTCGCAATAAACAACTGCACCTCCCAGTCGTGAACCATTTCAACTCCCCCCTCCCATTCCTCAGACGACATGTCATCCTGGGCCACCTGCAGTGCCACAACGACGCCACCCGAAGGTTGCAGGAACAGCAACTCCTATTCCGCTTGGGAACCCTGCAGCCCAATGGTATCAATGTGGATTTCACAAGCTTCAAAATCTCCCCTCCCCTACCGCACCCCAAAACCAGCCCAGCTCGTCCCCGCCTCCCTAACCTGTTCTTCCTCCCACCTATCCCCTCCTCCCACCTCAAGCCGCACCCCCATCTCCTACCTACTAACCTCATCCCACCCCTTGACCTGTCTGTCCTCCCTGGACTGAACTATCTCCTCCCTACCTCCTCACCTACACTCACCTTTACTGGCTCCATCCCCGCCTCTTTGACCTGTCTGTTTCCTCTCCACCTATCCTCTCCTCTATCCATCTTCTATCCGCCTCCCACTCTCTCCTATTTATTTCAGAACCCCCCTCCCCTCCCCCACTTCTGATGAAGGGTCTAGGCCCGAAATGTCAGCCTTCCTGTTCCTATGATGCTGCTTGGCCTGCTGTGTTCATCCAGCTCTACATCTTGTTATGTCAGATTCTCCAGCATCTGCAGTTCCTACTATCTCTGATACAATATTCAGGGACCTGTTGCCTGGAATATGCTCAAGCCTTGTACCTTTCCTAATTACCTAAAAGCTTAGGGAGCTGATAGTTCCTTGTTGCTTTCTTTGTGACAATGCCTCAGCCAGGCAGAACTTGCCAACCAGTCAACATCAATTTCTTCTCTAGTATTTATTGTTATGAATGTTTAAAATTTAGCATTCTTGTTTGTCCTGATATCAGAATGAAAAGCAGCAGCAGCAACATGTCTCTTTTCATCAATATTCAAGTTCTGTACTAGCAATAATCACAACTCATTCTCCTAAACTCTGGTGACGAGAGGTCTGGTCAACCTCCACTGTGCACCCCCTGGGGAAAATACATCCTTCTTTAGGTAAGGGAACCAAAACTGTACACGATATTCCAGGTGTTGCCTCACAATTATCTGTACAATTGTGACATCTTTACTCTTGTATGCAAATCTTCTGTGATAAAGGCCAACATACCATTTGACTTCCCAGTTGCTTTCCGGTCCTACATGCTAGCTTTCGTTGAGTTAGTACTTCGGGTCCCTTTGCCCGCCTTACACTTAGTAATCTCTCTCCCTTTAAGAAATACTTTGCACCTCTGTTCTTCCAACAAAATGGATAACATTTATCCACATTATATTCCATCTGCTATACTACCCATTTACTCAGCCTGTCCAAACCCTCCTGAAGCCTCTTTACATCATCTTCGTAACATTCCTATGTAGTTTGTGCCATCTGTAAGCCTGAAAATGTCCCAAAATCCAAATCCTTAATATGGGTTATGAATAGCTGAGGCCCAAGCGCTGATCCTAATGTTATCTCACTGGCCACAGCTTAAAAACCTGAGAATTATCTTTTTATTTCTCGTTTTCTTTCCACTAAACACTGCTCAGTCTATTAAAGGCAAGGATGCTGGATATCTGAAACAAACACAATGCTGCAGAAACTCAACGGGTCTGGTAGCATCTGTGGAGAGAGAAACAGTTAATTTTTTTGAGTCTGGTATGACTCCTCAGAACTAGAAGGTGACAGAAAATAGTTTTATTGAATACTCTTGACAGAGGCAGAAGGGAAGCAAGAGGGCAAATGGTGTACAAGTCCTTTGCAAAAGATGAAGTGTTGTTAGAACAAGAAAGCTATTAAAGGGTGAAATTTGGTGTGAAAGGGAGAAACTAGGTCCTTTTCTACTAAATAAACGAGTAAACAACACAAATACAACACGGCTATGGGGGAAAAGGGATGGGAGGGAATGTAAGAAAGTGAAAGCAGAAATTGGTCAAAGAGAGACAAGCTCAACCAGGTGAAGGAGGGTGGTCGTGGTGAACAGAGACTGTAGGCTTTTTTTCAAGGAAGAAATCTTTATACTATCCTGGTGGGGAATAGTTGAATGAAGGGATTGCACATCCATGGTGGAGAAAGTGGCTAAAACCAGAAAACTGGAAATTTTGGAACCAATGTAAAGTATCAAAAGAATCACAAATGTAGGTGGGAAGAGACAGAACAAGAGGGAGAAAAGAAATAGTCAAGACAAGAAGAAATTAGTTTAGTGGGGCAGGAACAGTCTGAAATGATAAATCTGCCATGACAGTCCACTTTGGGAAGGACATGGCAGCGGGCTGTATGGGCTCAGGTGACTGAGATGGGAAGCTGGATGGTGGGAGTGGGGTTGGAGAATCTCCAGAAGAGAGAAGGTCCATGACAGTCCTAGAAACAATAGCTTGATGGAGGGGTCATATTGCAAGAGGTGTCTGAGTGTTGGCCCTCAGCTTCTGCCCAGTAGAGGTCTCTAAGCCCAGATGATGCACCACCCTTATGGCAGATTTGATAATAAGATTGGGGTTGGTCTTGAGCAACCATCATCCAAGCCATCTGCTCTCTTGCTCCTACTTTGCCTCTGTCAAAAGTATTAAAAAAAAACCTATTTTATAACACCTTTCAGTTCTGAAGAAGAGTCTTGCCAGACTTAACATTAACTCTGTTTCTCAATCCTCAGTCTATGTATTACCAACTATCTCTGATGCTCTAATTTTTTTCCTAACCACCTGGATGGCACCTTATTGAAAGCTTTCTGAGAATTCAAATACACACATCCATTGTAAATGTTGATTGTTATTTAAGAAAAGTGAAAGAGAAGTTAGGAAATTATAAATTTATCAGTCTGTTGAAGTGTATAAATAGGAACAAAGTGACTGAACACAAGGAAATTTGAGCCTATTAAAGAAAACTAGTCTGGATTTAGAAAGGATAGATTATGTAGAGTCACAGGTCTACAGCACATAAAAATGCTCTTCAGGCAATTGAGTTTGTGCTAGTCAGAAACAACTACCTATTTTAGTACCATTTTCCAGCACTTGGCCTATAGCCTTGTATGCCTTAGCATCACGTATACATCTAAGCACCACTTCAACGTTATGAGGGTTTCTACCTCTACCACCCCTAACAGGTAGTGAGTTCCAGATTCCCATCTTCCACTGAGTGATAGAAGAATTTCTTCATATTTCCTCTAAACCTTCTAATTTGTACCTTGAAATTATGCTCCCAGTCATTGATCACTCCATCAAGGGGAAAAATTCCTTCCTGTCTACCCTGTCTGTGCGCCTCATTTTGTACAGGCAGTCCTCGGGTCGCAAATGGATTCCATTCTGCAGTCCATTCACATATCAATTTGTGTGCAAATTGGAAAACAATGTAGGACAATATAAAGATCCTGTTCCTAAATACAGAAAATGTTTGCATGGCGAGACTAAAATTACGCCCTTGTATGAGATTGCATTCGTAAGTATGAGTGTTCATAAGTCAGATGTTTGTAAATTGGGAAACCTCTATACATCTCATAGGATATGGGCATTGCTGGCTGGGCCACCATTTATTGCCTGTCCCTAATTGCCCTTGAGAAAGTGATGAGCTGCCTTCTTGAATCCCTCCAAATCATTGTAGAGCAGCGTATGCTTCCTTGAGTGGTATGCTGTTTTCAGTCTGTTTTATCCTAAAATTACCCTTGCCAAAATCCCAATCATCTTTCTTAACTTCTGATTTCTTTTTTAAATCTATCCTTCAATTTGATAATATAATCATTGGATTATTAAGAGGCATACCACTGATTGTTAAATCTAACATGAGTGCCCTTTTGTTTGTTCTAAATATGTTGTTCCAGAAAATAACGAGTGCTCTCAAAATTTACTATCTGACTTGAGCCTCTTAGTATGTGAAAAATACTCTCCCATTACTACAACTCTGCTTTTGCTATTCATCTCGCAACACATTCTTACTTGTCATTGCTTTCTGGTGACCTAGAGACAACACTCTGTTTTACCTCAGTTCTGACCATAGATAAATGAAAGCAATCAGCAAAAACTATGTCCTTTCTTCCTAATGTAGTAATATTATCTTGAATCAATAAGACTGCTCTCCTACCAGTTTCTGTTATCTTTCTGAAAACGTTATACTTGGAACATTTAACTTCCAATCATCAGTGGCTTGAAAGCATGACTATCATGTCATACTCTAGAATGTGTATTTGTGCTTCTAATTCAGTCGATTTAGTTTTATACAATTAATATACAAAACATTTGCTCGGGCAAGAAGTCCTACTTGTCATCTTGGGTTTATGCTGTTTTTCTCACATTGTTTAACTTGATTCTTATTTGGAAATTTGTTGTTATTAGTGTTCCCATAATCTGGAGTAATGTATATTACTATGACCTTAACTCTACAATTTTTGCTGTCGCTTCTCACTGAGCCACTCCCTGTCCTACAAAATTTATTAAACTCTTCATTACATCAGATCTTCTGCCAGCCTGGTTCAGATGCAGACTGACATATTTGTACAACTATCGCCTGACCCAGGGAATGAGCCAATATCCCTTAAAATCAAACTTTTTCTTCCCAAAACACCTTTTTTAGCCACATGTTCATCTTCCTGTTTGTTCCAATGCCAATTAGAATGTGGCTTTAGTAATAACTGAGATTGTCACCCTTGAGATCCTACTTTATTATTTCGATCCTGACTTATCTAAGTTTATTACTCTTTCCCTATGTCATTGGACCTGAAATGAACATCATAACTGGATTGTCTCCCATCCTTTCCAGGTATGTTGAAATATTCCCTACCCTGGCATCAGGTTGGCAAAACACATTTGACATTCCTGGTGGTGATTACAGAGGATGCTATCAGTACACATTATTATTTGTTTCATTCCATCGCTATTGTTGTCATCAGGTTCCCAACCTCCAGATTCAGTCAGTGAACGTGTCTGCCATAATCAACAGGAGTATTTGCTTGTATAAGTGGAATGTATCCGGTTATCAGAAAACAACAGTTGTATTTGCCAGAATTTGCTTGATGCTTTTATTAAGATTTGATGGACCTTCAGCATGTAGGAATTTTTTGCCCTGACTTATGTGGATAAAGAACTGTGCTGAGACATGATTTAATTTTATTGTCATGTCTTTACTTCCTTAGAGCACAGTGAAACGCTTGCAGAACCAAACCTGGAAGGACAGATGCAGGTAATACGAGACTGGAATTAAGTGAGACACAAGAACACAAATATCTTGTCTTTTATTTGGCTAGGACAAAAATTGTACTGTTCTCCGACAATGTCTGTCTTTTTTTCAGATATCAGAAAATCCTCACGCGGAGTACGGTCTCTCTGAGAATGTGCAGGTACTAAACTGAGCCATGTGGTAGTTTACTCCAGAGGCAGCTTCACACACTGTCAAACCTATACATATACAAGTTTACTTGTGCAATTAAATTGAAGTTATCTTCAATACGTTGCCCTGTATAATCATATGTATTTGGTAAACCTTCATTAACTTTTGTTAAAGCTTTCCTAATCTAGTCTTAGGGATTGTTTGCAGACATTCCAGCCAGCAAATATGAGTCAACAGTAAGTATGAAATAAAGCTAATGGGGCTTGGGATTTTAAAATACTGTTTGTCATGAATATTTGGAGGAAGTATAAAATTTTATGCTGCTCTTTGGTCTTCGCACCTTATGCGATCTATATGTAATTACCTTTGTGTAAACTGCGTGGCATTTAACAATAAGTGCTATTGTATTCATAGATTAACAAATACCATTAAAATAAATTCAATTTGAATTAATTTAAATGCTTAAAACTCAGGATTGCGTTTGCACATTTGGATGAATTATGGAATATTATAAATCATAACACCTCCCTGGTTATTATTTTTCATTAAACTTTGCCTAGTCTCCTATTTAGGTCTCCATGGCTGTGCCATTATTCCACATAGTGCCAAGTGAATCAGCCAGGAGAACTGATACAGCTTGGTTTTTAGAACTGTTTCTGTGAATGCTTAGATGAAGTATATTAACTATTTTATGCTCTTCTCTTAAGGTTCTTGGCTATTTTGACTGCCCTCTTGATCAGTCTTTCCTGGTATCTATTAAGTGACGCTACTGCTGTAAAGTGCATTTGGGCAGTATGATACTTTAAATTAAAGCCTTGCAGTTAAGTAGTCCAGTGATCTTTAAGTGAGAACAATATACTGCAGAAACTGGAAATCTGAAATGAAAACAGAAAAAGCTGGAGAAACTCAGCAGGTCTGACAGCATCTGTGGAGACTGTTAATGTTTTGAATCCAATATGACTCATCAAAACTGAGCACACTGATATTTGCTGTTTGTGCTCACAAATGAGCCATGGACACTTGAGTGAGTCAAAGGTGCATCACGAAGAATATAATTTCAAGGGTTTGTTTTGGGTTATACAGTGTTTTGCCACAGATTTAATTCCCTCCTCAACCCACAAACTTTGATTTGATCTCCATTGTACTTCAGTAGAAGGTGTTTCCTACAATAATTGCCCTAAGCCCCCCCTCACTAACTAGTCAGAATAGTATTTGCCTGGGAATGTTTACTTTTCCTTGTGGAGGTTAGTAGAAGAGTAATGCAGGACAATCATAAATCCCATTTTTAAAATGCATGAAGGAACATCTTTTGTATTGAACTTTGTTAGTGATCATTGATAGCAATCCTATTTGCCTTACAAACTACATTAGAACACTTTTTTGTTGAAGATGTACCATGAGGATTAAAGTTAAAGCTTTCTTTATTTTTTCCTGAATGGAATAGAGGATAGTTGAGAATGAAAAACTGAATGCGGAGAAAACATCTAAACAGAAAGTGGATCTGCAGTCCCTTCCAACTCGGGCGTATCTGGATCAAACAGTGGTACCCATTCTTTTGCAAGGCCTCTCAGTTCTGGCAAAAGAAAGGTAAGATGCTTATGAAAAGTGAGTGTATATGGCTGTTGGGGTCATGATTGTTTAAAATTCACCCTTATATGCACCATTGCAAAGGCTGAGAGCATTCTTTCATAAGTTACGGGATGCCTGGGAGCTTATGTTTCACATCTACTTCTTTCTCTTGTAAAATGAAGAAAGAAACAGTACTTCTGAATTCTGTTAATGCTGTGAGCATCACTCTGGGGTATAGTTCACAAGGTAATGACCAGCATGTTTTCATGGTATTTAGCACTTTAACAATTTGGATATGGTAGGGGTGGGGGACTACCTGATTTCTATGACTCCAGGATTTTGCACTTTTCTCCCTTTTTTTTTAAATCTTAATGTAAGTAATGTAAGTTCTTAATTTCAAAATGGATTTATTAGCTGTGACATGCAATGCATTGCTGTTTATTACAGAATGTGTACAGGCAGGGGTCACTCTAGAATTCATGGAGCAAAGTCCCACTGTGTAGCTAAATCTGGGATTACCTCATTCTTTTGAGTTTACATCAACAAAATGTACATGTTGAAGCCTGTGTAGGACAACAGTTTTATTCAAAGTATTGTTTTTATGCTGGAGGCAAGTATATCGGATCACTGCTATTTCTGATCCAGATTAATAACAAGGACTAGATTTACCGACATAATTTCAAAATTTCCAGATGAGACAAAACTTAGAAGTGCACTAACACTGATATAGGGAGTAATAGCCTTCAAGGTGATATAGATAGACAAATGAAATGTGAGGGCATGTTGCAAATGAAATTCAACATAACAAATTGTGAGGTGATACAATATTTTAGTAGAAAGAATGAGAGAATATTATAAATGGCACCATTTTAAAAACTTTTGAATGAAAAGAATGACCTGGGACAACTAGTGCACAGCTTATTAACCATGGCAGGACAGTTTAACAAAGCAATTAATAAAATGTATAGGGTCCTGGATTTTACGTTTCCATTTATAGAGTACAGGTGCCAGGAGGTTTTGTGTAAAAGTTCGTGGAAAACTCCCAGCTGGAGTATTATGTCAGATTTTGGGCACGATACTTTAGGAAGGATATGTAGATTTTGGAGAAGATAAAAGAATGAGACTTGACTTTTGTTTTAGTAGTCAGAATTTGGATGTAATGGACACAGATACAACTGGAGCTTTTGCAAAGGAATTGAATGACTACTTTTAAGAAGAAAAATTGCAAGGATCGGGGGAAACAATGGAGTAGAGGGCCTAACTACTTTGTTCTTTGAAGAACAGGCACAGAGCTGTTGGGAAAAATGACCTTTTTTTACAGCAGTATACCTTGTGCCAGAATCTTGTGTTAATTGTAATCTCAAAATTCCTTAAATTCTTTTCATCCTATTGTCTTACCCTTGCATCTTTATAGTTAGTCTGCATACAAAAAACATATCTGCAATTGAAAATTTGTAATAATAGGCTAACAGAGTGGATGTGATGAAAATTGGGAGTAGTTATCCAACGTTTCTCTAATTTTGGGATTTTCCTAATTCTCCAGTTTAGTTTTCAGAAAATTAAATATCAAAAGGAGCAGAGAAATTGTTAATTTCTCTCAAGTATCTGAAAGTTAAACTTCAAATTGAACTTTCTCAGAATTCGGTGTGGGCAACATTATACCAACTTCTACACATTTGTCAAGGTTTGGTTATTTGTTTTAAATAGTTTTGAACTTAAATTCCAAATGAACCTTTTCTCCGCAATTAGCTATGACTAAAGGCAACTTCAGTTAATCTCCTTTCAAGTGTGACCAAAACACAGTTGTTACAAACGGGTTTATGGTTTCAGATGAATTCAATTTGATGCAACCACTAATTAATGAAGGAAATATCTTGTGCAAAGCCTTGTACTTGTACGTTTTCATGAGATAAATTTGCGCATTGGTTGTTCCTTAACATGAAGTTTGCAATTTTAAAAATAGACACATAGTTTACCATAAAATACTGTTTATTCTGTCTTATTTCCAGACCTCCCAATCCTATTGAATTCCTGGCCGCATACCTTTTGAAGAACAAGTCACAGTTCGAAGAGAGAAATTAGCTTGCATGGAAAATGCAAAACTGAAGACTTCATCGGATCCATTTGCAGTTGCAAAGAAGGCGGTGACTCTAGAATATCATGGTTTGTGAAAGCAAATCAGGAAAAAAAACAAGACCAGGATATGCATAAAGTGGCTCATAATTCATCTAAAGTGTGGTAACTGTGCATAGCTCATCACCATTTTCGGTTATTTATGTAAACATTGTGATGTTAAATAAACCACTTTGTGTTTTTACATTGGTTCAATAATGTGCAGTTCTTTGCTTCACTCTGTCTTCAGAAAACACTGCCTTACTTGACATTTTCTTTTGCAGGGAGTATACAAGTAAGTCTGGAATAGTATTTGAGGGGTTAAAGGATTATGGTTAAAGCAATGTGATAGAAGGGTAGATGTGAAACAGGCTTAAATTATTGTGCTGGGCAGGAAACCAAACAGGACAATGGGAAATCTTAAAATGGAGATTAAGAAGTGAACTAGTGAAAAGAAAGAATAAAAGGGATAATGAGAAAAGCCATCCAGTGGCATAAAAGGAAAATAATTGAGGATACTAAAGATAAAATAATTAGAACCATCTTAAGGATGTTAAGTACAAAAGAATTGGAGAACAGCAAAGACCAATCAGTTGGAAACAATGAGTTTGTGGAGGATGCAGGTGTGGTGAAAATGTATAATTTGTGAGTTTTACAGTGATAGAAGTTACTATATAGCCATAAGGAGATGACAGAATAAATGTCAGATAACAAAAGAATTTGGATATGGAAAAACTGAACATATTCAAAATAGATGTTAACTGGCTTTGATGGAATGCATCCTTCTGTTAAAGAAAGCAGAACTAGAAACCCTCTCAATCCAATTTTTCAGTCTTCTAGTTGTGCAATAATTACTACTGCAGATTGGTAGGTAACTAATGCAATGCCTGTGTTCAAGATGTGAAAAAGGAGGATAAACTGGCTAACTATAGACTAATTACAGAAATGTTTGTTATGGATAAATCTTAGGTTGAAGTTAGTGAGCATTTAAAATGTGCAGCAGTATCACAGTCAGCCAATGCTTTGCATCGTGGATCGGTAAACACCAAGCTACACAAATCCTGTTTACCTGCACTTAATTTTGTTTTAAAACTGGCATGTGTTAGAAATTGGATACATCAAAAGAATGCAGCAAATCCAGCATAATGGCTTTTCAAAAGATATTAACTGAATTGTCGGACATTTTTCTGCAAGTTACACATATGGTGTAAGGAAGTAAAGCCATGAGGATAACGAGTTTATTGCCAGAAACTCCGGTTAAGGTAGGCAGGTGCTTCTCAATTTGTAGAACACAGTCTTATTGCTTTTTTTTTCCAAAATGTATTTGGAATTAGAAATTGGAACATAATGCTGAAACTACCTGATGCACATATCAGTAAGGAATTTGGGGTAATAACAAGGAAAGCTATAATAGACAGCTGTTGAAAGTTTTTTGGCTTCACTGCGATCAGCATCAGTCGTTATTTGGTCCCAATCCCACATTCTGGCAACAGCACAATGCCTAACCTTTATCAATATATTCAACAGAAAAAGCACTCATGACATACAAACAAATTTGTGCCGTTCATCCATGACAATGCTTGTATCCCTCAAATCTTTACGACCGCTTACATTTTGGTGAAACAAGACCAAAGCTCAGCATTATTTCTTGGGCAGAAAGTGACCACACAGGACAACTTTTGTGACTGGACTCAATTATTAGAACTTGTACATTTAATCAAAAAATGCTGCATTTCTATAAAACTTCAGTTATTTTGCTTCACCTAAGGTAATTTATAATTTGCTGAGGCTGAAGCTGGACCAAAGCTGCCTTCAGTTTTAAAAACTTAACCCTCCGTTTCTGGGTACACACTTCTAAAACATTAACATTAGATTAATAGCAACTCTGCACTTTGGGGAAATTAGTGGTTGTATCCAACAACAGTACACACAGAGAAGTAAGTGAATAGATCAGGTGGATATTCTGGAGAGAAAGTTGAGCACTCAGCCAAGCTAGGATAGCCGGAGGTAAGGTCAATTTCAGAAGGCCATAAACCAAGTATTTCAGTTGGCAGCCAGTTTTTTTTTCTGGCAAATGTGTTATGAATTCCAATGGTACAGTACTGAGACACTCCTTGGCCCATCATGCCTGTGCCAGCTGTTTGGAGGAGTATGATTTATAGGGATGGTTTTCTAGAACACACTGGAGAAGCTCACTTGAGGACATGCTAAATGGCAAATGTGCATTTCTTCATGGTGCAAAATCTTAAGATCAGTCAACCGTGACAAAAAGTAATTTCAGGTTGTATTAAGATGATAAGGAATAAAGTTATCAGAAATTATAGTAATTCTGAGGATCGGGAGGTTTAAAGAAAAAACAAAAAAGGACCAACAAACTAATAAGGAAGGGAGAACAGAATGTGAATGTAATCTAGCAAAATAATTGTAATTGTAAAAGCTTCTGTGGGTACGTAAAAAGAAAACATTTGCTTAAAGCAAATGTAGGTTCAATACAGGTAGTCAGGAGAATTTATAATGGGGAACAGAAATGGCAGATAAGCTAAATTATTACTTTTGTGCAGAGTACTTCCTAAATGATAAGAGGATGGAAAGTGTAGATGTACAAATGGTAATAGGAGTCCTTGTCAGTAAGTCAATTAAGACGAATGTGTAGGTTCAGTAAGTATTTAGGAAGATCAATCAAATGTTAGCCTTTATTACAAGAGAATTTGAGTACAGTAGTGAAGTCTTGTTTCAATTGTATGGGAGCTTGGTTAGACAGCACCTGGAGTTGTGTTGTTTGATTTCCTTATCTCAGGAAAAATATTATTGCCATAGACAGAGTGTAACAGAGGTTCACCAGACTTGTTCCTGGGATGGGAAGATTATTTTAGGAAGAGAGATTAGGCAAACTCGGTCTCTGTTTCCTAGAGTTTCAAAGAATGACAAGTTGAACCTGTCATTAAAACCTACAAAAATACAAAAGGCATAGACAGGGTAGATACAGGGAAGATGGTTCCCTGGTTTGGGGAATCTAGAATCGGGGCACAACTTAAAAATAAGGGGAATGCCTCTTCAACGGAGATGAGGAGAAATCTTTTTACTCAGAGGATTGTGAAGTCTCTACCTTTATAGACAGCCCTGGAGCCGAGTCCTGGAACATGTTTAAGGTGGAGATTGATAGATTTTGGATTATCAATAGCAGACAGGGTTATGGGAATGGGATAAGTAAAAGACATTGAAGCATTTGATTAGCCATGATTATATTGAATGGTTGCTTCCATTCTTATCTTCCTGTTCAGTTCTCCAATCTATCTTAACTGAAATTTCTCATCTATGGAACCATTCTTGCAAACCTCTTCTGCACACTCCCCAATGCATTCACAATTTTTCAATTTTCCACCTCCAGTACGGTGTAGTTATCTGGACACTTTTATGCATACTACCAATATAGTTTTCCCCTCTTGCTACCTCAATTACTGATTTATTTGATAAGATGTCACATCAAAAGTTCCTGCAGAAAATAAGTGCCCATGGTGTCGGTGATGGCAAATTGGCTGGATAACAAGGAGTCAGAAGGCATAAATGGGTCTTTCTCAGGTTGGCAAAATGTAATAAAAAATATTTTTTAGGCCTGTCGAGCCTGCACCACTATTCAATACAATCATGGCTGATCATGCAATCTCAGTAACCCATTCCCACCCTCTCCCTATACCCTTGATCCCTTTAATCGCAAGGGCCACATTCAGCTCCCTTTTGAATATATCTAATGAACTGGCCCCAACAGCTTTCTGTGGGACAGAATTCCACAGGTTCACAACTCTGAGTGAAGAAATTCTTCCTTATCTCGGTCTTCCTTATCTCTGGCTTACCCCTTATTCTTAGACTGTGACCCCTTGTTCTGGACTTCCCCAACATTAGGAATATTCTTCCTGTATTAGCCTGTCCAGTCCCATCAGGATTTCGTATGTTTTTATGAGAATCCCCCTTCATTCTTCTAAATTCCAGCAAATACAAGCCCTGTCGACCCAGTCGTTCCTCATATATGTCAGTCCTGCCATCCTGGGAATCAGTCTGGTGAACCTTCGCTGGACTCACTCAATAGGAAGAATGTCCTTCCTCAGACTAGTAAACTAAAACTGCACACAACACTCAAGTTGTCACCTCACCAAAGCCCTGTATAACTGTAGCAAGACATTCTTACTCTGATACTCAAATCCTCTCGCTATGAAGGATAACATGCCATTAGCTTTCCTCACTGCCTGCTGCACCTGCATACCAACCTTCAGCGACTGTTCCACCATGACACCCAAGTCTCGGTGCATCTCACCTTTTTCCTAAACTTCCACCATTCAGATAATAATATGCCTTCCTGTTTTTGCAACCAAGGTGGATAAATGTGGATAACCTCATATTTATCCACCTTATATTGCATTTGCCAAGTATTTTCCCACGCAGCCAGTCTGTCCAAGTCACCCTGCAGCCTCGTGGCATCCTCCTGACAGCACACACTGCCACCCAGCTTAATGTCATCTGCAAATTTGGAGATATGGCATTCCTTCATCCAAGTTGTTAATGTATATAGTGAACAGCTGAGGTCCCAGCACTGAACCCTGCGGTACCCCACTCATCACTGCCTGCCACGCTGGAAAGGACCCATTTATTTCCAACTCTCTGCTTCCTGTCTGCCAACCAGTTCTCTACCCATGTCAATACGTTAGCTTCGATACCATGAGCTTTAATTTTGCTTACTAATCTCTTGTGTGGGACCTTTTCAAAAACGTTTTGAAAGTCCAGACATGCAACATCTACTGATTCACCAGTGTCTACTCTATTGGTCACATCCTCAAAAAATTCCCAAAGATGTGTCAAGCATGATTTCCCTTCAGTGAATCCTTGCTGACTAGGACCGATTCTGTCACTGCTTTCCAAATGTTAATGAGTGGTGTGCCACTAAGATCAGTGCTGGGACTTCAAATCTTTATGATTTATATAAAAGGACAGAATGTAAAGTTGCTAAATTTGGTGGTGTTACAAAGCCCTGTAGGAAAGTAAGGAGTGAATAGGACAAAGGGATGTAGATTGGTTAAGTAAGCGGGCAAAGATCTGGCAAATGGAGTAGAGTGTGTGAAGTTGTCCATTTTGGCAGAAAGAATAAAAGTAAGCATATTATCTAAATGTTAGGAGATTGCAAAACTGAGATGCAAAGGGATCTGGTGCCCATGTGCATGAATCACAAAAGGTTAGTGTGCAGGTAGAGCAAGTTTTTAGGAAAGGCAATAAATGATAATATTCTATTAAAAGAGGAATTGAAAATAAAAGTAGAGAGGTTATACTGTTATATGGGGCACTGGTAAGACAACATCTAGAGTCCTATATACAATACTGGTCACCTTATTTAAGGAAGGATGTAATAAATTGGAGGCCATTCAGGGAAGGTTTACCAGAATAGTAGCTGGAATGTGAGGATTTATTTTTATTATTCTTTCACAGGATGTGAGCATTACTAGCTAAGCTAACGTTTATTGCCCCTCCCTAATTTCCCAGAAGGCAGTTAAGAGTCAACCACATTACTGGGGGCCTAGAGTCACATCTAGGCCAGCAGTTTCCTTCCCTAAAGGCTATTAATGAACCAGATGGCTTTTCCTGAGAATCAACAATGTTTTCAAGGTTATCATTACACTCAATTTCTGATTTTTGTGAATTCAAATTCCACCATTTGACCATGCTTGATTTGAACCCAAGTCCCCAGACCATTACATGGGTCTCCAGATTAACAGTCCAGCAATAATATCACTTGGCCACCACCTCTACTCTAATTAGAAAAGATAGGATGCGGTGCGCTTGTATCTAGTGGAATTTGGAAGTGTAAGAGGTGACTTGATTGAAACATACAATTCTAAGGGGTTTTGACAGGTGGATGTGTTTCCTTTCACCGGAGAACCTAGAATTAGGACTCACAATGTAAAAATCAGGGATCACCCATTTTAAACATAGATTAGGTGATTTTTTTTTCCTGAAGCAATACAAGTCTTTTGGAACATGCTTCCTGAAAAGTTGGTGGAAGCAAAATCCTTGAATATTTTTTAAGGAAGAAGTGGATAGACTTTGGTTAAGCCAGGGGATAGTGAAAGATTATCAGGGTAGGTGGGAATGTGGATGCAAGGTTACAATCAGACCAGCCATGATCCTAATGAATGGCAGAGCAGGCTTGAGGGGCTAAATGGCCTATTCCTGATTCATATGACATTAATGAATAATTGTGAAGTTTCAGTTCCAGTGTGAGGCTTTGCTAGGCAGAGTTGGAGCAGTGGCCAAGTAACATTATTACCCCATCCCAGTCCTGTGTTTCTGTTGTATTTCACTGGATCATACTGCAAGTTTACCTCTTAAACAGCTTCATTTCTTTAAAAAAAAAGGCCATAGAGACATACAGCATGAAAACAGACCCTTCGGTCCAACCAATCCATGCTGACCATAATTTCTAAACTAGTCCCAGCTGCTTGCGCTTGGCTTATATCCTTCCAACCATTTCTTATTCATGAACGTATCCAAGTGTCTTTTAAATGCTGTAACAGTACCCACATCCACCATTTCCTCTGGAAGTCCATTCCAAACATGAACCACTCTGTTTAAATAAAAAGTGCCTCTGATGTTCTTTTTAAATCTTTTACCTCTCACCTTAAAAAGATGCCCCCAATCTTGAAATGCTCCACCACAGGGAAATGACACCTGCCAATGGATTTAGTAAAACACTACAGAGTACACTACAAATACTTACCGACAATTGTGAAATTCTATTTTACTCTCTTGAACTGTACATACCCTGACGTAATGTTTTGCTGAGGTGGAGTACAAATCACTTCCTCATGCAATCGTGATTTGGTACAAATAGGCCAGTCTGGTCACAGGATTTCAAATGATTAGACAAACAGAATGATCCTTGTAGTAAACATTCACCACTAAACATAGAAAGAAATGACTCCTTTCCTTCACTGACTTGAGGGGCATGGGTTCTACATTCTATAGGTTACATAAACTGAAACAGCATCTTCACCTTCATGCTCAAAGGGTGACAATTCAATGCTGAGTTAATAAATTCATTTCACCTCCAACACCTTGCTCCACTAAACTCTTCCATCTACTTTGCTGATTAACTAAAAAACAAAATTCCTCTTTGACACAAAATAAATAAACAAGTTTCTATATATTTCAGTCTGAAACTCCTTGGCACATTTTCCATCCCTCACTCTAGTATTCCAGTTGCACGTTTACATTCTAAACCCTTTGTGGGCCTAGTGTGAGGCAGAGTGGCATTACATAACTAAGTGTGGGTTTTTCAGTTACTAATAAACATACTTTTATTTCTATAAAGACTCTTCTTAAAATTCAATCTTGCACGATTTGTCAGACTCAAAATGGCTATAACATTTGCATCATTAAATTATGAATATATAAATGATCCCTTTTCTCCCCCCTTCTGGACCTCCACAAGGTAAGATCAGTGCTGAAATTTCCCCAAACCTGCACCTGTCATCAGTCCAAGCAAAGTGGAGTTTTAATCGAGTTCCTAAATATAGAACTGGTGAAAAGCGAGTGTGTCCATGAAAGGTCGCACCAGGTTGTCAGTGGAGAAGTAGAACACCAGGCCAAAGGTGATGGAAATAGGGAGTGCTGGTAAAGCTTTCTTAAACACAGCCAGCAACAGGAGCGTGAGGCACAATCCCTGTTGAAAAAGAAAAAACAAGGATATGACTTTGCTGCTATCAGTGAACTTAAATAGGAGAAATGTAGGATTGCCAACACTGCGGGGACATACTCCTAGAGGCGTCATCACATAACCTTAAACAAGCCTGCCTCACTATTCCACACATTCGTCATCCCACATATCCATCTTCGCATTACACCACCGACCAGAATCTGACCAGATTTCTTACCAATTAACTATCTTCAAAGGTTTTCTCAACATGTCCAATATGTTGCAACATGTTTCTTCATTGTTTTAAAGAAAAATGTTAAAAACAACTTAACAGCCCCATGATTTTGCACTTTTAGTTTCGATTTGCAAACGCCTCCCCGGGAGATTAATCTTTAGTTCCTAAAGGGTTGGCAACCCCTACTGAAACATCAGAATCAGTCCTTTTCTCAACTTACAATCAGAATGGCGATGAAGCAGGCCAAGGTTGTGTTCCAGTCTCCACTGGCACCCGCAGCAGCCTTGCCCACCAGGACACTGTAAAAGATGAAGTCCCCCAAACCAAGTTTCACGCCCTCTGTGAAGAGATTCACAAGGATACCATCATTAAGAGATTAGAGTGATCAGGAACAGCTGAATAGTTTAGAAAAGAAAAAGGGTAGAGGGATTGCCTGATAGAAGAGTTAAACATTATGAAGGGATTTCATTTGGTGCACATTCTACTTCTGGGGGAGTCCAGAACTGGGGACTATCAATACAAGATAATCACTAATAAATTCTTTTGTGAATTCAGGAAAAGCTTGTTTGCCTATAGAACAATGAGAATGCGGGACAGGCTTCTGCATGAGGGAAATAAATGCATTTAAAGGGAAGTTGAGTAGACAGGAGGGAGAAAGGAAGTGAAGGATCTGCTGAGAAAGTGGATGGGAGGAGCTCATGTGCAACATAAACATAGGATAGACCAATTGGACCAACAGATCTTCCACATTGTTTAATCTATCTATAAGCTATCTCACTACACCATGAACTGAAACTTCTTTGGAGTACTTTTGTTCATTTTTAAGAGGGTGAAAATGCTTTTTAAAAGTCAAGTGGTGATGTGAGGAATTATAAAACATTTACTGCATAAAAAGACACGCTAAAAGAACAATCCACCCAGCCGAATCCCACTTCAGCACTTGATTGTAGCCCTGCAGATTAAAATACTTGAGGTGCATATCCAGACACCCGCTGCTAAAGGAGCTGAGGGGTTCTGCTTCTTTTAGGCAGTGATTGCCACACTTCAACCACCCTTAGGAACATACTGTTCTGAGAATTATATGGGTAAGAGCTGTATAAACACTGAAAAGCAACACCAGTGTGAAGTTATTTTACTGAAGCCAATGCCACAGTTGCAGTCTAAATGTAGTTTGAATTTGGAGTAATGGTCCAATCTTAGCAAGGAAAGCTATGCTTGGAGCCAGTTCTGGTTTTAACATCTGTTTGAGGGAGGAATGTTGGCTAGGACATCAGGAAGTCTGTCCTGTTTTCCAAAAATGTCAGTAGAAGGCAGGAAGAACTTTTAGTCCAATCTTGATTTAAGTTCTCACCTGGAAGACAGACTCCTGACTTAGAAGGGAGTGTGACCTCACTAAACCAGGTACAGACTGTGCTAGACAAAAATAAAGTTGCATTTCTATAGCAAATTTACTGTATGAAAATGTCCCAAAGTGCTTCACAGGAGTGTAACCAGGCAGATACTAGCAAAAAGGAAACAATATTAGGAGTGCCAACAGCTTGTTCAGAGAAATGGGTTTTATGGAAGATCTTAAAGATGGTGGAGAGATTTTAGGGAGGGAATACCAGAAGTTGCTGACTAAACTGCTAATGCTCACGGGAGGTTTAGGTGGGGGGGGGGGGGAATGAATAAACGAGCAGGAAAAGGTCACATACTTTCTTCCTCGAGTTCCTCTCCCCCGGCAGCTGATTGGCGCACCCCTTGAATCTGAGTTGGAGGCAAATCAGCAACATTGTTCAATCCCTCAGCAGCGTGGTGATTTGCCTCAATCTCCACATCACGATAATTATCTAGACGGAAACACAGGAAGACGTCAGCATATGGCCTGAATGAAAGAATCCCCACTAAATACTCCAACAGAAATAAAAAGATTCCATGTGTATGGTCCAGTATGGTCTTAGGCTGGATATTTCCCTGGAGATTTGCCTCCAACCACCCCACCCATTCCCACACACTCCTACCATTAGTCATCCCATAGGAAGGTGGAAGGGCTCTTTAACGACCTGGTTGGACCATTCTCGACTCTTGGTCAAACAGTCTTTCTTCCCTATTCCAATGGTTTTCATAAACAAAAACACCATCTATTTCAAACTTTGCTTGGGTTTTTTTTTGCTGAGGGCAATGTTCTGGAGATTAATTCTCAGCCCCTGGAGGACTGGAACACCTAATTCTCTGTTGTTTTGTTACCGGGTGAGACCTAATGAGACCATTTTAACGATTTCAAACCATGCAGCATGAACACCATCACAGGCAGCAAATCTGCACACTCTCCTCCTCACCTATTCCAAATGTTTCCCTTCCTTCAGATTTCTACTGTCGCCTTTCCAAAAGGCAAATTTATAAGACACATTTTACTGAATATAATCTGGAAGTCTGTGAAAACCCTCCAATGAATTTCCATGCATCATTCCTCCTCCCTCCACAGATTTTTGTTTACTATATTTCCATCCTCAATGTGAACTCCTATTGCACAGTGAATAATGCACTCACCGAGGGATATTTGGGCAAGTTAAAACCTTACTAAACGTTTCTGTTGAATTGGCAGCAAGGAGGAACCCAACTTCCGGGGAGAAATTGTTAGTGTAGTGGTCAGGTCACCAGACTAGTAATCCAGAGTACCAGGCACATGGGTTCAAATCCCACCAGGACCGATGATGAAATCTGAATTCTACTTTTAAAAGGAATTATTACAGAATTCATAGAATATCTAGAATTAGGAGTTAGTTTCAATACGATATGTAACCACTGTAAATTGTCATTAAAACAATCATTTGGTTCACTCATGCCCTGTAGAGAAAAAATTTGATCTGGCCCACACGTAACTCCAGCCCCACAGCAATGTGGCTGACTCTTAACTGCCCTCTGGGCAATTAGGGACAGACGATAAATGCTGGCCGAGCCAGTGACATCCACATCGCACGAGTGAATTTGTATAAAATTATGAGCAGGTTGTTTCTCATGGTTTTGCCATGGCAGACAGTAAATTACTCACTTCAAACACAGGCCATTCAGCCCCTCAAGTCTGTACCGCTGAGTGTTCCCAACACCAGGATGCACCACTCACTCTCATATGTCACACCGGAATGGCCTTCTTTGGGAACAGAAGGCAAAGCAGTTTCATTGCTGTGGCAAAGTCTTGAACCTGCCTGTCCCCTCCTCACTGGCAGCAAAGACAGTTTTGAGGACAGGGGCTACTGTGCTCCCCCCGAAGCTTACCCACACAGAGATACTTTGTAAAATTTGCCCTCATCTGTAAGACAGCAAACTGTGTCCTAACTTTAACTTTGCACTATTACGATAACGAAAGATGAATAGTACAAGATAGTTATAGATGAAGGGAGCCATTCAACCAATCCAGTGACCCAAGCATTCCATCTGCTACTTCTCTTCTCAATACAGCATCCAAGTAGTTGCCAAATTATGCCAGATTTTCTCATATTTCCAGTTCTCAGAGTCATGCAATATAGAACCAGGGCCTTCAGTCCACCAGGTCCATGCTGACCAACAGACTCAAAACTTCACAAAATTCCATTTCCCCACATTTACTCCATAGCCTACTATGCCCCAGTATTTTAAGTACTCATCAAGATGCGTCTTAAATGTTGCAAAAGTATCAGCTTCCAAAACCCTCTCAGGCAGCACATTCCTTATTTCCACCACCCTCTGGGTGAAAAGATACTTCCTCAGATTTCTTCTAAACCACTTACTCCCTAAATATGTATCCTCTGGTCTTAGGCACATCTACCCACTGGGAAAAGATTCTCACAATCTACCCTGTCTATTCCTCTGATAACTTTGTAAACTTTAAAGGTAGGGTGTGTGGGCTACGTGCGTGTGTAGGGTGTGTGGGCTACGTGCGTGTGTAGGGTGTGTGGGCTACGTGCGTGTGTGGCATGTGTGTGCACTTAGAATTTCAGAATTTTTGTCCAAAATATGCCTTTCGCTAGATTGGACCTATTGCCTGTTGACTCCCTCTATATTATCTGAAGTAATATTCAGATTTTAACCTTTCCACCCCTGAAATGTGTGGACATACTTCCTGTAAGCAGCGCTCAGAAGCTGGGCTTGCTTCCATGAAAATAAAATTAAAAAGTAAAAATCCAATAGAATCCAATACTTGAAACAGAAATTCCCCTCTGACAGCCAGATTTTCTTGTGACTGCTAGGCAATGTATAATCCTCAAGTGGTTATTTACGACAACCCCTTTGAATTTCCTCAGCTAATTCATTATTGCTTTCTGAAGATAATAACCGCTTGTCAGAAGATAGATAGTGGAAATTTCAGCACTTGATTCTCAATATGTGGGCATTACTAGCAAGATTGCCATCCCCAGTGCTTCCTTGACAAGGCAGATCTTCTCAGTCCATGTAGTACAGGCATTTCCATGATGGTCTTATGTTGGGAGTTCCAGGACATTAGCCAAGTGGAAATGAAAGAATGGCCAATATTTATCCAAGTTCGAAAGGAGATGGAAATACAGTCGCAGGACTGTGAAGAAAGAGTGGGGAAGTGAGGCTTTACACAGGTTGCGGGAAGAGCTGAAATTTGTGTCACACCCGGAGAGAGATGTTGATTAGATCTCCACTTAATTCAGTTCTGAATTAATGCAGCACTGTACCTCAGATGAACATAGAAACTTTGAAGAGGGTGCAGTGCTAGAACAATATCAGAATGAAAAGGGTTACCTCATGACAAATGGTTGGAGAGACTAGGTTTATATTATTCTGAAAGGTATCAGATTAAAGGTGACCTTATCAAGACGTTTTAAAATTATTAAAGATGTTGATAGGGTAGATACCAAGAAAACGGTTTCCTCTGGGAAGGGACGGGACTAGCGGAAAGGGTCAGACCATTCGGGGTGAGGTCAGGAAGAACTTCTTTATACAGGGAAATAATGGAAATCTGGAATGTTCTCCTCAACAAAAATCAGATGAGGCTGGGATCTTCTGAAAATGTCAAAATGGAGATGGATTAATTTTTGCTGGGTAAATGTATTAACAGTCAGGGAATTAAAGTGGATAAATGACGTGAAATTCCAGATCAGCCATGATTTAACTGAATGGTCTCTTCTTACTCCAGCAATATGTTAAGTACCTTTAATGACACAGCCTCCAGCAGTTCAAGATGGATCACCACCATTTACTCCAGAAAATCAATGACTCTTCATTTTAAAGAAAATCAGCACAAGACATAGTGGGCTAAATGGTGTCCCCTCTATGCTGCCAAAATTCTAAAATAATGCATGGTTAGCACACAGTGATTGACAAGTTGAGTTTGGGAGCTACATTCCACCAACAGATTACCCTGCTGGGTTCTAACATTTTAAAGTGCTTTACAGAGGTTCCTTCAGCACCAGTCTCTCACTAACCTGCATTACAAGTATAGTTCAGAGGCTCGTCAGGGTCCATACTTCGCTTTGTCATCGTAACCAACCAAACCATTGTGGCTGCAGGGAAAGGGAACTCGTTAAGACACAATAATAAAAACAAAATACTGCAGGAGATGGAAATCTGAAAGAAAGGCAAAAAGTGCTTGAGAAACTCAGCAGATTTATAAGCACTTAGAAAGAGAAACAGAGTTAATGTTTTGAGTCCGATATGACTCTTCTTTGGAACTGAGAGGAGTTGTGGAACTCAATATTGAGCTCCACAGGCTGTAAAGTGCCTAAGCAGAAAATGAGATGCTGTTCCTCTTGCTTACGTTGAGTGTCATTGGAACAGTATAGCAGACGCAGCTCAGAAATGTTAGCATGGGAAATAGTGAATTCCACAACTTCAAACAATGATCTCTGTCTTCCATTTTTCTTATACCCCACCCTTCCCTGGCCATGTCTTGTTGACTTTACACTCAGCACAGCAGACTCATTTTCTCCTTTCTGTGCTTTCATTTACACCCATTTTACATTCCATTATCCTGTTTACCACTATTCTCACTCTCTATGTCTTTTGCTCTGGGGACCCTAACATTCTGTTCCATTTACTCCTCCACCTCTGCTGTTAACAGCATAAAAAACACTATTTCCCAACTCCTTTCTGTACCAAAGAAGAGTTATATCAGACTTGAAACATTAACTCAGTTTCTCTCTTGACAGATGCTGCCAGACCCGAGTTTCTCCAGCACTTACTGTTTTTATTTTATGGTTAGGACACAGTGTCCACCTGTGGGGTCAAGGCAAGTTTGACTTATGCTCTTCTTACTGTCGTACTAAAACGTGCAAGCCGGTGTTTCCTAAACTAAGTAAGGTAAAGATAAAGTTGCCACAGTCCTACCAGACAATAGGGCTGCTCTGTCATTACAGACAGACAACTTTGGTGGTTTAGCCTGACAGTCACCATGCCTCAGGCTGGGGCGAGGTTGGAAAGGTAGAACCTTCAAGGTAACCTCAGCCAGTGTGGGAATTGAAACCTTGCTGTTACCGTCACACTGCGTTGCAAACCAGCCATTCAGCCAACTGAGCCAAATGACCCCCATGCCCAAAACTGACTGTGAGCCTGAATTACAGAATCAGCCTTTAAAATATAATCAAGTATTAAGCCAAAGGACCAAACCAAAACATAGAGACCAATGTACTGAAACTTCAAATACGCAATTTGCTACATTTCTATGCAGCATTCATTTTTACCTACCTGTAACTCTATATCCTCAAACTTCCTCTATATTACACTGAACCCCAATATCTCAACTACTTCCCAATTACAATGCACAGTAACACTTCCAAATGCCCTCTATATTACACTTGACCTCACCATGCCAACTCAATACCTATTTCATTGAATCCCAAAATCCCAACTCAATCCCTATTACATTGAATTCTACCAGCCTTTGTGATGTTCTTAGTCATAGAACTGTACAGCATGAAAACAGATCCTTCGGTCCAACTCATCCATGCCAACCAGATATCCTGAACTAACCTAGTCCGTTTGCCAGCATTTGGCCTATATCCCCCTAAACCCTTCCTGTTTATGTACCCATCTAGATGCCTTTTAAATGTTGTAATTGTACCAGCCTCCACCACTTCCTCTGGAAGCTTATTCCATAGGCGCACCACCCTTGCGTGAAAAGGTTGTCCTTAGGTCCCTTTTAAATCTTTCCCCTCTCACCTTAAACGTACACCTCTAGTTTTTGACTCTGCTACGCTGGAGAAAAAACTTTGGCTATTCACCCTATTCATGCCCCTCATGATTTTATACAATTCTACAAGGTCACCCCTCAGCCTCCAACACTCCAGGAAAATAGCCCCAGCTTATTCAGCATCTCCCTATAGCTCAAACCCTCCAACCTGGCAACATCCTTGTAAATCTTTTCTGAACTCTTTTAAGTTTCACTACATCCTTTCTATAGCAGGGAGACCAGAACTGAACACAGTATTCCAAAAGTGGCAAAACCAATGTCCTATACAGCTGCCACATGACCTTCCAACTCCCCTACTCATTGCATTGAACAATAAAGGCAAGCATACCAAACACTTCACTATCTTATCTACCTGTGACTCTACTTTCAAAGAACCATGAACCTGCACTCCAAGGTCTCTATGTTCAGCAACATTTCCCAGGACCTTACCATCAAGTATGTAAGTACTGCTGTGATTTGCCTTTCCTCGGCTCATCGGCCCATGTGATCAAGGTCCCACTGTACTCTGAGGTAACCTTCTTCGCTGTCCACTACACCTCCAATTTTGTTGTCATCGGCAAACTTACTAACCATACCGCCTATGTTCACATCCAAATCGTTTATTTAAAATGACTAAAAGCAATAGACCCAGGACCGATTCTTGTGGCACACCACTGGTCACAGGCCTCCAGTCTGAAAAGCAACCCTCCACCAGCACCCTCTATCTCCTACCAGTTTTGTATCGAAATGGCTAGTTATCCCTGTATTCCATGTGGTCTAACCTTGCTAACCAGTCTACCATGAGGAACCTTGTTGAACACCTAATTGAAGTCCATTTGGATGACATCCACTGCTCTGCCCTCATCAATCCTCTTTGTCTTGTACTTGAAGGTGTGTCCTTCCTTTACAGTCTGTGATATTTGGTTTTTAAACCTCTAAAAGTGTAGGTGCAGTTTAATGTATATTTACATGAATATATTAAGGCAGGAAATATTGGTTCATTTCTCTCCTGTGCTGTTTCCACGAGCATACGTAGGGGACCTTTAGGGCACAGCACTGCTATTAGATCTGTAGAAAAACAGACATAATAAGCATCAGCACAATCATATTCAATTCAATGAAAGCTGCCACTGGCAACAGTTTTCAAATTACCACATGTTGGTCATGTAATAGCCCTCTGAGTTGTTAATTTATTGATGATACTAACTTCTATGCTGCTTTCATTTCTGTCTACTAGTCACACAGTGACCATTAAGGAAAGATTTCAATCTCTATGGAGCTGGATGCCGAGTGTTCAAAGCTGATGAAATAGTTTGAAGGGTCATCACTATTGTAATTTAGGAAAGGCAGCAGGTTATTTGCAACCAGCAAGCTCCCACAAACATTAGTGTGGAGGAATAAATATTGACAAGGACAAGATTCTCCTGCTCTTTTCTGAAATAATGCCATGGGATCTTTTACAACCGCCCGAGCTTACTTAAATGTTTCATCGGAAAGGCAGCACCTCTGACAGTGCAGCACTCCCTCAGCATTATACTGTGAGCGCCTGCCTAGATAATATGCTACGTCTTCAGAGAGGCACTTGAACCCAGAACGAGTCGAATGCCACAGATGACAGGACTATCCACTGAGCTACACTGAACACAGTGAAAATACAGCAATGATAACATCCTGAACTCCATTATTTTTAGGCACACATTCCACCTTACTACACAAGCTGTCCTCATTAGTTTTCAGTAAAATAACCCTGAGAATATCCTGTACTTAATCGATGTGATAAATCAAACATTAAATGCTTTCTGTGTTTATGATCCTGATTTTCCACATTCTGAGTTTTGCACATACCGTAAATAGATATTGTGCCAAGAATGACCCAGGCTGACCATTCAGGAAGGTATTTAATGAAGACCAAGGCCATCAGTGCACTGATCATGATGAGGTAAGCCTGCTGGAGCTGCAGAGGTCCCTTCCAGTGGATACAAACCATTCCTACTGCTCCGAAGTTCCAAATGATTAGGATCAGGGTGGGGTAGTCCATGGCCACATTGTACGTCTTAAAGACTTCACTAGAATGGAGACAAACTGAGCTGTAAGTGAAGCAACTGGCAAAAGCTGGAGGACAGGAGAGAAAAGTACAAATACATACCCCAGGTAAATGTATGTGAAGAGGAATAGCAACAGGAGAGACGAGAGAATCAGCCATCCATGGATAAACTGGAAAATTTGAAATCTCTGGTTAGGTGACAGTTTTCAGTTGTTTGTTCCACCTGCTGCTGAATCCAAAGAGTATCAGTGAGGAAAAACCTCACATTCTTCGATGCTAGCTTGACATCAGATTCCAAATGCACAATATCTTGTGACAGGTTCACAGAGTAATAATAAATTAGACAGAAAGTACATCTTTACAGCATCTTTCACAGTACCCAATAAAGAGCTGCGAAAGTGCACCTACTGTCATCATGTACGAATGCAATGGCTAATACACACACAGCAAGATCCCACAAATAGCAAAGTGATAATGACCCAGCACTTTCTTTTAAGGTTGGCTGAGTGTTAAAAATTGATGTGGACACTAGGGAGAACATCCTGTCCCTGCCCACTCTCTGGAATGAGACAGACTGGGGAGCAAAGACAATGTAATGCAAGTTCTTACTTCTTCCTTGCTACTGCTGTGCTGTTTGATCTATCATTAGTCTTTTATGCAGTTGGTACTGATGTCATACTAGTGAACAACGAGTTGAATGCCAGTTTTGTTTTCACACAGCTATAGAAAGGACTTGTTGTTTGGAGCCTTGCATGTGACACAGGATTGAGTGCAATAGAGTCAGCAGTGATATATTAAACCTCCCTAGTGTATTTGCCTCATGGTGAAGAAGATCCAGTTAGTGGGTGACCTTGAGAGAGTAAGTGACACAAGGCAGGTCTTGTCTGCAGTGGCACCACATACTAACCATCTTTCTAGTGTATACGGCTGAGTCACATCTGCTATCAATAGCCTTGCAGATAGGCAGTGACTCAAGCTGACGGTGGTTCCTCCATTGCATCTAATGATGGCAATTTAACAACGTAAATCACCCACTGGTTGCAGTACTGAGTACGGAACTGACATCAAATACCAACAATAGCTGCAACATTTGACAGAATTTTGCACTAACCCCTTTACAACCTCAAACATATGTTACTGAACAGGGCCCACAACTTTACACAGTCTACAATTTCACACGGTTTATACATAGCTCATAGTGCAGCATGTAATATCACAGCAATTAAACGTAGAACATGAATTATACAATGCCACTCACAACCACTCAATACCCCAAAATGCTTTACAGTCAATTAAGTACTTTGAAGTGAAGTCACTGGGATAACATAGGAACAGTGTAACTCCTGCTGCCAGCTAGAAAGGCATCAGGGATGTGGCTGTACATGTCCATTTGGCCCACATTATGGATGCTGGCAACAGCACACCTTTCCAAAAACTAAAAATGCTCGGAAATATTGCTGTTAAAGTTCCCAGGAGAATCAGAGTTTCTGGAGCTTGGGGGCAATTTTGAAAAGGTTCAGGCAGTGTTAACTGGGGACAGCAAGTTTAGGATTGATGCCAATCTGTGCAGAGGCTGATTTTCAGAAATATGAAACATTTAACATTTAAATTGTATTAATAATGGCTCCTTACGAACAGTAACAGCTGTCACAAAAGTCAGCAGGTCTTTATGGATGGAGTTATTGCATAGATTGCTGGCTGAGTGGTAGTGAAAGGGATTGTTAATCCCAGGGTCATGTCTCGCGTCCTGCATTTGCTGATGATTTTTATTAATAATTTTTTAAAATTTTAAGTAACTAAAGAACACACAACTACAAAAGAAATACATATTCAAGTGCTTCCAATAAAGATAAACTCCTATTTTCAGAAATGCACTGGATAGATTTCCTCAACCAGGTAGGGGAACTCACAATTGTCTATAACAATCTGATGTCAAAAATTCTAGGTGAATCAATATTGAAACAAAACATTCATACTGCCATTACAAGAAGCTGACTGTTACACTGTCCGCTTGCTACAGGTTGCATCTTTTCTGTGAATTGATTTCATTATTGAGAGGACAGTTACGAAAGACCAGATTGCAATACAAAATGCATATCTGACTGACAGAAAGCACAACTGCACAAAATAAAACATCTCTCACTTTTAACAGTCACAGATTCTGATACACTGTGATTGACACTACATCTGCAGTCTATCCTCTAGTGTAATGGCACAAATTACACAGCTACGTAGGAAACATAGCAGAAAATCATAGCTAGCACACTCCCACAATCAGCAATTGACTAATGATCAGGTATTCTGCTTTTTGAGTAATGCTGATTGCCAGGACCAAAGGAGAACTTCTCTGTTCTTCAGCAAAATAGCATCATGGGATTTTTTTTATATTCAGGCAAAAGCAGACAGAGCCTGGATGTAATGTCTCATGGCACCTCTGACAGCACTAACATTGCTTCAGTACTGCACTGGGAGCATCATAATATGTGTTCCAGGGTAAAATATTGCTGATACTGGAAATCTGAAATAATAACATAAAATGCTCAAAGCAAGCAGGTGTTCAGGCAATAATTATGAAGAAACAGTTAATGTTTACTGATGAAGGAATCGACCTGAAAGATTCACTCTATTTCTCTCCACAGATGCTGCCTGACCTGCTGTGTATTTCAGGCATTTTCTGTTCAGTTAGACTTGAGCACTGTCATTATGACTCAAAGGTGACAACGCTACCTACTGAGCCGCAGCCAATCATAATTTATTAGTGGCCCACAGGATCACACAGTTCAAACTCCTCCCAGTTAGTGATATTCCCCCAGAGGAGTGCAGACTGATGGATCAGTCCTATAGTTTTATAGGCTTATCTCTGACTTCAGTTCACAGTGAACAAGAATCCACTGAGGCATGTGCGGCAACTATAACTGACCAAAAAGAGGTGCTTTGCTTCTCTCCTGCATTATAGAAATTTCACAACACACCACCCCCACCCCCAATAAGACAAGTACTTTTATAGTTCCTGAGCGAAGGGAGGTTAGCAGATGAAATGACCAATTGGATGTCCTTAGATCTTAGTGACAAAGAAGTCCTTGAGCTCCCTGTACTTGGTGTTAGGTGAAAGTGGGGACAGGAGATACAGGTTTAAGACTGATGGAGTAAATGGCTTCTAGTCCCACATATGATACAGTGGCAATAACAGTATCATTAGAGTAGGGCTTCCAGGATTTTGACCCAGTGACAGTGAAGGAGATTTGACATATTTCCAAATCAGAATGGTGTGGCTTGGAGGTGAACTTGCAGGTAATGGTGCTCCCATTTGTCTGCTGCCTTTGTCCTTTTCAGAGGTCGAGGTTGTGGGTTTGGACTGTGCTTTTGAAAGACCTTTGGTGAGTTTTTTACAGTGTATCTTGTAGATAGTACATACTGTTGGAACTGTACATCAATGATGGAAGGAATGAACGTTTAAGGTGGTGGCCAGGATGCCAATTTATCAGGCCACTACGTCCATAAGTGAAGGTACAAAATTATTTCCTCTTGAAGAATGTGTAATTATATAATAAACTCAAATAAAAAAATCCCTACCTTATAACATCGATACTTGTAAAGAAGAACAAGAATTATAGTCATTACGACAATAACACTGATCATTATTAATGTGTTCAGGATGGAGTTGAGGATACGTTGTCCAACAGAGTCAGTATCCTCGGTAAATGGGGTGTAGATTCTGTTGAAGAAAAAGTGGGAACAGAAGTTAATGGAGTTTAATTCATTTGCAACAATTACAATTGTTGTTCAGGTATTCCTAGGTAGCTAAAGTAAGAACAACTTACACTTTGACATACCACATCTGAATGCACTTCACAGGAGCATGCCAATCAAATTGGACATTATAACATATTCAGTGATGTTCAGAGGGATGACCATGAGTTTGGTCAAAAAGATAGCATCTTAAGAAAGAGATGTGCAGAGGTCTAGAGTGAGAATAGCAAAGCTTAGGGTCTCATCCATCAAAATAGAATGATGAACACACTTGCAGATTTACAGACTGTGTTAAAGGGGCTATAAGAATTTAAATTGTTGTTATGACGAAAGATCTAAACTAGCAAAAGTTGTTATATCTACTAACGACTAGCAGATTCATTATTTAACCATTGAGTACGATTTCCTGTGCCTGCCGTGTAATGAAGGATTAATGTGTGTACTAATTGGGTGAAAATATTCTGTATAAAAGGCACACTTGGGAACTTTTTTGTACTGAGCACAACATCTAGAAGAACTAAACCATCTGAAACGTGGGGTGTCTTTTCAATGTCTTAATATTTTGTGGGACTTAACACCCACAAAGAACATCTTCTGGGTTTTACTGGACTGCAGGAAGTTAGAATTGGAATTGTTCATGACACTAACAGAGCCTTAGAGAGCCCCTTCCAACTCTCTGAAAGATTCCTTTTGAAATTGCAGGTGACCTGGGCTCTGTTTCTCCCAGACACAAAATGAGAACCTGCCTTGGGGCACTCAGGTAGCTGAAACTCTTCTTTCTGCACCTAGAAAGTCACAACCAGCACCATCAACTGAAGCTGGGGCAAATGGTCTAGATGCATGGCCTGTGACTAATTTCTGATAGTCCCTCTCCATCTCCATCTCCTCCCAGAAGGGACACCTCGACGCAACGCTAAGACAACAGATTTCCAAATCCACAATGGTTATCCTGACTTGCCCAGGCTTTGGTCTACAAAAAAAAAAACACCTGCAGCCTCTGTAATATTTAAAGAACTCAAAAATGAGTCTCTCCCTCAGATGGAACACGTATGATCAGGTGGGGGAGCTGGGAATAAATAAAACATTTTTTAATCATTACTGGAAAGAAAAGTGGACTTACCTAACAAATTCTTAAGGGTTACATTGGCTTGCTCCAGTATAATTTAAAAATAAAACTTGCATTCAGCTTAATTAGACCAATACTGACAACATTGTGCTCAGTTCTGGTTTCCACAGTATAAAAAAGTCATAGAGGCACAGGAAAAAGTGCAAACAAAATTCAAAGTCCAATACCAGAACTGAGAGGTTATATCTGTGAGGAAAGACTGACCAGGCCAAGGCTTGTTCCTCTCAGTTTTGGAGAAGGCTGAAGACTGACCTGATAGATGTCTTTAAGATGATAGAGGGCTTTGATACAATTTGAGAATTCAGAAAAAGTTTCTTTGCCCAAAAAAACAGTATGAATATGGAACTCAATACCAACAGGCATGGTTGAAGTGAAGAGTATTGATGCATTTAACAGAAAGCTAGACAATTACTTGAGGGTAAAAGAAATGGAAGACACACAAATATAGTCAAATAATAAGAGCGAGAGGAGATTGTGTGGAGCATTAACGACAGCTTGGAGCTGTTTGGCTGAGTGGCCTGTGTCTGAGCTTCTAAATACAGCAGACAGGAGCAAAATTTGCAAGAGATCATAGATCATAGAATAGATCATAGAATCCCTACAGTGTGGAAACAGGCCCTTCGACCCAACAAGTCCACACCGACCCTGAAAGCATCCCACCCAGACCCGTCCCCCTATAACCCACCTAATCTACATATCCCGGAACACTACAGGCAATTTAGCAGACACTCAAATCTCCAAATCAGGAGGCAGTAGTTTGCAGGTCACTTACAGTTGCCCATCCTTTTGTGTGTAGAAGCTGACAGATTTAATTGTCACTACCACAACCGCCATACAAAGTGTAACAGGCACAAACAGCATGATGACGTGCTTCGCCCCATACTTTAGAATCAGCTCCTCTTCTTCTTCCTCCTCACCCTCCCCGCCTGCATCTCTGCTTGCAGGCCCACTTTCGGTGCCACTGCTCCTCTCCTCAGGATTTGCCGGTTGACTGGCTGCCAATCGTCGCTGTGCAGGCAAAACAACACAAGGCGCCATTAATAGTCATGTTAAACATGTAAAGAACTCTGCAGAGAACACACTGCTGGAGTAGCATGCACACATGTGGTCTTTGTTACAACCTGAAAAAGATAATGACGGTGCAAAAAAAAATTACAAGAATGATCCCAGACTAAGATTAGATCTACCAGAAAAAAATTGAACAGACTAAGGCTCTTTCCTCTAGAACACAGACGTGTCAAGTGTGATTTGGTAGAAATCTTTAAATATATGAAGGGATTTAATAGGACAGAATGTTTCCATTTGTAATAGAAGTAAAACAAGGGTCCATAAATATAAGACAGTCATTAATCGATCTAATACAGAATTCAGGAGAATCTTTTTTACTCGAGATTGAAAGAATGTGGGACTTACTACTACAGGGATGTGTTTAGGTGAAGCTAGATATACACACGGGAAGAAGGAATAGAAGGATATGCTGATAAGATGTACTAAGGGGGGTGGGAGAAGCTTTGGATAGAATATAACAATATCATAGGCCAAGTGGGCTGAATGGTCTATGTCTGTGCCGTAAGTTCTACGTAACTCTTTGTAATGGACATAATCCTGCCATGTACTTAAATCTACAAAATGTGACAGAGTTATTGGAATATTATGTCATTCAATTTCAATGTACCCTTGATATCAGATTTTAAATTTCACAAAGACTGGCAACAGCCCAGCAGTGGATGGCTCAGTCTGCCCTGTTAGTGTGCTTACCCGGTTAGACCGGACATTGGCAGCACCAGGTGTCCCGTCCCTCTCTTGATAGGAGGGCATTGCAGAGGAGTTGGCTGACATCAGAGCCGTCCTCTCAGTGTACAGTTCCTCTTCGCTGTCTGATGAAATCATGAACAATCTTTCTGCAAGCACGAGTGGATAATCTCACACACCAGCCAGGTAACACTGCAAAACATAAAGACAATGTGCATCAAGAGATGAAGAACACTGTAATTAAATATTACCTCCAGCAATTGATGTTGTTCAGTGTACTGTAACTCCCCTTCGATCATGGTATTCAGCCACTTCATCATTTTGCAGGACCTGTCCTGTTTTAGTAATGTAACAGTCAGGAGTCAGATTTATTAATGTAATTATGGAGAGCTGGCCTTGGTAACTTGGCCAAGGGGAGGCAGTAACTGCAGGAAGACAACTTTGCACTGACTTGCATTCCAATCCGTACGTACACCACACACTGTATAAAGTGGTCAAATCCTTTGGATCCCACTACCCTGAGTTTCAAGCTATTCCCTTTTATTACTGAATCATTGCATCTCACAGCACAAAGAAGATCATCTCATCCATCATGCCCACATCAGCTCTTTAACAGAGCCACGCAAGAAGTCTCAACCCTGTACTCTTCACCCACATTCCTGTTCTTTTGTTTTTCTTTTCAAGCATTTATCAATTATCTTTTTAAGTTTACTCTTAATTCTGTTCCCATTCTCCTTTCAGGAAGCACATTCCAGATCACTACAATGTGTATGTTTAAAAAAAAACCTTTTCCCAGTCCCTTTGACTGTGCCTCAAGTTTGTGCCCACTGGTTACTGACACTCTTGTCAATAGAAATATTTTCTCCTTAATTACTGCTTCAAAACCCTTTATTTATTTTTAACACAGGTAATGAAGCTCCTTTTAATTTTTTGCTGTTCTAAAGAGATCAATCTCAGTTTCTTCAGTGGCTTCACACATCTGAATCAGTGATTGTTAAACTCATTGACATTTATCGTGTCAACAGCCATTACAGCAAGATGCCACCACAGTTTGGTCGCCTCCAGTTTAAAAATAGAGCACGAGCACTGAAGCACAGACTAATTCATAGTGGCAGGGAACTTGGAGCTGCAGATTCCTGAAATCTATTGGAAACATTCATACTCTCATTGGGAATATTCCTGGAGGTTTCATTACATGACTTGCCATCCTCACCACTGAGTGTCACGTCATTTCACCTTCCGAATTGCCAATTGGAAATCAAAAAGACTTACTGTCACTCCCCTGAGTGACATTTGAAAATCAGTCAAACTGCCTTTTGCTATGCTTGTAAAAATGTGTGAAAGTGGGGAGCAAAATAAAACAAAGAAAATAAATTTTAAAAAGCTCCCTTATGGTTTATCTCCTGTTTACTTGCAGGAATGGACCAAGAGTTTAACCTTTCCTTCCTGGACGCTCCACGGTGATTCTGGGACAGCGTTGGCAATCAAAAAAGAGACTAGTCGATTGCAGTGTTTGCACCTCCTCACCCCCAACTCCCCACCTCAATCTCTGTTTTGCAGAGAAGTTTATTTTCAGAATGACTGTTAAAGCCCTTATTGCTGCAGGTTGAGCATTTACTATTGCAGAGTATGGTTACCGATGCTCAGATTAACGATCTATACCAGATGAAAGCATCAGAACATCACAGTAATGTACAATGGGACTCACAGGCTGTGGTTGTCATGGGTCCGAATAAAAAAGACAAGGCCTCCTTGTCTCTGGCCCAGTACCACAGGTTCCGAGTTTCTGTAGCTCTGTCCCCAACCCCACGCCGGAAAAGAGAACCGAGTAGAAACATTAATAAAATCAAAAGCGGGCACACGGACGCCCGCCCTCCCCTTTGTAACTTGCCTGGTCAACTGCGAGCCGAAGGTCTATGAGATTCAGAAAAGATCTGTCAAGCAGGTAACCATCTACCGTAAGGGAGACAAGAACAAGGCAGAAAATCAGCTGATCCGATCAAAACAAGGACAGAACAACTCCTTCCCACAAACCCTACATCTCATGAGATTTGAACGTTACTTGGGCTGAGTGTGGGACTGCCCCCATTACATGGCTGTACGTAGCAACTGTTTAGGGAACTAACTGTAACCATAGTCTGCAGCTTTGATTTCAAAGCACTGTTCCAATTCCCCCACCCCCCTTTAATCCTTAAACAATCTTCGAACATATAAAACCAGTCAGGAAAATAAAGAAAACCAGCTGTTGTGCAGAAAGCCAATATAAGAGTTTTAGTTTGTTCCCTACAATACCACATTAAGACTCTTCTGTAACACAAATTTTGGTGACTATTCAGCACCTTCGGTTTCCCCTATTTAAAAATCTGTTTACCTTTTTTCCCACCTGCTGAATAATCGCACTCAAACGTATGCTAGGTTTTTTTTTCAAAAGATTAAGGGAGAAACCAGTTTTCCTGTCCAGCCAGTTTATGCTGGCGTTTGCTATTCATATTTGCAGCGTCCTATAACTCGCCCTGTCGCCCACTTCATCATCCGCCTAGCCTTTTCATTGCTGCTTATGGTATCTTGCTTTGCACAACTTGGCTGCCAGGTTTCAACAACAGCCTGCATTTATACAGTACATTTAAAGCAGTAAAGCATCGAAAAAAAAACACCTCACGGGAACACTAGCAAACAAAATCAAACTTCACACAATATCAAGAAACGGCTGAAGGTACCAGATACTCTGAAGGCTACGGACCCTGAGAACAATCTGGCAGCAGTACCAGAAAGTTGTGCTCCAGAACTTGCTGTTCCCCTCGCCAAGCTGTTCCAGTACGGCCATAACACTGACATCTTCCTGGCAATGTTAAAAAAAATCGCCCAGGTATGCCTGGTCTACAAAACAGGACAAATCCAAGCCAGCCAATTACTGCTCTGTCAGGCTACTTCGAATAATAGGAAAAATGATGGTTTTTGTCATAACAGTACCATTCAGTGGCATTCACACAGTGATTACCTGATGTTGAGTTTGGGTTTGGCGAGGTCTTCTCAATTCCTGACTTCATCATAGCCTTGGTCCAAACATTGGCAAAACAGCTGAAGTTGAGAAGTGAGGTAAGAAATACTGCACTTGGGCATTAAGGAATTCTAGCAAAACCAACATAAATGAGAATCAGAGCAAAATGTTCAACTGGTTGGACTCAAAACCTAGCACAAAGGAAGATGATTGTTAAAAATCATTAATCTTAGTCCCGGCAATCAGGGTAAATTATTTTCTCGTTGACCCATTCAGAGATAATGTTACACACGACTGGAGAAGGTGGGACATGAACCCAGCTCAAAGGTTGGGACACTATCACTGCGCCATAAGAGTCTTAGTTCCTCAGGGTAATTATTTGGTCCGTGTCATCAAACTGCTTTTTGTTGCATCTGACGTTCCTAACCAGCTTATTAAATATTTTCTAATCAAATTGTTCAAGGATGTTAATAAACACTTGTGGAGCAAATAGATCTTAAATCTGGCTCTTCTGACTCAGAGTTGGGGTACCACTCCTGTTCCACAGGAGTCCTAGCTGTTCCCCAGGGTATATTTTTCCTAATTAACCTGCTCAGAGATGTTATTACACGCTTCTTGAGCAATTGGGATTTGAACCTAGGTCTCCTGGCTCTAAGGGAGGTACACTACCATTGTGTCATAAGGGCCCTCAGAGTAGTGTTCCATGCCAGATCATTTTCAACTGTTTTATCATAACCTCCCCTCCATCCTAAGGGTCAGAAGTGGGAATATTCACCAATGACAGCACAATGTTCAGCACTATTCATAACTCCTCAGCTATTGAAGAAATCAGTGTCCAAATGCAGCATCATCTGAACAACATTCAGGCCTGGGCTGTGAAGGGGCAAGTAATATTCATGCCAGATAAGTGCCAAGGAATGACAACTCCCAACAAGAGAGAATTTGACCATCTCCCCTTGACATTAAATGGTACTACTATTGCTGAAAAACCCAGAATAAACATCCTGGGGTTACCATTGATCAGAAACTGAACTGGACTAGCCATATAAATACTGCGTGATCAGTAAACTTCACACATTCAGGAAGGACAGATCAAATCCAGAGTGAAACACAGCCCAAGTGAGTATATAGTTTGGGAATTTGGAGACAATGTGGGAATTCGGTGCAGAGGGAAATGAGGTGGTTTTTGCTTGCATTTTTTTGGCTCATAGTTTGTAATTTTTTTTCACAGGATAAATTGAAATCCAGGATCAGGGGCCCAGCACAAAAGAGTGACATCACAGATAAACCATAACTTCATTGATTGGTGGAAGCTACTAATTTGACTATATATTATAGATTACTTTCAGACTGAAGGCAAACAGGGGAAATAGTTATAGGCTACAAACTAAAAGACCAGTATGAAATTTTAAACATCAAATTAAGAACAAAGTAATTAAAATAGAGAATCAAAGTCAGGCTATGTGTTGTAACTACATGACGTAGGGGTTGGCAGCCCCTATTGTGGTTCATAGTGATAAATTCTGTAGCAAGTGTTGGTTGCTTGAGGAACTCTGGCTCAGAGTTAACAAGCTGGAGTCTGAGCTTTGAACATTGTCACTCATCAGGGAAGGTGAATTACCTAAATGCTGTGTTTCAGGAGGTAGTCACACCCCCTAGACTAACTACCTCAAATTTGGACAGTGGTCAGGGACAAGGGGGTATGGAAGGTAGAAGAATTCAGGAGGTGGTGCTAAAGGAGCCTCAGCCCTTGAGCTTAAGAAATAACAAGGTGTAGAGCTGGATGAACACAGCAGGCCAAGCAGCATCAGAGGAGCAGGAAGGCTGACGTTTCGGGCCTAGACCCTTCTTCAGAAACCCATTTCTGAAATGTACTTGTAATTGGGAATAGTATAGTCAGGGGAAGAGACACTGTCCTCTGTGGCCAGGATCAAGAGTTCCGAAGGCTGTGTTGTTTGCCTGAGTTCGGGATATCCCATATGGGCCACAGAGGAACTTGGAGTTGCGGGGGGAAGATCCAGTTGTTGTTGTTGAAGGATATTGTTAAATCAGAAAGGGTTCTAGAAAGATTTATCAGGATATTGCCAGGACTAGAGGGTTTGAATTATAAGGAGAGGCTGGGACTTTTTCCACTGGAACATAGGAGGTTGAGGGGTGACCTTACGCAGTTAATAAAATCATGAGGGGCATGGATAAGGTGAATAGCAAAGGTCTTTTCCCTAGGGTTAGGGAGTTCAAAATTAGGAGGCCTATTTTTAAGGCGAGAGGAGAAAGATTTAAAAGGCAGCTGAGGGGCAACTTTTTCCACAGAGAGTGGTTCATATACAGAATAAACTGTCAGAGGAAGTGGTAGATGCAGGTACAGTTACATCATGTAAAAGACATTTGGACAGGTACATGAATAGGAAAGGTTTATAGGGATATGGGCCAAATGCAAGCAAGTGGGACCAGTTTAGTTTGGGAAACTTTGTCAGCATGGACGAGTTGGAGTAAGGGTCTGTTTCTGTGCTGTATAACTCTATAATCGCTAGCGGGCGGTAGCCATAATATGATGAGATCCACACTGCGGTATGAGGGGGAGAAGATTGAATCAGATGCAACAGTATTACAATTGACTAAAGGTAACGACAAAGCAAGGGAGAAGCTGGCCAGTGTTGATTTTAAAGGGAGCTCTAACAGGGAAGATGGTGAAGTAGCAATGGCAGGAGTTTCTGGGTAATTTGAGAGGCACAGTGAAATTCAACCCAAGAAACATACAAGGGGAGATTGAGGCAACTGTGGCTGACAAGGAAAGTCAGGGACAGAATAAAAGCAAAAGAAAAAGCATACAATGTGAAGATGACTAGGAAGGCAGAGGATTGGAAAGTTTTAAAAAAAAAACCAAAAGGACAAATGGGTAGCACAGTGCTCAGTAGTTGGCACTGATGCCTTGCAGCGCCAGGAACCTGGGTTCAATTCTAGCCTTGGGCGACTATTTCTGTGGAGTTTGCACATTCTCCCAATGTCTGCGTGGGTTTCTGCCAGGTGATCCGGTTTCCTCCTACAATCCAAAGATTTGCAGGTCAGGTGGATTGACCATGCTAAATTACCCTGGGTGTCCAGGGGTGTGTAGGTTAGGTGGGTTAGCCACAGAAAATGCACTATTACGGGGAGAGGGTGGGGGAGGTTGAGTCCAGGTGAGATGCTCTTCAGAGAGAGTTGGGGTGGACTTGTTAGGCCATTTGGCCTATTTCCACACTGTAGGGATTCTATTCTTTAAAAAGCAATAAGGGTGGGAGAAGATGAAATGAGAGTAAGCTAGCCAGCAATGTAAACAAAGATTTGCAAGTTTTTTTTTTAAAAAAGATGTCTAAAAACGGTAAGAATGGACATTGGATTACTGGAAAACGAGGCTGGAGAAGTAGTAAAGGGAACAAAGTAATGCAAAGGAACTGAATATGTATTTTGCATTATTTTTCACAGTGGAAGATACCAACAGCATACCAGAACTTCAAGAGAGTCAGAGGTCAGTGTAGTGGCCATCACTAATAAGAAGTTACATTAATCACTTGGACCAGATAGACCACACTCCAGAGTTCTTAAGGAGATAGCAGAGGAGAGTGAAGAGGCAATAGTGGTGATCTTTCAGGAATCACTGTACTCAGAGGAGGGTCCCAGAGAACTGGGAAAATGGCAAATGTAATAGCCCTGTGTAAGGGAGGGAGGCAGAAAACAGGAAACTATAGGCTAGTTAGCCTGACCTCAGTCTTGGTAAGATGCTAGTCTCCATTATTAAGAATGAGGTTGCAGAGTACTTGGAAGTTTATAGTAAAATAGGACAGAGTCAGTACGGCTTCATCAGGACATACCTGACAAATCTGTTAATATTCTTTGGAGGAGGTAATGAGCAAGTTAGATAAAGTAGAACCAGTGGATGTGATCCATTTCGATTGCCAGGCCTTTGACAAGGTGCTGCACAGCAGCCTGCTAAATAAGAGCCCTTGGTGTCAGGAGCAAGGTTCTGGCATTGATAGAAAATTGGATGGCTGACAGAAGGTAGAGAGTGGTGACAAAAGGGTCTTTTTCAGGATGGTAGCTGGTGATTATGGAGTTCCGCAATGCCGACATCCCATGAAAATAATGCTTTTTTAAATTAAAAAGTCTTGAGACAATCAAAAAAGAAAGTAAGGTTTTGAGAGAATTCAAGATTCACAAACTTAAGTATACAGATTCCTTAGAGGATTCTAGAGCTGGAGGTAGTTGCAGAAATTGGGAAAAGCAAGGGGACAGAGGGATTTGAACATTTGATTTTAAAGTTGTCATCTAAGTGTTTTACAAATGACAGCCAGTGTGGATCAACAAGCACAGGGATGAGGGGTGCACACTGATGCATTTCAGGGCAGCACAGTTTTGAAAGAGCTCAAGTTTACAGATGATGCAAGGTGGGACAACAGCTAGCTTGTATTTGGAGGTAAATAAAGGCATCCATGACAATTTCTCCCAGCAGCAAATTGAGGCAACATTGAAGATGGGGCATCTTTCAAAGCTAAAAATAAGCAGTCAAAACGAATTAGTTGAGGCCATAAACTTCTCTCTTATTCAAATAGGACATCACGTTTATAAACAAACAGTTTGGTTCAATTGCATACAATGACAAAGGAAAGAGTTTGTGATAAAGACCAAAAGGACAATGGCTTTGCTTTTCCTAAAACTTAGTTGGAGAAAATTTCTGCTACTGGCCATTTGACATCATGTAACAAATTAGAGGTAGTGAGTGGTCAAGAGATTCGGGGGTGAAGTAGAGCTGGTTGACATCCAGAAACATCACATCAGTTTCACCGATTTGTCACTGAAAGGCTCCCTTTGATTAAAATTGATGAGAAGGCTGGATTACCCTAAAATCCCAAAATCTAATAAAAAGCAAGCAGCCACACTTTACAATACACAAATAGAAACCCAAGCAAAATAATCTTGCCATCTATGTTAACATTCGAGGGAAGCCCTACATTCACAAAAACCTCAACACACCACCAAACCAGCATGCTGCTTCTTCAGAGCAACCTAGGGACAATCAAGGCTGCAGAAAACCAGAGCAAGAGGGGCAGTTCAAAGATGAAGAATAGGTTTGATCAAAGGACAGATCCTTGGGGTACAGGTAATCCAGACTTTAACTGGACAAGAGAAGGAATCTTTCTAGTTGCATTTTCTGCCTCAAGATATTCAGAGGTAACACATTAGGTTCAACGTCTAAACAAATTTTATTCAAAAAGTTTTAAAATGTCTTAGCAGCCATACAATTACTGTTTGCTTTTAGGTTCTTGACTAACAGCCGGTTAACAATTGAATGTTTTCCTATGTTAACACCAATTGTATTTAAGTGACAGTAATTGGATTTAGTATATCCTGAGAACATTAATTGCAAATATTTTTTCCCCCCCAGTCATCTTAAATGTTCACAATGTCTCTACTTCAATGACTAACTATTCAGTTTCTCTTGTTTTCCACCTAAAAATGTATTATCTTTGATCTTTTATCTATTATCTCATCCCTTTAACATTCCAAACATCTAAACATAACCAAGCAGGAATGGTTAGAATTTCTGGCATATCCTGGGACAAACTTTAGACAATACTTGAACATTCAGTAGAAATAGCAGAAAGGTACTTGAAAGATTCAGCTTCCCCACACCAACTAAAATTTTAAAGAGCTAAATTTCAGATTTTAACTCTTTCCCAGAAGTGTCAATTTAAAATCTATAAACACTAAAATTTGCAAGGGACACAAATATCCCAAAAGAAGAGGAAGAACACCATAATGCACAATCCCTATAAGAACCTACACGCTATACAGACCAATCAGGAATGCAATCATACAGACCCTACAGGAACACAACCTCACAGGAAACACATTTTCTCTCGTTTACAATTAAATGGTCCTTATACTCAGAATAATTTCTGACACTTTGAAATAAAATCAAATCCATAAGCTTCACTATCCATCGTTTTCTCCCGTACATAGAATGATAACTTGGATTAAGTCAGACTTATTTGGTTTTAATGCAATGACGCTCTAGGTCTCAAATTCTGATTCTGGCCGTTAGATAATCTGACGATTTATCAGTATTGATTGAAGACGACAGTGGGGATTTTAAACAAACATGAAATCGAGTTTCTGCATTTAGAAACTAGCTACACCAGTAACTCCCAGCCACACATAGTTGGTCTGGTCTTAGTTTTATGGATAGGCACATTTGAGAATATTGGTGATTTCCATCCTTAAATTCTTGGCTTGAAGTGTTCAATTCATGGAATATTTTAGTTTTAGTCATACAGAACTGTCGTCTTGAACTTGTATACAAAGAACACGGTCATTAAAGGTTGCTAATGTCAAAAAGAGGTAGCAAGGACGACTGTGAAAGAATTAGTGCAGAAGCGCAAGCTACATTTTGTACAGAATTATAGGGACTAGGAAAATGTACCAAACAGAAAAACCCTAATGGTGCAGACAAACATGAACCTAGATTTTTAAAGTTAATTCCTTGGAAGTGCAGATGGATAAAACTTTTAAAAATGTCAAGAGTATGGGGTTTCAGATAAAGTTTGCAGCTAGTAAATGTAGCATTGATAAAACTACACAAAAAAAAAATTGGTTAAGCCACTATATGCCATTTTGTGCATCCTATTATAGAATACAGGAATTCTCAGTTCAAACCAAGCATTCTCTCCAATAAGCACTGTATAATTGTTACAACATGTGGTCATTTGACTTATTATAGAAATAGCTACAAGCAATGTTACTCCACAGGAAAAATTACCAGCATGCTCCGAATTAGGTGCAAAGATCTTGAACCTTACGACATGTGTAGGAGCTGGCAACTGTGGTAGTGATGGTAGTGGGTGTGTGCGCAGCAGTTACCGATTTCTAAAGTACACAACACATCCATCAACAAACTGGCCAAACAGACTAAAAGAATACGCAAATTCTGACCACTGACGTAAATATTGGAGTCAAGTGCAAATGATCTGTTAGCCATTTAACTTTATTATCTTTCTGGAAAAACATGCATTTTTCAAAATTGCTGTGCATTTGGTCACAACACTAGAAAATAAAAAGGCTTTTTAAAAGTAAGATTCACACCAAAACTTAAAAAAAATTGCATTTAAAAGATTTGTATATAAAGAGCCTTCAAGTCAGGCATCAAAAGTATTTTATTTCTTTACTACCAGATGTAGTGATGCAAGGTTCATCCTTTCCTGAACCATTTCAAACTGGAGCACCATACACTGAATGCAGATCAGCATCCTGCATATAACCCATAAGTGCAGCAAGGGAAGCTAATGTTGTAGGAGCTGAATATAAAAAGGTGCAAAGAGAAAAAAAAAGTTTAATATTAAAAGCTTTATATTAAATGTTCTAGCTGCTTTCTTTGGATACTTTCAGTATAGTAAGTTGGAAGACTTGTTGATTTTGCAGTCTTTTGAATATACTATAAAATAAATTATATTTGTTAGGTAAAACTGTAAATCAACCAGTTGAGTGGGCAGTTGGCTAGACCAATATTTAAACATATTCTAGTGGGTGAGTTCTGTGATCAAATGATGTTAAAACATCCTTGTTATTCCCACTAGAGTGATGCATGAATACTCAGTCTGAACAGCCGATACATGACAATCCCAGAGTTTGAAGTGTGCCATAGATGCAGAACTAGTAAAAAAGACAGTGTAAAAGATCTTAAACTGTATTTCAATCCTTTCATAAAAAGGTGACCAAAACATTTAAATACAAGTGTTCACTTAGAATTCTGCACTAAACTTTTATAAATAAGAAATAATGTTAAAAAGTAGTTGTATTGACAGTTCAATATCACGAACCTCAGATACAAAAGTCAGTTACAAAAGAGATTAACAAACCATTGAAGAATTAAAGCAAATGCAAATACATTCTGATTAGAGTTCTATACAGTTAAGAAATTGCACTTTTAGTTTGAAGATGCAAGCTGCACATTTATATTCCATGTACAATAAAACCAATGTAATTCACAGGTTATAAAAGCCAGTCTCCCCAGTGACACTCATACTTCTGCTGGGCTTTACTTGTGGATCATTTTACTTATTTTTTTAAAAAAGAAATCTGCTAAACCTCAGCAATAGAAGTTTATAAAAAAAATAAATAAATTCCATAATGAATGCTCCATATAGGGAGATTATTCCTGCCAACAATTCAAGTACAGTGCTACATTTAAATAGTGGGATTTGTTTCTCTCCCATTTAACACTAAATAGACTCAAAATTGATGCTATTCTACAGAAATATTGTTGTTACATTAATAAATTCAAATCAAATTCCTATATTCATTTCCATTACTACAGGGTCAATTAAATTACATTTAAATTATTTGCTGGGAGCACAGTAATATTTTAAATAGAATTTTTGTTACAATGAGTGGTAAAAGGTAAGCTTGCCAGTCCTACTAGACCATAGGGTTGCTCTCTCATTAAAGAGAGAAATGGAGGTGGATTAACCAGAGAGTCACCACACTTCAAACAAGCGGAGAGGTTGAGAGGAAGAGTTCTTCATGATAACTTCAGCTGGTGTGGAAATTGAACCCATGCTGCTGGCATCACCCTGTGCTACAAACAAGCTGTCCAGCCAATTAAGCTACTAAAATTGCATTCCAAAAACTTTATTCATCAGTTCCCAGGAACATGTCTAAAGGAAGTGCATACCTCCCAGACCATCTTCTAGTCTGCACACCATTTTCATTAGATCATGTAATGTAAAAATCAACTTTTTGGAATTAATGCAAATTAAGATAGGCCAGAGTTATCAGTCATTAATATGAAAATTCTTAAGTTACTAACAGTCAAAGATACTTTTGCTTTAAGTCACTTGTCTGGCTAAATTCACGATATATTCACAACTTAACCATTTTTCAGAGCTGGACAGCTCTCTGAACAGGGAGTACAGGACTACCTGGCATGCAGACTTGTATCAAACTCTTACCGAATAGCATTTTATACTCAGCACAAAGCATTTACACTTGGCAGGGATTGGCTTTCACCCTGGTGTAACATGATTAGAAGGATCAGTTCTATCCTTCATCGTAATTTTGTTCGACCCACAGTTGGAGATGGAATTGGAAATAGGTTAAGAAGTTGTTTACATTCAGGCTACTGAAGCCAGATTTAAGTCCTCAGCCCTTAAATGTAGTAGTCACAGAGTTTTACATTAATGATGCCTATAGATTTCTCATTTGTTCACCAACTTGAAAAGCAAGCCTGCCAATGACACTGATTTCAGTATGGTCCAACCAACAAGTTTCAGCATCTAGAAAGGTTAAGCATAATCCAGTCTGACAAAGTTTAAATACCTGCTGCGGAGTCTGCAGAAAAAAAAAGACACTGGTTCAAAACACTTTACCTCTTTCCAAACCAAAAGAACCAAACATTTTTAAGAACCAAGCTTATTAAAGGTTTCTTCAAACATATGGCATTTTAAACTATAAATGACAACTTAAGTAAATTAGCTTAACTAAGTCTGGTAACTAAAACTTTGTCACTTTTCAACCACCCACCACCTTTTGCCCCAAACGATGTCAATGCTCACATGAATAAATTTCAAAATCTACAACAGCACAATGTCAAAAACAGTGAGAAGGTCAAAGGTGTATGACATCTGCTATATGGTGATATGAAAGGAATCCTGCATCCACTGGTCTTGTGACTTGAGCGTCTTATGCACTGCAAGATGTGTCTCTAAGTTGTCAGCCTTCCCATTTTCCACAATACTTTGTTCCTGAAAATACTCCTCTTCTTCATCAAAATACCCATTTTCCAATCCATACGAGCAGTCCAAATTAGCTGCGGCTGACAAGTCTTGGCACGTTCCTTTATATTCCTGGATGGATTCATAGAGAGACCATAGCTGACACAGCAATGACATATCCAACTGACGCAGACCAACCTGTATTTTTGAAAGGGAATAAAAGGCAGCATGTTTATGTTAGCAAAACGACAATGTGCACTTGTATCCATTGGTGTATCACAACCACTCAAAATTTCATACCAGCTAAAGGACATCAAATTAATAGTAAATGCACAGTGTGATTTGTGCAGAGTTAAGTGAATGGAACTTAAAAATTTGAAGAGTGCATTCTTCAACATAAAGTTATACACTGACATATTTAGGGTGAATCCAGATTGTTGGTCAACAGCATTACCAATCTAAAGAGGATCACTCTTCCAAGAAATTCAACAACCCTTCAACATACTCCTGCGCCAAGTCTAAGAAGTGTGTGAATGAAAGATCAAGAATGAGACTGGACCCCTGGCTTTCTGATCAGTTTCTGCCGATCTTTAGTTGGGGTTGAGCCTCCATGCACTCCAAACATGAGAAATAGCAACACAGTCACACCATGATGAAGATCATTTATTTCTGACTATTATGTTTATACATTATATATTATTATGCCTGACTTCACCTATCTCAGATCATCTTTTGCTGAAGTCCTCATCCACACATTTGTTACCTGTACATTCAATTACTTCAATGCACTCCAGGCTACCCTGCCAACATCTAACACCCAAAATCCAATTGTCTGTGTTTAACTCCTAGTAAGTTCTGTTCACATATCACTTCTGTGCTCACCGAAGTACATTTGCTCCCAAACAATGACTTGACTTTAGAATTCACATTGTTTTCATTTCCTCCCCAAGGCCTTGCACCAGTCCTGTGACAGTAATTTCTTCCAGTCTCAACTTTCCAAGGTACATGTGCTCCTCTGATTCTGGCCTGTTATACATTTCCAATTAGAACTGCTATACCACTGGTGGCGGTTTCTTTGGTTGTCAAGGCTCTAGGTTCTGGAATATACTTTATAAATCCACCTCACTTTCCTCCGATAAAAGACTTCTTAATATCTACCTCTGACTAAGCTTTAGTCAACTGATCTGGTCATCAGGGTGTAAGCATTACAGTTCAGTTGATAAAGTAAATTTTAAATGGTAAAACTAGGTCTAGCAATACAAAATATTATGAGCAATGTAGAAAATCTGGTGAGGAGGTGAAGAACTTAGAAGGGCTAAAAGGGACCATTCTCTCATAATAAAGCTGTTGTATTTTAGCCATCGCACATTTAAAAATTCTGATGTGACCTGATTTGCTCAACTTTTCTGGTCAATTAAATTTGGGCCAGATACAACTACAAACTTGTACAGAATATAAAAAGAAACAGTAATAGTTTGAATACAATGAATAAACAAAGTAAGAGAGGTTAAGGGTATTTTAAGACTACTCAAAAATGAAATTATGGAGCATAGTATTAAATAGCTAGCAATATATTTTGCAAACAATGGTACAACTTATAACATGGATTTACTGGTGTAGGAAATTGTGGAAAGTGTTGGTACTAAAATGAAGTCTGTAGAACTCAAGATTGCATTGTGGACTCTGCCAACATGCACCTCCTACAGTGGAGATAGAGGTTCTGATTGTAACTTTGCAATCTTCCAAGAAGTACAAACTGTAAGATTGTAGCCAATAAAGGTAAAAGTTTACAAAAACTTTAGACAGTTACCAATTGGCACTGGTGACTCCAATAAGGCAGCAATTTTTCCAAAGTGGGCTTCCTGGGGATTGAATATGAATAGCTAGTGATCGGATTTAAATATTCAAGTCTTTTACATACCTCCACTTGCCTTTCAATCGTCCCTAAAGGTGGTTGAGAAAACTTTAAAACAAGCCCATAATCAAAATTGAGCTGTTTCATTTCATGGCAATCAGCCATACAAAATAAACAAGAGGCATCAGTAATTCACAGGCAGAACTAACAATTATGAAGCTAATCATTGGTTTTGATTTGTATTTTATAATTAGGAAACTGCAACATTCTCAAGAACAAGTATGTCATTGCAATCCATATCCATTAATGAACCATTCCAATAAGTGGCATGGTTATCATAGGCATAACATCAGTCAAGGGAAAATTTTAATCAGGTCAGGTCAAAGACCAGCTATTCAATCCTTCCCTTCCTTTCTCCACTTTCAACAAGAGGGAGATGGTCGAGGGAATGAATTGAAAAGGGCTCATTAATGTCAATGAATAGATCTTTAGGAGAAAAGAGTGAAAGTAGTGAGAACTAGGATCAAACTTCGAATGCATCTGCAGGTGCAAACATCTTAGCAGTGATCAACGGAAATAGGGCATTTTGACACTTTCCCCAAAGTGTCAACATTGAAATCTATCATAAAAGGAAGCCAATCACTAAACAAAGTGAAAATCTTAAACTCTAGCCCTAACGATTACATTTTTTAAAAAGTAAAAACTAGCGTATACTTTAAGTAGCTCCCCACCCCCAACAGACAGCAGACTTGTGGTACCAATTGTTAGCTTGCATGAATGAATGCTGATTCGCTAATCCTTTGAGACACACCAGGATTGGAGATCCCATTACACAAGAGATGACACTGAAGAAAGATCTGTTCTCTTTCCACAGATGCTGCCAGACCTTCTGAATATTTCCATAATGTTGTGCTTTACATTTCAGATTTCCAGCATCTGTGGTATTTTTCTTTTACACAAAAATAACACAGCTCAAGTGTTATGTTCAATGTGATATCCAGAACAAGTTTCAGTTATCTAAACAAAAGTCAATACGTACCTCAAATTTTCTTTACCGCTAAATTGCTGACCTAATAATTTGTCACTTCCAGGAAACAAGACTGATAAGTGGAACTAACGGCTAAAGAATCACAACCACAGCAGACAGGTTAGATGGACCTGTTTATTTTGTGTGCCTTTGACATTGTACATCTCCACACCTAAGCTCACATACTCAACTAAAAATTCATTGTATAACTGCTGTTTCAAATGGTAACAAAGCAAGATCGCTCCTCTATATTAATCACTTTGGCAGGAGGGATATAAGAGTTGATCTTTATCGGAATAGGGATATACTGCAGAAAGCTGCAGTACAGGGGTATTTAGGGATCCTAATGTGTGAAACAAAAACAAACCTAGCATTCAAGTTCAGTGGGTAATCACAAAGGCAAATAATGCTGCCCTTTATTCCTAAGGGAATGGAGTATAAAAATACACAAGTATTCTAAAGGGTCACTGGATTTGAAATATCAACTCTACGTTCTCTCCACAGATGCTGCCAGACCTGCTGTTTTGTTTTTGTTTCATATAGGCAGCATCAGCAGTTCTTTGTTTTATCACACAAATAGAGAGCTCTTGCTAAAGCTAGATAAGGCACAAGTCAGACCACACCTGGGACACTGACCAGATTTGGTCCCTACCCAAAGAAGGGAATACCACATGGGAGGCAGTCCAAAGAGAAGGTTCAGCAGGTTGTCCCAGGTATGTACGGATTTTCTTGTGGAGGAGAGGTTGAGCAGCTGGGTCTTGTACTCACTGGACTATGAGAACGAGGTGACCTTATTCAAACATCGAAGATTCTTAGGGTACTTAACAGGGCAAATGCGAAAAGGTCGTCTCCCACCCTCCACCCCCGGTGGGAGAGCCTCCCATCAGAGTGCATAATCTCTAAATAAAAGGTCGTTTGTTTGAAACAGAGGTGGAATTTTTGCGGTTTAGTGAATTTTTTTTTTCTAACCGCATAGGACTTTCCAGGCAATATTCAAGGCTGAGATAGACAAATTTTTAATCTGGAAGGGAATCAAAGGTTATGAGGAAAAAGCAGTAAAGCGGAGATGAGGATAATCACATCAGCGTTGAACCGCTCCCCAGCTCCCCTCCCCCCAGCACTGACCGCTGTGCCATCCCCCCTCTCACCATCTCTTTCCGAAGCAGGGCCAGTGCAGCATCCAGGTTGGCGGGTTTGCTGGGCCGACTGGCGTGGCGACTGCTGGCGGTGCGAGCACGGCTCAGGTCCTCCTGGATGCGGCACCGCTTGGCATAAACCCGCTCCATCTCTCGCCACGAGCCACCGCTAGAATTCAGCAAGCCACTCAGGCTCTTCGGCAGGGGCGGCAGACCCTGCAAGCACGTCGTATTGGGCACTGAGCCGCCATTCACCAGTTTCCCGGCCATTGTCAGCAGCTCCGGATAGGACTGGAGGTTTGAAGGGCCGAGGGGTGAATGTGTAAGAAACGAACTCCCTCTCACTAGGGACAGGGAGGAACAGCTATGCTGCGCACGCGTACCATCTCAAACGACAGCCGTTAAACCGCCTTCAAATGCGCACTTAACGCCACCTCCCCCCACCCGTGTCAGCTCCGGACCGAACACGTCACACCAGAAACCCAGCCTCCTCTTTTCCTTGATTGGACGTTTCCCCTCCGAACGTCATCGGCCTTCCAGGGCGATTGGTTCAGATAGCTGCCAATCGAGGATGAAACGTCATTCGGCGCAGAGGTAAATGGAGTAAACAGGTCCTCTGCTGGAGACGCTCCAGCACGTCTGGCAGCATCTGTGGAGAGGGAGAATATAAAATAGAGTTAACCGTTTCAAGTCCAGTACGAGAAAACACAGTGTGGAGCTGAAGGAACATAGCAGGCCAGGCAATCAGAGGAGTAGGAAAGTTGACGTTTCAGGTCGGCACCCTTCTTCAGAGACCCGAAACGTCAACTTTCCAGCTCCTCTGATGCTGCCTGGCCTGTTGTGTTCCTCCAGCTCCACACTGTGTTACCTCTGACTCCAGCATCAGCAGTTCTTACTATCTCTGAGGCAGTGGTGGGGATTGGTCACCCACGCCAGGTTTTCCTGCAACCACAGGAGGTGTTACACCTCCCCCCTCACCTCCATCCAAGGAACTGAAAGAAATCTTCCACATCAAACAGATGTTCAGCTGCACATCTGCTAATGTGGTCTACTGCATCCACTGGTCTTGATGTGGCCTCCTCTACATTGGTGAGACCAAGCGAGGCTGGGAGATCACTTTGTCGAGCACCTGCACTCTGTTCGCAACAAACAACAATGCCTTCCGGTAGCAAACAACTTCAACTCCCCCTCCCACTCCCTGGGCAACATGTCTATCCTGGGTCTCCTCCAGTGTTGCAATGACGCCAACCGGAAACTGGAGGAGCAGCACCTCATATTCCTCTTTGGGAGCCTACAGGCCAATGGTCTAAATGTGGACTTTACCAGCTTCAAAATCTCCTCATCCCATGACCCTCCCATTCATCTCCCTCTCATTCCCGCCTCCTTGTCCTGACACAACCTGTCTGTCTTTTCTCCTACCTCACTGACCAATTCCCACTACTACTCTCTATTTATTTCAGAGCTCCCTTCCCCCTCCCCCATTTCTGAAGAAGGGTCCCGACCCAAAAAATCGGCTTTCCTGCTCTTCTGATGCTGCCTGGCCTGCTGTGTTCCTCCAGCTCCATACTGTGGACTCCAGCATCGGCAGTTCTTATTATCTCTGAGCAAGTCCAGTATGACTCCTCTTCAAAACAAACTCCAGGATGACCTTCTATTGCTATCTCTAGGGAAAATAAATTCCCTCCTCCTTTGGAAAGCCTTCTGGAGAACCTTTGGGAGGTGTAGCTAAAGTGTCCCAGAGATAGCAAGAACTGCAGATGCTGGAGTCAGAGACAACATAATATGGAGCTGGAGGAACACAGCAGTATCCCGCCTCTTTCTGGCTACTCTCTTATATCTCCAAGGATGGATGGAGTTGATGTGCAGAAGTTAGCCGATACCTAAGAGTATCAGAGAATGAAGTGCTGTCCTGGTGTCTTTTAAAATATGACACCCAGAATGTCCCAGCAGGTGGCGGAACTACTCAACCTGCCTAGCCATAAAGTTTGGTATTTTACAGGTGTAAGCAAATGCCACGACCTGGAAAGAATGTAATCACAAGATAAAACGTGACCCACCTCCAAGCATAAGTACCTCCCTAAGTAGGATATAGGTAGGATTCTAAATGAATACTTTGTATTGTTGTTCACTAGTAAGATGATGTATATAGAAATCAGGGACAAAGATTGTGAAATAATTAACGAAAGTAACATAGACAGAAAGGAGGTCATGAGTAATCTGATATGCTTAAAAGTGATAACGTGGAGGTGCTGGTGTTGGACTGGGGTGGACGAGGTCAGAAGTCATCTGATGAAGGGACAACACTCTGAAAGCTTGTGATTTCAAATAAACCTGTTGGGCTATAACCTGGTATCATCTGACTTCTAAACTTAAAAGTAGATAAATCTCCACGGCCAAATGGAGTGAATCCCAGGCTGTTGCGTGAGGCGAGGGTGGAAATAGGTGCACTGGCAATAATTTTCAATTCCTTAGGAGAGGTGCCAGAGGACTGAAGGACAGCCAATGTGGTACAGTTATTCAAGAAATGATAAGACAGTTATTCTCACCTCAGTAGCAAGAAAACTATTAGAAGCAATTCTGATGGACTGACTTAATCTGCACTTAGAGAGGCAAGGATAAATCAAGAACAGTCAGCATGGTTCGATTAAGGGGAGGTCATGCCTGACCAACTTGAGTCATTTTTTTTGAAGAAGTGACCAGGTGTATAGATGAGGGCAGTGCATTTCATGTAGTCTACTGAACTGCAGCAAGGCTTTTGATTAGGACTCACCTTCATTACCATTCTGCTATATAAGAACCCATGGGATCTCAGGAAGTTTGGCAAATTGGATCCAGAAGTAGCTGAGTGGCAAAAAGCAGACAGCAATAGTCAAGAGGTGTTTTTGTGACTGGAAGCCAGTGTCCAGCAAGGTTTTGCAGGGATCGGTGTTGGGGCCCTTGCTGTTTGTGGCATATATAAATGATTTAGACTTGAATACAGAAGGATTGATCAGTAAGTTTGTGAATGATATGAAAATTGGTGGAATGGTAACTAGTGAAAAGTATGGCATTAGATTACACGGGCTGGCCAGATGGACTGATCATGCGGCAAATGAAATTCAATCCAGATAAGTGTGACATTGTAATCATCGAGTCATAGAGATGTACAGCACAAAACAGACCCTTCAGTCCAACTTGTCTATGCTGACCAGATATCCCAAATAAATCTAGTCCCATTTGCCAGCATTTGGCCCATATCCGTCTAGCCCATTCCTATTCATATACCTATCCGGATGCCTTTTTAATGTTGTAATTGTACCAGCCTCTAGCACTTTCTCTGGCAGGGCATTCCATAGAAACAACATCTGCATGAAAAAGTTGCCCTTTAGGTCCCCTTTAAATTTTTCCCCTCTCACCTTAAACCTATGACCTCTAGTTTTGGACTCCCCCACCCTGGGGAAAAGACCTTGTCTATTTATCCTATCTGTACCTCTCATGATTTTATAAACCTCTATAAGGTCACCCCTCAGCTTCTGATGCTCCAGGGAAAACACCCCAGCCTATTCAGCCTCTCCCTATAGCTCAAACCCTCAACCCTAGCAACATCCTTGCAAACCTTTTCTGAACCCTTTCCAGTTTCATAACATCCTTTCTATAGCAGGGAGACCAGAACTGCACACAGTATTCCAAAAGTGGCCTAACCAAGTCCTGTACAGCTACCACATGACCTCCCAACTCCTTTACTCAATGCACTGAACAACAAAGGCAAGCATACCAAACACCTTTTTCACTATCCTATCCACCTGCGACTCCACTTTCAGGGAACTATGAACCTGCGCTCCAAGGTTATTCAGCAACACTCCCCAGGACTTTACCATTAAGTGTATAAGTCCTGCCCTGATTTACCTTTCCAAAATGCAGCACCTCACATTTACCTAAATTAAACTCCATCTGCCACTCTTTAGCCCATTGACGTATTTGATCAAGATCCTGTTGTACTCTGAGGTAACCTTCTTCATTGTCCCCTACACCTCCAATTTTGGTGTCATTAGCAAACTTACTAACCATACCTGCTATGTTCACATCCAAATCGTTTATTTAAAATGACAAAAAGCAATGGACCCAGGACCGATTCTTGTGGCACACCACTGGTCACAGGCCTCCAGTCTGAAAAGCAAACCTCCACCACCACCCTCTATCTCCTACCTTCAAGCCAGTTCTGTATCTAAATGACTAGTTATCCCTGTATTCCATGTGGTCTAACCTTGCTAACCAGTCTACCATGAGGAATCTTGTCAAATGTTTTAATGAAGTCTATATATATCATGACACAACTCTGCCCTCATCAATCCTCTTCATTACTTCTTCAAAAAACTCAATTAAGTTAGTGAGACATGATCTCCCATACACAAAGCCATGTGGACTATCCCTAATCAGTTCTTGCCTTTCCAAACACATGTAAATCCTGTCCCTTAGGATTCCCTCCAACAACTTGCCACCACTGATGTCAGGCTCACAGGTCTATAGTTCCCTGGCTTTTCCTTACCACCTTTCTTAAATAGTGACACTACATTAGCCAACCTCCAATATTCCAGCACCTCACCTGTGGCTATGGATGATACAAATATCTCAGCAAGGGGCCTAGCAATCACTTCCCTTGGTTCCTATAGAGTTCTAAGGTACACCTGATAAGGATTTATGCACCTTAATTCGTTTTAAGCCCTGTAGCACCTCCTCCTCTGTAATATGAAAAATTTTCAAGATGTTGCTATTTATTTCCCACGTTCTATTTCTACCATATTCTTTTCCACAGTAAACACTGATGCAAAATACTTGTTTGGTATCTCATCCACCTCCTCCAGTTCTACACATAGGCAGCCTTGCTATTCTTCAAGGGGCCCTATTTTCTCCTTAGTTACTTTTTTGTCCTTAATGTATTTGTAAAATCCCTTTGGATTCTCCTTAAACCTATTTGCCAAAGCTATCTCATGTCCTCTTTTTGCCCTCCTGACTTCCCTCTTAAGTATACTCCTACTGCCTTAATACTCTTCTATGGATTCACTCAATCTCTGCTGTCTATACCTGACATGTGCTTCCTTCTTATTCTTGACCAAAATCTCAATTTCTATAGTCATCCAGCATTCCCTACACCTACCAGCCTTGCCTGTCACCCCAACAGGAACATACTGTCTCTGGACTCTCATCTAATTTTTGAAGGCTTCCCATTTTCCAGCCCTCCCTTTACTTGCAAACATCTGCCCCAATCAACATTTGAAAGTTCTTGCCTGATATCATCAAAATTGGCCTTCCTCCAATTTAGAACTTTAACTTTTAGATCTGGTTTAACCTTTTCCATCAATATTTAAAAATTAATAGAATTATGGTCACTGGCCCCAAAGTGCTCCCCCACTGACACCTCAGTCACCCGCCCTACCTTATTTCCCAAGAGTAGGTCAAGTTTTACACCTTCTGTAGTAGGTACACCCACATATTGAATTAGAAAATTTTCTTGTACACACTTAGCAAATTCCTCTCCATCCAAGCCCCCAACACAATGGTGGTCCCAGTCTATTTGTGGAAAGTTAAAATCCCCTACCATTGCCACCCTGTTATTATTACAGAAAGCTGAGATTTCCTTATAAATGTGTTTCTCAATTTTCTGCTGACTACTGGGGGAGTCTATAGTATAATCCCAAAAAGGTGACCATCCCTTTCCTATTTCTCAGTTCCACCCAAATACCATTCCTGGATGTATTTCTAGGAATATCCTTCTTAAATACAGCCTTAATGTTATCCCTAATCAAAAACTCTACTCCCCCTCTACTCTTGCCCCCATTTCTATTCCTTCATTTGGCATTTATATCCTGGAACATTAGGCTGCCAATCCTGTCCAGACCTGAGCCATATCTCTTTAATTGCTATGATATCCCAGTCCCATGTTCCCAACCATGCCCTGAGTCCACCTGCCTTACCTGTTAGGCCTCCTGTATTGAAATAAATGCAGTTTAATTTATCAGTCCTACCTCGTTCTCTGCTTCGTTTCCGCCAACCCTGACCTTTTGACTTGCTCCTTTTCCCAACTGTACCAGTCTCAGACTGATCTCTTTCCTCACTATCTCCCTGGATTCCAAACCTTCACCTTTATAAGTTTAAATCCTCCTGAGCAGCTCTAGCAAATTTCCCTACCTGTATATTAGTCCCCTTCCAATTCAAGTTCAATCCATTCTTCTTATACATGTCACTTCTACCCCAGAAGAGATTCCAATGATCCAAAAATGTGAATCCTTCTCCCCTGCACCAGCTCCTCAGCCACACATTCATCTGCTGTATCCTTACATTCCTACCGTCAGTAGCTTGTGGCACCAGGAGTAAGTCAGATATTACTACCCTCGAGGACCTCCTTTTTAAATTCCTGCCTAACTTCCTATATTCTGTCCTCAGAATCTCATCCTTTTCTCTTCCTACATGGTTAGCTCCAATGTGTACAACGACCTCCTGTTGGTCCCTCTCCCCTTTGAGAATATTCTGCACCCCCTCCAAGATATCCTTGATCCTAGCACCAGGGAGGCAACACACTATTCTGATGTCTCGCTGTCGACCGCCGAAATGTCTGTCTGTGCCACTGACAAAAGTATCCCCTATCACAATCAATCATTTGGAATCTGACGTATCCCTCATTACACTAGAGCCAGTCTTGGTATCAGAAACCTGGCTGTCAGTGCTTCATTCCCCTGGGAGTCCATCACCCGCTACATCTTCCAAAACAGCATACTTGTTTGAGGTGGGGATACCCACAGGAGTCTCCTGCCTCCCTCTCCCATCTTTCCGGAGTTAACCCATCTACCTGACCGTATATTCGGTTTATCTCCATTCCTCCAAATGCCATTCATCACATTCTCTAGCTCCTGTAAATTCCTCATTGCCTCTAACTGCCACTGCAACTGATCCATGTGATCCGATAGGATTCGCAACCAAACATATTTCCTCAAGACATAATCATCAGTAACATGGAAACTCTCCCTAATCTCCCACATTTGACAGAAGAGCACATCACTTTACTAAAGGCCGTCTTTGCACCTTAACTATCTATAGACCCAAAAGATAGCACAGTCTTGCTGCTCTAAAAAACACTGCTCCAGGCAAACTTAGTACCTATGTTTTATATTTTACATTTTAATCAAGAGACAGATCTCAATAAAACATATAATCAAAAAAGAACCCACTCTACTCACTATTGTAGATTTACAAATAAAAATGTCAGGTTACATCTTAAAAAAGCCACTTAGCTGCTCTCCTGCAGTGAGGTCTGCCACACAGGTTTCTCCAAGGTCAGCTGTGAATTTCACTGTTGTTAATTTTTCTTAGAATGAAATCCGATATCCAGAGATAGAATCCCTACAATGTGGAAGCAGGCCATTCAGCCCATTGAGTCCACACTGATCCTCTGAAACGCATCCCACCCAAACCCACCCCCTACACCATCCCTGTGTTTCCCACCCTCGACACTATGGGCAAGTTAGCATAGCCAGTCCACCTGACCTGCACATCTTTGGACTGCAGGAGGAAACCAGAGCACCCGAAGAAAATCCACGCAGGCATGGGGAAAATGTGCAAACTCCACACAGACAGTCACCTGAGGCTGAAATTGAACCCTGGTCCCCGGTGCTGTGAGGCAGCAATGCTAACCACTGAGCCACAGTGTCACCCCAAAGGAACTTGTCCACGCAACATGCTCAGCCCCACTAAGTACCAGCACAAATGGCAGTGGTGGGATTTGAATCCACGCCTCCGTACAGGCTGGAGCCTGAATCCAGAGCCTTAGAACACTGGCCACACTACCCTTGAAATCAAACAGCAGAACAGTCAGCCATGCAGATTCACTGCGAGGTCAGACAATAGTGCAGGTATATTTCTCGGTTTGATTCACTTCCCAAGTGGTCACTGCCTTTATCCGTCTTCTTCCTTATTAAAGTGTTGCTGTTTTGACCTTTTCCCAAAGCTCCAAAACAATGCAGCAGCTTATAAAACAGGCGATGCACTTGGTCAGGACAAACAATTCAAGGGAACACATGATTTATGGTAGGACTCTGAGAAGCACCGAGGATAAGGGGGACCTTGTTGTGTATGTTGACTGGTCCCTTAAGGTAGCGGAACAGGTAAATAAAGTGGTTATGAAGGCATATGGAATACTTGCCTTTACCAGCTGAGGCAGAGAGTTCAAGAACAGCGAGGTCATGCTAGAACTAAAGATAGGTTCGGTCACAGATAGAATATTGTGTGCACTGGAGAAGGTGAAGAGGTGATTTACCAAGATATTGTCTGTGTTGAAGAGTTTTAGTTATGAAGAGAGATTAGACTGGGGTTGTTTTCCTTGGGACACAGGCGATTGAATTTGGGTTGGGGGATATGATTGAGATGTATAAAATTATGAGGGGCATAGGACAGAACAGACAGGAAGGAATATTTCCCATTTGTAGATGGGTCAATGACCAGAGGCATAGATTTAAGGAAGGGGCATGTGACTTAGAGGGGATGTGAGGGAAGAATTTTTTTTCACCCAGAGGGTGGTGGAATCTAGAACTCAATTCTTGTAAGGGTGGTAGAGGCAGAAACCCTGATAACATTAAGATTTTTTTTTTTGATGTGCACTTGTTAAGCAAAGACATACAAGGCTATTGACCAAGTGCTAGAAAATGGGATTAGAATAGTTAACAACTTGTTTTTGACTGGCACAGATTTGATGGGTTGAAGGGCCATTTTCTGTGCTGAGACCTCTTTGATTCTCATTTTTAGGCCCTCCCCTACATTTACACTTTTTTATTCCAGGATTTTATTGAATTCAAATCTCACCATCTGGTAGGTTTCAAATTCATGACTCCACAACATTAGCCTGTGGATCTAGATTATTAGTCCAGTGACTGTATAGTGGACTATTAGTCCAGGTCCTCCCCAGGTCCTGTACTCTTAGATATTTTCTAATCACACTGTTCAGAGATGTTATTGTTCACTTCTGGAGCAGTTGGGACTTGAACCCTGGCATTATGGCTCAGAGGTGGGCTCACTACTTCTAATCACAACACCGTCTCCTCTAGCTTACAAGATTTCACCCATTATCTCTGTTACCCGAAAGTTTGTTTACACTTGGTTGTCTTCCTGCACCCACCATTTCTGTCTTTATTGCCCACATCCAAACCTGAAGTTGGATCTATACCTATCCATGATAATGGGTAACCAGGGGACAGTTGTTGTCAATTACCTTGCATGTAAGTGCATATCCTATTTCCAAGTGAGGAGCGCACTTGATGAAATATACCGTGCTACAAATAACCTTGAGGTGGAATTCCCCAAGGTCTTGCTCATCGTAGCTGGTGACTTCAACCAGGCCAACCTCAAAAGTGTGTTACCAAGATATCACCAACGTGTCTACTGTCTTACCAGAGGCCCAACCCCTGGACCATTGTTACACAAACATGAAAAACTCCTACCACTCCGTTGCCCGCCCACATTTTGTTAAATCAGACCATAAGGATGTGCTACTCCTGGCTTACAAGCAGAAACTGAAGCTTCAGGATCCAGTACACAAAGTTGTACAATGCTGCTCTGAGGTAATGGACGAGCTCCCATGTGACTGCTTGGAGTCAATGGACTGGTTCATGTTCAAGAATTCAGCAACCAACCAAAACAAATATGCCACTACCGTCACAGACTTTATCGGGAAGTGTGTAGAGGAATGCATATCAAAGAAGTTAATCTGAGTGTTCCCCAACCAGAAGCCATGGATGAACTGGACGATCCACTCCCTGAAGAAATCCAGACCTGAAGTGATCAAGTCGGGTGATCCTGACCTATATGGGAAATTCAGGCACGATTTTCACAAAGCCATCAGGGACACCAAGAGACAATATCAGACTAAATTAGAATCCCTAGCTAAACACACAAACACACGTCGACTGTGGCAAGGCTTACACAATATAATGGGCTACAACGTGAAGTTAAGTAGAATCGCTGACAACATTGCATCCCTCCCTGATGAGCTCAATGCATTTTATGCTCATTTTGAACAGAAGGTCAGTGAAATGATATCACCTGCCCCGACAGCCTCGGGTGCACCTGTACGCACAGTCACTACCGCAGATGTCAAATTGGCCTTCCTGACCCACAGGAAACGACTGGCCTGGATGAAGTCCCTGGCCATGCACTCAGATCTTGCATGGACCAGCTGCAGGGAGTATTTGCAGAAATCTTTAACCCCTCCTTACTATGATGTGAGGTTCCCACCTGCTTTAAGAAGACCACTATCACTTGAGTGCAGAAGAAAAATCAGGCAACGTGCCTTAATGACTATCACCCAGTAGTTCTGACATCCCTCATTATGAAGTGCTTTGAGACATTAGTAATGGCACACATCAACTCCAGCCTCCCAGATTGCCTTGATCCGCTACAGTTTGCTTACCGTCACAATAGGTCCATGGCAGAAGCCATCTACCTGGTGCTGCACTCATCCCTGGAACATCTGGATAACAAATACACCTATGTCAGACTCCCATTTATTGACTTTAGCTCCACCTTCAACACTATAATTCCAATAAAACCTATCTCCAAACTCTGAGATGTAGGACTCTGCTCCCCTCTCTGCAACTGGATCCTCGACTTCCTGACCTGCAGACCACAATCAGTAAGGATGGGCAACAACACCTCCTCCACAATAATCCTCTACATTGGTGCTCCGTCAGGCTGTGTACTCAGCCCCTTGTTATACTCCATATACTGTGTGGCCAAGTACAGCTCTAACCCAATTTACAAAATTGTTATGACACCACCATAGTGGTCAGATCTCAAATAATAATGAGACAGAGTACAGAAAGGAGATAGACAGCTTAGTGGCATGGTGTAAAGACAACAATCTCTGAAGAAGGGTCTAGGCCTGAAACGTCAGCCTTCCTGCTCCTCTGATGCTGCTTGGCCTGCTGTGTTCATCCAGCTCTACATCTTGTTATCTCAGATTCTCCAGCATCTGCAGTTCCTACTATCTCTGAAACAACCTCTCCCTCAATGTCGGCAAAACAAAGGAACTGGTTATCAACTTCAGAAAGTGGAGTGGAGGGCACGCCCCTGTCTGTATTAATGGTGCTGAAGTGGAGGTGGTCGAGAGCTTCAAGTTCCTATGAGTAAATATCACCAACGACCTATCCTGGCTCCTCCACATTGATGCTACGGTCAAGAAAGCACATCAATGCCACTACTTCCTCAGAAGGCTAAGGAAATTTGGCAAGTCCACGTTGAGCCAACCAATTTTTAAAGATGCACCACAGAAAGCATCCTAACAAGATGCATCACAGCTTGGTATGGCAACTGCTCTGACCAATACCACAAGAAATTAAAGAGAGTTGTGAACGCGGCCCAGTTCATAACGAAAACCAGACTTCCTTCCATTGGCTCCGTCTATACTTCCGGCTGCCTTGGCAAAGCAGCCAACATAATCAAACACCCCTCCCACCTTTTCCATTGGGCAGAAGATACAAAAGTTTGAAAACACATACCAACAGTTTTAAGAACAGCTTCTTCCCTGCTGTTATTAAACTTATGAATGGACCTCTCATATATTAGAGTTGATCTTTCTCCACACCTTCTCTGTAGCTGTAACACTATACTCTGCATTCTGTTCTATTACCTTGATATACTTATGTAAGGTATGATTTGTCTGGTTAGCATGCAAAACAATGTATCTCGGTACATGTGACAATAATAAATCAAATCAAATCAAATGTTGCAGCAAAATGAATGGCTTCATGAAGGGGAAGTAATGCCTTATAAATTTCTTAGAATACTTCGAGGAGGTAACAAGCAGGATAGAAAAAAGAGGAAGCAGCGGATATAATGTATTTGGATTTTCAGAAGGCTACTTAATAAGAGAACACATTGTGTTGAAAGTTGTTTTATTTTATTTATTCATGGGATGAAGGTATTGCTGGTTAGGCCAGCATTCATTGCCCATTCTTAATTGCCCAGAGGGCAGTTGAGAGACAACCGTATTGTTGTGGTTCTGAAGTCATGTGTAAGTAAGGTAAGGATGGCAGTTTCCTTTTCTAAAGGACATTAGTGAACCAGATGGGTTTTTCCAACAATTGGCAAGGGATCCATGGTTTTCAACGTGGTTGACTCTTAATTCTGGATTTTTAAAAATTGAATTCAAATTCCACCATCTGCTATGGCAGGATTCAAACTGGGGTCCCCAGGGCATTACCTAGGTCTCTGGATAATAGTCTACTGATAATACCACTAGGCCATTGCCTACCTTATTGTATTATTTTGGATATTAGTATGGAAAGAGAATTGGCTAACTAATAGAAGACAAGAACTTGACATCAGAGTGCATTTTCGGGATGGTAACCTGCAGTTAGAAGAGTGCTGCAGAGATCAGTGCTGGAGCCACAATTATTGACAAAATCTATTAATGACTTGGATGAGGGAAGTGAATGTACTATTGCCAAGTCTGCAGATGAGACAAAGATGGGTGGGAAGGCAAGTGGTGAAGGTGACTCAGAGTTTGCAGTGGGATACAGATAGATTAAGTGGGTAGGCAAATGCTTGGCAAATGAAATATAATATGGGAAATGTGAGGTCATACATTTTGCAGGATGAATAGAGAAATTGAATATTATTTAAATAGAAAAAGGCAAGCTATAGAACAGACGGATTTGAGAATCCTTGTCCATGAATCATAAAAAAGGTAGCATCCAAGTTAAGCAGATAATGGGGAAGACAAATGGAATTTTGCCCGTTATTTCAAGGGAATGGAGTATACTAGTAGGAACATTTTCCCCAAACAATACAAGGCACTAGTCAAACCACAGTTGAAATACTGTGAACAGTTTTGGGCCCCTTATCTAAGGAAAGATATAATGACATTGGAGGCAGTCCAGAGAAGGTCGATGGGCTGATACCAAGTATGAAGGTACTGTATTATGAGAGAGCTTGAGTAGTTTGACTCTGTACTCATTCAGAAGACTATAGATTCCCAAGCAGAAAATAAGGTGTTGTTCTTCCAGCTTGCGCTGAGCTGCGCTGGAGCATTGCAACAAGTCTGACACAGAAGATGTTGGCCAGGGAATACAGTGGTGTGTTGAAGTGGCAGGCAACTGGAAACACAGGGTCTTTTTTGCAGACAGAATATTTTGTTTTATTCTTTAACAGGATTAGGGCATCGCTAGCTAGGCAGCATTTATTACCCATCCCTAATTGCCCAGAGGGCAGTTCAGAATCAACCACATTGCTGTGGGTCTGGAGTCACAAGTAGACCAGACCAGGTAAGGATGGTAGTTTCCTTCCCTAAAGGACATTAGTAAACCAAATGGGTTTTTCCGACAATCAACAATGGATTCATGGTCATCATTAGATTCTTAATTCCAGATATTTTTATTGAATTCAAATTCCACTATCTGCCGAGGCAGGATTCGAATCCAGGTCCCGAGAACATTTTCTGGGTCTCTGGATTAACAGTCCAGCAATAATGCCACTAGGCCATCGCCTCCCCCATGAATTGGCATTCTGTGAAGTAGTCACCAGTCCACGTTTTGTTTCCCCAATGTAGAGGAGACCACATTGTGAGCAGTGAATGCAGTAGATTAGATTGATTGAAGTGCAGGTAAAGTGCTACAAACCAACCAATTCCCACAGTTACCTTGACTATACATCCTTATACCCCACTTCCTGTAAAGACTCTATTCCATTCTCCCAGATCCTCCATCTACATAGCAACTGTTCTGATGACACCAACTTCAATAACAGGGCCTCTGAAATGTCCACCTTCTTCCTCAACTGAAGATTCCCCAGCACTGTAGTTGACAGGTTCCTCAGCCATGTCCGACTCATTTCCTACACTTCGGCCCTCACCCCCTCTCTTCCTGTCCTCACCTACCATCCTACCAACATCCACATCCAGGGGCTCATTAGCCACTATTTCCACCATCTTCAGCACCACCACCAAACACATATTCCCCTCCTCTATCCTGTCAGCCTTCCGCAAGGACCATTCCCTCCGCGACACTCTAGTCCACTCCTCCTTCACTCCCAACACTCCTGCCAGAATCCCTTGGCAACTTCCCATGCAATCGCAGAAGGTGTAACAACTGTCCATTTACTTCATCCCTCCTCTGTATCCAAGGGCCCAACACACCTTCTAGTTGAAGCAGCGCTTTACCTGCACTTCACTCAATCTAGTCTACTGCATTCACTGCTCACAATGTGATCTCCTCTATATTGGGGAAATGAAGCGTAGACTGAGTGACTGCTTCGCAGGACACCTGTGTTTTCATAGAATTATCGTAGAATTATAGAATCCCTACAGTGTGGAAACGGCCCTTCAGCCCAACAAGTCCACACTGACCCCCAGAGCACCCCACCCAGACCCATTATCCTTTCCCTGTAACCCATCCACACATCCCCGAACACTGTGGGCAATTTAGCATGGCCAATCCTCTTAGCCTGCACATCTTTGGACTGTGGGAGGAAACCGGAGTACCTGGAGGAAACCCATGCAGACACAGGAAGAATGTGCAAACTCCACACAGACAGGAGCCCGAAGGTGGAATCAAACCTGGGTCCCTGGTGCTGTGAGGCAGCAGTGTTAACCATTGTGCCAGCGTGTCCACTCAAAAAGACTCTGAGCTTCCAGTTGCCTGCCACTTCAACACACCACCATGTTCCCTGGCTAACATCTCTGTCTTAGGCTTGCTGCAGTGCTCCAGCACAGCTCAGTGCAAGCTGGAAGAACAGCACCTCATTTTCCACTAGGGAACTCTACAGCCTTCTGGACTCGAGTTCAACAGGTTTAGGGCTTGAAGCACCTTCTCCCATGTCCTTACCCTAACACTCACACACCAGGCCTTGTTATCACATGGCCTGCTATTACACACAACTCATTGTCAGTCACTAATTGTCCCCATTATAGTTATTCATTTTTGCTAGGCTGATCATTATCCATTCATTTGGCTGAACAACTGTTCTTCTCTCTCTTTGGACTCTATCTCCACCTATTGTTTACTCCTTACCTCTCCCCCGCCCTACTCTATCTTCTGCATAAAAAACAACCTTTTCCTAGCTACTATCAGTTCTCAGGAAATATCACCAGAACCTAAATGTTAACTCTGATTTGTCTCCACAGATGCTGCCAGAACTGCGGAGTTTTTCCAGCCATTTTTGTTTTTGTTTTTGACGTTTAAGCGATTTTAGATATGCAACAATGCCTTAATTGTGTATTTATGAATTCATTGTTCAAATTTGGTGGGACTTTAGAGTGAAACTGGGAGATCACCTTTTCCAAGCCTAAAGTACTTTTGGTCTGCAACCCCTCCTCTAGATTCAGGCTATATTCACATTGTGGCTAACATTGCCATCGAACCAAAGTATAAGTAACTGCAATTTTAAAATATGCTGTTTCCACCACAGGAACTCATCATCACACGCAGAGGACTACCGCTTCTCATCAGGCAGTTCCTCTGGATCAAAGTTGACAAAACTTCACTGAAAACACAAAAATTGCTGGAGATCACAGCAGGTCAAGCAGCTCCATCGAGGGAAAGCAAGCTAACGTTTCCAGTCTAGGTGACTCTTCCCCAGAGGTCTTTTTCAGTACAAATTCCAACACCTGCAGTAATTTGCTCCTGACAGAACTTCAGACAGTGAACATTGGGGATTAACAAAAATAGAAACTGCTGGAACAGCTCAGCAAGTCTGTGGAGAGAAATCAGAATTAATGTTTAGAGTCCAGTGACCCTTCCGCAGTTGTAATATGCGTCCTTCGAGTGAGGGGAGCATGAATATACGCATTGAGCAATGGCTCTATCTCTACCTAATGGAGAGAAAAACAGGAACGCGCAGTGCGCAACAGCGCCCGCCGGGTGAAGGGGTGGGGACACATGCGCAGTGAGTGATTGCGCTGTCCCTCGCCTGGTGCTGAAACGGCGGCGCTGCGTGCCGCGCGTCCCGCCCGATTACCCCGCCAACTGCATGGCTGACATGGAAGAGGAGCTCAAGTGCCCGGTCTGTGGCTCTTTCTACCGAGACCCCATCATCTTGCCGTGCTCGCACAATGTCTGCATGCCCTGTGCCCGCACCATTCTGGTGCAGACTCCCGAGGCGGAGCCGCCGTCTCCCCAGGCCCGGGCCAGGGTCTCGGCCTCGGATTACGACTACCTGGAGCTGGACAAGATGAGCGTGTACAGCGAGGCAGACAGTGGCTACGGTTCCTACACGGGTATCGCGCCGGCCACCCCCAGCCAGAAGTCTCCGAACGGCGTGCGGGTGTTCCCGCCGGCGCCGCTGCGCCACTCGAGCCTGACCTGCCCGCAGTGCCACCGCAGCGCGCTGCTGGAGGAGCGGGGACTCCGCGGCTTTGCCAGGAACCGCCTGCTGGAGGCCATTGTCGGTCGCTACCAGCAAGGTCGCGCCGAGCACGCCCGCTGCCAGCTGTGCGAACTGGGCTCGCAGGAGGCGGCCGTCCATTGCGAGCAGTGCGACGTGTTCTACTGCGAGCCGTGCCAACGACGCTGCCACCCGGCCCGGGGAGCCTTGGCCAAGCACCAGCTCATCCCGGCCGGCCAGGCCCGTGCCCCTGCCCCCACCAAGAAACAACCGCTGCCCCGCAAGCTCTCCACCTGCACCGAGCACGAACTGGAGAACCACAGCATGTACTGCGCCAGTTGCAAGATCCCCGTGTGCTACCAGTGCCTGGAAGATGGGAAACACAGCAAGCACGAACTCAAGGCACTGGGAGCCATGTGGAAACAACACAAGGTACGAGCTCACTTGAAGGGAGAAAGTGCTGAGGGACGAGGAAGGGAAACACCAATAGATGATTTTCACCGGTTGTATTAAGGGAGTACAAAAGAATTGCAGATGTGGGCGGAAGGGTCGGGCCATATCTCTGCTTCCAGAAGATGTTTTGAATGTAAATAAGAGTGCAATCACTTTCCTGGTTTTCAACCAGTCCATTATAATTCACTGCCAGTAGGCAGGGGTTGGGAAGAGCCTTGCTGGTTTCGAAAGCAGTGTTTTTCATGACAGCTGTTCGGTGTCCTAATGGTCATGAACCATGGTTTGTTAGTGGGCTTGGTTCATCAGAATCGACATTTCTTTCGCTGTAGCGGCGCGGTTAATGAAAAGAATTGATGTGTAAGCATCGCTTTTCAGTTAAGAAATGCTCGCTGCCTCCCCTGGCCTCCCCCGTTCTTAATTAGAATCAATACAACCACAGATTTTCTTGTTCAATCAACAATGGCCTTGGCTCTGAAGGATGTTGAGGATGTTACTTGCTATATCCCATGTCAGATGTTGACTAACTGGGAATATTGGCTCAACTGGTAAGATTTTCTTCTTCAACATTTTTATTTTCGAAGTACCTTCCAGGTGAGTTGCAGTTGAAACCCAGCTATCTTGTATGAGGATGAGAGAGTCAACACCTAACGCAGGTATCCCATGCTGGATACTACTGTACGTTTTGGAGCCAACACTGTGGTCTTGGCTGACTGGGAATACCTGAAGTGGAATCTAAAGGTGTGTGGCTGGAAAAGCACAGTAGATAAGACAGCATCAGAGGAGCAGGAATGTCAACATTTTGGGCCAAAATGTTGACTTTCCTGCTCCTCTGATGCTGTCTGATCTACTGTGCTTTTCCAGCCACACACCTGTAGACTCTGGCTTCCAGGATCTACGGTCCTTATTGTCTCCATACCTAAAGTGGAGATTGGACCTTTCAACTTCTAGCACGGTGGTGGTAATATTGCTATTATGCCAATGGTCACTTGTCCAAATTTGACAATGTGGCTGGTTGTCAGCCCAGTATTCAGAGACCAGATTCCAGGATGTCAGACTTGAACCCTTCACCTCCTAACTCTGTGGTAAAAATGTCACCGGAAATCCAAAGGCTCATTTTCACAATCAATAGATAAAATGAAGGACACCTGCAGAGAGATCAACAGTCCATAATTGACATCTTGATAGTTATCCCTCTGTCCAATAATTCACTTGTACTAAGGCTTGATCGTGTCCCTGAGCCAATCATGCTACCCACACTCAAGCTAGCTGATGTGTTAGGTGAGGGTTAGGGTTAACTTGCTTAAATTAATTAATTGTAATTCACTTGTCTTGCGCCATTCATTTTGAATAGATTCCCATTCATACAGAGGAAGGTTTGGGAGAGGGGAATGGAAGAATAAACTGAGGCTCAATATAAAGAGGGGAAGAGAATTAACTTTTAGTGAACTGAGTGAATATAGGTAAAGAGGTGATCACTATTAAAATAAAGAACAAAGTACAATACAGCACAGGAACAGGCCCTGTGACCCTCCAAGCCTGTGCCAACACATTTTGCCCTTCCATATTAAAAGTGTCTTCACTTACAGGATCCGTATCCCTCTATTTCCTTCCTATTCATGTATTCATCCGGAAGATTCTTGAATGCTGCTATTGTCTCTGCTTCCACCACCTCCTCTGGCAACATGTTCCAGGCACTCACTACCCTTTGAAAAACTTGCCTCGCATGTCTCTTTTAAACTTTCACCCCCTTGCACCTTGAACCTTTGTCCCCTAGTAATTGACCCCTCCACCCTGGGAAAAAGCCTCATACTTTCCACTCTATCCATGCCATTCACAATCTTATAAACTTCTATTAGGTCACCCCTCAACCTCCTGCCTTCCAGTGGAAACAAACCCAGTCTATCCAACCTTTATTCATTGGTAAAATCCCCCACACCAGGCAACATGCTGGTAAACCTTTTCTGTACCCTCTCCAAAGCATCCACATCCTTCTGGTAGTGTGGTGATCAGAATTATATGCAATATTCCAAGTGTGGCCTGATTAAAGTTCTATAAAGCTGCAGCATAACTTGTCTATCCTTATACTCAATACCCCTTCCAATGAAGGCAAGCATGCCATAGGTCTTTTTTATTTCCTTGTCTACCTGCTCTCTGCCTTTTAGTGATCTGTGGATCTGCACGCGCAGATCTCTCTGCATATCAATACTCCTAAAGGTTCTGTCATTCACTGTATAAATTCCACTTGTATTTGACCTTCCAAAACACATCATCTCCAGATTAAACTCCATCTGCCATTTTTCTGTCCATGCCTCCAACAGATCTGTATCCTCTACAATCCACCTCACTATCCGCAACTCCACCAATCTTTGTATTATCTGCAAACTTACTAATTACACCAGCTACGTTTTCCTCCAAATCATTTATGTAGATCACGAACAGCAGAGGTCCCAGCACTGATCGCTGTGGAACACCACTAGTCATAGCCCTTCGTTCCAAAAAGCATCTTTGCACCACTACCCTCTGTCTCCTATGACTAAGCCAGTTCTCTATCCATATTAATAAAAACCGAAAGAACTGCAGATGCTGTAAATCAGGAACAAAAACAGAAGTTGCTGGAAAAGGTTAGCAAGTCTGGCAGCATCTGTGAAGAAAAGGAATTGGTGGAGGATGATCTCAGGGAAGGAAGTGTGGAATTCCTAAAGCAAGTTGCTATTAAAAAGGAAGAGGCGTTGTGCCTCTTAAAAAGTATCAAGATAGACAAGTCCCCAGAATATTCCAGAATATTGAGGGACGCAAGAGAACAGATGCTGCCAGACCTACTGAACTTTTACAGCAACTTCTGTTTTTGTTCCTGATTTACAGCATCTGCAGTTCTTCCAGTTTTTATTTAGTATTTAATTCAGTGCCAAATCTCTTCTTGGCATGCCTACCTTGAAGAAATTCTGCTCCTCTCTTTCTTCTTGTCCACCGACATTAATTTCACTGTCACTCCTCCTGTTTGATCAAGTATTTACTAAAACTCATTTCCACAGCCATATCACATTCCTCAGTGACTGCCTCTGGCTCAGACTCACTCCAGATGGATTCCAACTGAAGTTTCATCCCCCATGTTTTGAATCCTCCCAGGATCACAGATATCTCTTGATGTTCAACATTCCATGGACAGCTGCTCTTGCCGCATCCTTAGATCCACACTCAGTGCCATGCGGCGTCACATGCCCACTCTCAACCTTTCTCTCCAACAGCATCGCAACACACTGGCTCAGGGCTGCACCACTCCACAGTTCCACTTCATCCTCTGGCTCATTCGTCGTGCTAACAAGAAACTTTTTCTTTTCCTTTCAGGCATCAAGGCCCAAAATAAAAGCCCCTCCCAATTTTCTGCATATAAACTGACATTTTCCCAGCTACCGTCTGTTCTGAAGAAGGGTCATTGGGCCCAAAACGTTAACTCTGATTTTTTCTTCACAGATGCAGCCAGACCTGCTGAGCTTTTCCAGCAACTTCTGTTTTTGTCTCTATCCATCTTGGTAGTTCACGCCTGATACCATGTGACTTCACCTTTTGTACCAGTCTGCCATGAGGGACCTTGTCAAAGGCTTTACTGATGTCCATGTAGACAACATCGACTGCTTTTCCCTCAGCAATCATCTTCATCACCTCCTCAAAAATCTTGATCAAGTTAGTGAGGGATGACCTCCCCAGCACAAAACCATACTGTCCATCGCTAATCAGTCCATTTGCTTCTAAATGCCTATTGGTCTTGTCCCTGAGAATCTTTTTCAATAATTTCCCTACCACTGACATGAGGCTCACAGGCCTGTAATTTCCTGGATTATCCCTGTTACCCTTTTTAAATGATGGGATAACATTAGCTATTCTCCAGTCCTCTGGAACCTCACCTGTGGCCAAAGAGGATACAAAGATGTCTGTCAAAGCTGCAACAATTTGTTCTCTTGCCTCCCTCAATATTCTGGGATAAATCCTATCAGGACAACACCTCTTCCTTTTTAATAGCAACTTGGCTTAGAAATTCAACACTCCCTTCCGTGAGATCATCCTCCACCAGTTCCTTCTGTTTGGTGAATACTAATACAAAGTATTCTTTTAAGACCTCACCTACCTCTCCTTTGTCCTTGAGTGTTGCCAACCCTTTCCCTAGCTACCTTGCTTTTTATATGTGTATAAAAAGCCTTGAGATTCTCCTTAGTTCTGTTTGCTAATGACTTACTGATCTTTTTTAGCCCTTCTAATTCCTTGTTTAAGTTTTTTTCCTATTTCCCATATACTTCAAGGACTTTGTCAGTTTGCATCCTCCTATACCTTACGTATGCTTCTGTTTCTTTCTGACTAAGGTCTTTAACGTCCCTGGTCATCCAAGGTTCACGTAACTTGCCATAACTATCCTTCATTCTTGCAGGAATGTGCCGCTCCTGAACTCTTATCAACTACCGTTTGAAATACTCCCATATGTCCAATGTGGATTTACCCTCCAATCAACACTCTCCAGTACCTGCCTAATATTGTTGTAGTTGCCTTCCCCCAGTTTAATACCTTCAGCCGAGGACTGCTGTTACCCCTGTGAGTAACTTAAAACTCACAGTATTATGGTCACTAGTCCCAAAATGCTCCTCACTGATACTTCACGCACCTGGCTAGGCTCATTTACCAAAACTAGGTCCAGTATAACCCCTTCCCTGGTTGGACTTATTACATACTGTGTCAAGAAACCCTCCCAAATGGTCCTTACAAATTCTGCTCCATCCAAGCCCCTAGCACGAAGTGAGTCCCAGTCAATACAGGGCAAGTTAAAATCACCCACCACAACAACGCTGCTGTTTTTACATCTTTCTAAAAGCCGTCTGCGTATTCTCTCCTCTATCTCCTAAATTCTGTAAAGAATATTGTTCTTGAATTATTGCCTCAAGTGGACATGTCAGGTCTGGCCTTACAATTGATTTGCTTTGTGTAATGTTGGAGATTCGTACCCATTTTTGGTCAGGATCTTGGTTTAGTTTAGATTCTATTGCTGTGAAATTAGATTTGTTTCTCAAAATTCCTAGCAGAATTTCCTGTCTTGAGAGCAAAAAAAAAACAAGAAAAAGCTGATTAAGAATTCTGACGTGCTGTCCTGGGGAGAAGTAAATTAGTTATTTTAATAGTTGCATGTTGGATTTGAGATGATGGGGAGTCATCCAACACATCCTAAGATGACTCATACCTTTTAGTATTGGAATGGTTTTCATTTTCAGTGATCAGCAGGAGACTTAGCAGAACAATACAGTTATCACAGCTCCCACGCTAAGCTTGGGAGTCGTATATTCAAGGGAGTAAACTTGGCAGCTGTTGGATGCAGAGCATGACCCATCACCACCTGACTCAGATGTAAGAATATTACCACCAAGTCAATTGACATAACATGACATAAGTTCCTGGCTGGATATCAATTCAGTATTTAAATACCATATTTCGATTTCTACTTACCATGATTGTTGGAGTGGTGCCCAAACCCTTTACCTTCTGAGTCAGAGGTGAGAGAAGGGTCATTCATGCAGTTTTCTTCTTACTTTCTGCCTCTCTAGGATTAAGGATCTTTCAATTTGAACCTGGCATAGGCATAGTGAGACAGAAACATTTAGCTTTAAAAGGTTGATGACAATCCATTCATTAATGGGTTGCACTAACATACTTTGTTATTTCCAATGTTGGGAGGGGTAATAAAGTAGCTGCATTTCACTCAAACTACTTTTAGTTCATTCAACTTTTTAAAAATTTGTTCATGAGATGTTGGTGTTACTGTCTAGGCTAGCATTTACTGCCCGTCCCTAAATGCCCTGGAGAAAGTGGTGGTGAGCTGCCAGCTTGAATGTTGCAGTCCTTAGAGATTAGAGATACCTACAATGCTGTTGGAAAGAGAGTTCCAGTGTTTTGACCTAGTAACAGTGAAGGAATGGAGTACAGTTCAGTTTCTGGTCAATGTTAACCCCAAGGCTGTTAATAGTGGAGTTTCAATGGTGGCAATGCCATTAAGTGATTACATATACTCTCTTGTTAACATTGTTCTTTTCCTGCCACTTGTGTAGCACAAATGTTACTTGCCACTTATCAACTAAATCCTGGATTTTTCCAGGTGTGGCTGCATACAAACATGGATTATTTCAGTATCTGAGGAATGGTGTACAACATTGTACGATCAAACAATGACCATTGCCACTTCTGATCTCATGATGGGGAAAAGATCATTGCTGAAGCACTGAAGATGTTTGGGTCTAGGACACTACCCTGAGGGACAACTACATGTCTGTTGTGATGTCCTGGGGCTGAGATGATTGACTCCCAACAACACAACCGTCTTTCTTTGTCCTTGGTATGATTCCAACCAGAGGAGAGGTTCCCCCTTCATGTGGCAGAACTGCAGATCCATTATTTGTGGGATCACTTTGCTCTTCTGTCGCACTCTGCTTCTGCTGTTTCTGCAAGTAGTCTGGTGTTGTAGCTTTGACAGACTGATACTTAATTTTTAGGTATGTCTAGTCTGTTCCTGTCATGCCCTTCTGCTTTCTTCATTAAACCAAAGTTGATGTCATTGCTTGATCATAATGTTGGAGTGAGGGATATGCCAAACCTTGAGGCTACAGATGGATGCCAAGTTTTGAGTTCCTCATCTGTTTGTCCAATTTAGTACAGTGATAGTAGCACATAACATGGCAGACAGTTTCCTTGGTGTGAATGTTGTGTCCATGAAGAAAATGCAATGGTCTCTCCTACTGATATCATCATGGATGGTGCATCTGCATGAGGTTAATTTTCAAAGACAAGGTCAAGTAGATTTTTCTCTCTTGCTAGTTCCCTAACTACCAACCACAGACTCAGTTTATCATGTATTTTTTTAGGACCCAGCCAGCTCAGTTTGTCAGGGACATAGAGTCTACCTGCTGTGATGCTGAACCTGAAAGATTATATAACGCAGAACCGAAATGTACAGTAGCCCCCTAAAACCATTCAGTCTCAGCTATTGCTAGCATTAAGACATTTTTCCTGTTTTGCCTCAATGGATTTGTAATGTTTATTTAAGATAGAAGAGTAGAATTCTCCAGGACAGGAAGGAAGCTTTTTGTAGTACATCATTTCTCTGATCTCCTACTAATTTCTTGTTCTTTGAGTATATTTTAAAGTCTTTGAGATGGAATAGTCACCATTCACCTGAATGGATGCAGACACAACTGAATTTGAGAAGTTCAAGACAATCACATTCAGTTAGCATCCTATCATTGTAGTCTGTACCCATCCTTTCCTCTAAAATAGACCAAAAGATTTGTGGATGCTGAAGATCTGAAACAAAAACAGAAATTGCTAGAGAAACTCAGCAGGTCTGGCAGTGTCTGTGGAGAGAAAACAGAGTTAATATTTTGTGTTCAGTGTCCTTCTTCGGAATTATTAGTAACGAGGAAAGAATGGTACTTAGGCTGATGACAGTGGAAGACACCAGCAACACACCAGAACTTAAAGAATATAAGGCAGCAAAGAAAGTGTAGTTGACATCACTAAGGAAAAGGTCAGGGGGAACCTGAAAGGACTGAAGGTGGATAAAATCACCAGGACCAGAAAGCCTACACACCAGAGTTCTGAAAGAGATAGCTGAGGAGATTGTAGAGGCATTAGTGGTGATCTTTCAGGAATCTCTGGAGTCAGGGAGGGTGACAGAGGGCAGTGAAATGACTAATGTAACACCCTTGTTTAAGAAGGGAAGGAGGCAGAAGACAGGAAACTATAGACTGGTTAGCCTAGCCTCAGTGCTGGCAAGATTTTAGAGTCCATTATTTAAGATGAGATTGCAGAGTACTTGGAAGTGCATGGTAAAATAGGGCAGAGTCAGCATGGCTTCATCAAGGGGAGGTCATGCCTGACAAATCTGTTAGAATTCATTGAGGTGGTAACAAACAAGTTAGACAAAGGACAGCGAGTAGATGTGATGTATTTGGATTTCCAGAAGGCCTGACAAGGTGCTGCACAAGAGGCTGTTACATAAGATGAGAACCAATGGTATTAGGGGAAAGCTACTGGCATGGATAGAGGATTGGCTGGCTGGCAGAAGGCGGAGAGTAGGGATGAAGGGGTCTTTTTCAGGATGGTAACTGGTGACGAGTGGAGTTTTCCTCGGGTCAGGGTTGGGCCCACAACTATTCATGTTATACATTAACAATCTTGTTAAAGGAACTGAGGGCATTGTTGCTATGTTTGCAGCTGTCACAAAGATTTGTGGAGGAACAGGTAGTGTTGTGGCAGTGGGGCGGCTGCAGAAGGACTTGGAGAGGCTAGGAGAGCGGGCTGAGAAGTCGCAAATGGAATACGAAATGGGAATGTGAGATGTTATGCACCTTGGTAGGAAAAATAGAGGCATAGACTATTTTGTAAATGAGAAAAGGCTTCAGAATTCTGAAGCACAAAGGAACTTGGGAATCTAGTTCAGGATTCTCTTAAAATTAACATGTAGGTGCAGTTGACAGTTATGAAGAAAATGCAATGTTTGCATTTATTTCAAGAGGGCTGGAATACAAGAGCAGAGATGTACTGCTGAGACTGTATAAGGCTCTGCTCAGACCACATTTAAAATATTGTGAGCAGTTATAGATCCCAATCTAAGGGAGCATGTGCTGGCATTGTAGGGGGTCCACAGGAGGTTGACAAGCATGATCCCAGGGATGAAGGGCTTGTCATATGAGAACTCTGTGTCTGTACCCAATGGATTTGATGAAAACTTACAGAATACTGTGAGGCCTAGATAGAGTTGATGTGGAGTGGATGTTTCCACTACTAGAAGAGCCGAGGACCCTGGGGCACAGCCTCAGAGTGAAGGAATGACCCTTTAGAACTGAGATGAGGAGGAATTTGTTCAGCCAGAGGGTGGTTAATCTGTGCTACTCATTGCCGCAGAGGACTGTGGAGGCCAAGTCATTGAGTATATTTAAGACAGAGATACGAGAGATACAAGTTCCTGATTAGTAAGGGGATCAAGGGTTGTAGAGACAAAGCAGGAAAATGAGGTTGAGAAACATATCAACCATAATCAAATGGTGAGCAGACTCAATAGGCTGAATGGCCTAATTCTGCTCCTCTATCTTATTACCTAATAGACAGGTGGTGGGGAAAAGGAATGAGCTGATAGATGAAGATGGAACCCAGAGAGAAAGACAGTTAAGCAGTCAAAGGGATGGCTGATAGCAAGCCAGGGAAGGAGAAAAGCTGATATTGGAGATAATGAGTAGGTGAAAATGGTTTGGCTGTGCTGAAAGCAGCCCATGCCATGACAGGGCCTAGGGTCTGGGGATGGGTCAAGGACATTGAAGGAGCGAGGGTCAGCGCAAGCTGAAAGAACAGTATCTCATTTTCCACGTGAGAACCCTGCAGCCTTCTGGCTAGTCTCACCCTCTCTTTGTCTGCCTAACTTCCTTTTTCAGTGTCTGGGCCCCAGCTCCATCTCCCCGCTCACTCCTTCTTCCCCATCCACCCCCACCCACTCCCACTACCTGTCATCAGCATAAATACCACTTTTACCTAGCTACTATCAGTTCTGAGGAAGGATTGCTGGACTCAAAACATGCTACCAGACCTACTGAGTTCCTCCAGCAATTTCCACCGTTTCCTCTATGGGTGCATAGTTGCCACAACATGTAGGATCTTTCAGTTCCTCTGCATAACCGCCCAAGCTTACTTTGACACCACATTAACCTCTGCTATCAAGAAAGAGATGCACAACAATGTAATACAAACAACATCACTTAATCTTCCTGCATCACTGTTTTGCACACCATCAGTACACCAGCTACGTAGCTGAAAGGCTTTCAAGTTATTTTCACCAACCACCTACATATCTATCACCATGCACTGCAACTCAGATGATAAAGTGGCTCAGATGGTTTATTGTTAATCTGGTCATATGATACAGAGCAACAGAATCTCACAGTATTGAGAATCTAAGCAAATCAGAAATCGAGATTTTAACAGATCTTTGCTAGACTGTGTGCTTAATATAAAGGATTAATTGTCTCATTCTCAGCTAGCATATTAATCAGAAATCTCTTATTACTTAAATTATCATAGAAAGTGAAATTAGCATTTATATAGTGCCTTCTATCCTCAGGGTAACATGATCCACATCATAGTTGTGGAATTATTTTTGGAATACAACTGTTATTCAGATAAATGTGGCAGCCAATTAGTACTTAATCCAGCTATCTAGTCTGATCTTCTTTTACCTGCTCCTCCTTGCACATACGAGAAAACCTTACCCTCACAAGCAGTTTTAACTCTCTGCTCTTCCACATGAATTCTCACTACTTCAGGAAGTGAATTTTTGAACTCCTCCAAAATAATTGGCTCTAAAAGAGTATCATATGTTTGATCTATTTTAAATGCTCTTCTCCACCTATCAAAATTACTTAATTTGATCCTTTCAAATTCAACGTACATTTGACCAGGGTCCCTCCTTAGATTCCGGAAACATTGTATGTAGGCCCGTCAAGCCTGCTCTGCCATTCAATAAGATCATGGCTGATCTTACCGTGGACTCAGGCCCACTTACTACCCACTCACCATAACCCTTAATTTCTTTACTGTTCAAAAATCTATCTTTCTTTGCCTTAAAAACATTCAACAAGGCAGCCTCAACTGCTTCACTGGATAGGGAATTCCAAAGATTCACAACCCTTTGCTTCAAGAAGTTCCTCGTCAACTCAGTCCTAAATCAGGTCCCCCTCATTTTGAGGCTATGCCCCCAAATTCTAGTTTCACCCACCAGTGGAAACAACCTCCCTGCTTCTGTCATATCTTGATAATTTTATATGTTCCCTTCATAATTTTATATGTTTCTATAACGTCCCCTTCATTCTTCCAAATTCCAATGAGCATAGTCCCAGTATACTCAATCTTTGCTCATAAACCAAACCTGTCAATTCCAAAATCAACTTAGGTAACCTCCTCTGCTCCCCCTCAATGCCAGTCCATCCTTTCTCAAGTAAGGAGACCTAGGGGCAGCATGGTGGCTCAGTGGTTAGCACTGTTGCCTCACAGTGCCAGGGACCCAGGTTCAATTCTACCCTCGGGCGACTGTCTGTGTGGAGTTTGTATGTTCTCTGTGGGTTTCCTCCCACAGTCCAAAGATGTGCAGGTTAGGTGGATTGGCCATTTAAATTGCCCATAGTGTTCAGGGATGTGTAGCTTAGGTGGGTCATAGGGGGATGGGTCTGGGTGGGATGCTCCAAGGGTCGGTGTGGACTTGTTGGGGCAAAGGGCCTGTTTCCACTCTGAAGGGATTCAATGAAAACTGTAGCAATACTCAAGGTGCAGCCTCACCAGCACCCTACACAGCTGCAGCATAACCTCCCTATTTATAAACACCATCCATGTAGAAATGAAAGATAATACCATCACCTCTCTAATTGCCAACTTCTGAAGTTCAAACTCTTTGTCTTTCTGCTTTTCTTCTCTCTCTTTCTCCCTTTATTCTGCTAGGGCCTTCCTCTCCTTTTCTTTTTCCTCTGCTTTTAATTGTAATTCAAACTGTTTCATTTTCTTTTCTATTTCTTTTTGTTCTGCTAAGGCTATGCTTTTTGTTTGTCTCTAATTCAAGCTGCTTCATTTGCAATTGAATTTTAGCCATTTCCAAAGATTCTGTTGACATTCCTGGCAATTGTAAATGCTGCACGACTGCTACAACTATCTCTCCTTTCCTCGCAGACACAGGCAACCCCAGTTCCAGCTTGTTTGCCAATTCCGAAAGCTTTGCCTTGCTCACTTTCTGTAAAACTCCCAAAGTGACTTCTTCTACCTCTAAGAAACTCCTACTGACTGAAAGAGCTTTTACTACACAAGGCACACCCTGTTTAAACCGACCGAATTCAACCCCCCAAAATATATTAAGAAGGTAGCCTAGACCCTAAATTTTTCTTATTTTAAAGGTAAATGTCAGGTACTGTGTTCCAGATGCAATTCGATTGGTCAAACTACTCAACGTTAAGCAAAACACTATTTATTCAAACACTGGTTCAGAGAAAGGGTCACCGGACCTGAAACATTAACTCTGTTTTTCCCTTCACAGATGCTGCCAGACCTGCTGAGCTTTTCCAGCAACTTTGTTTTTGTTCATTTATTCAAACAGATTGGTTAAAATACAACAAAAGGAAGAAGAACTTAGAATAGCTTAACCAATTGGAAAATGTAATAGAATAATAGATATGGTAACTGTTACTAATTAACTGTTCCAATATAGTAATGTCCCAAAAACATACCCTTGACGAAAGGTAAATTCAAAAAACAGATTTATCTCTCATGCAATCAAGCAGCCCAGGAGGACAACCCCCAGGTTTTGGCTGTAATCGAGAGAGGGAAAAATAGCTTCTACTTTGATACCCCATTAGCAACTGCTGCTAAAAACTAAATTCCCTGCTTCTGTGTAGGAGCTTAACCACACCCATTTAGGCTGCTCCTATTGTTCCAGCTTTTAAAAAAACAACCAAGGCTTCAGAAGTTGTTCATCATTTCATACAGTGCTTGGCACCTTTTCCCCAATCTCTCTCTCTAAAAGAAACCAGGACAAAACCACCTCTGAAAACCAAAGCATTGTCTCAATTTGTTATTGTGCTGTTAAGCACTGACTTAGCTGCGTAAGGGGTTGAAATCATAGGCTTCTTTTTTTAAGGAGAGTTTTACCCAAAAAACCAACCTCCATGTATAACTTGAAGGTGAGACTAAAAAGTGAACCTTTGTGACTGTGAAATGTGTAAGTGGGAATCTAGTGACAATGTAAATCTTTATTTTTCCCAAATTTAGGCTCAGCTGTCTCAAGCATTAAATGGTGTGTCTGACAAAGCAAAGGAGGCCAAAGAGTTTTTGGTTCATTTGAAAAATATGGTCCAATTAATTCAGGTAAGTTCAGTGAAAGATTTTGGACATCCCATGCATGATTGCTTTGTGAAATCACAAAGTTTCTGTTGAAAATAAATGGCCAAACACTGGTATTTTCTTTCAGTGAGTTCTGCTTGCCCACCTGCATATCTTGTAAACTACTACTTCCTTTCGGAGAAGATGTGGGAGCAAAAAGCAAGTTGGATAACCGTGATGGACAGTGAATGAACTGCTCACATCATTAATTAACATTCCTGTTTATTGGCGTTAGTATGTAATTTCTGACCCCAGGCAATATTTATAGATAGACCCCTTGATACAGAGCAGCCTGGATAAGTGAGTGTAAACCAAGAACCTAGATTGGACAGTGCTAATTTGTTTCAAGCAGCTGCAGTGAAATCAAAAGTTCTGGCAACAAATCTATTTTACTAGATGGATTATTAGTGTGGGCATATCTTTGGAGAAAGGAATGCTGTGATGACTGAACTAAGAGAGTAAAAATAAAAGTTTAAAATGTTTTATTAATATGAGATAATCCACATTATAGACAAAGGGAAAATACTATAAGCATGCAACTATTTTCAATGAAGTACTGGAAATTATTTTACAATGTAATTTACTTGGACTTTAGTAAAGCCTTTAATAAGGTTCCACATGGTAGACTGATTAGTAAAGATAAATTGCATGGGATTCAGGGCCAGCTTGCCAGTTGGATACAAAATTGCCTTTACAGTAGGAGCCAGAGGATGGTGGTGGAGAGTTGTTTCTCAGACTGAAGGCCTGTGACCAGTGGTGTTCCACAGGGATCTGTACCCGATCAATTGGGCCAATGGGCTGAGGAGTGACAGGAGGAGTTTAATTTGGATAACTGTGAGGTATTGCATTTTGATAAAACAAACAAGGCCAGGATTTATACAATTAATGGTCGGTACCTGTGTAACGTTGTAGAACAGAGATACCCAGAGGTTCGCGTACATAATTCTTTGAAATTTGCATCACAGGTAGACAGGATGGTTAAGGAGGCACTTAGCACGCTTATCTTAATTGCTCAAACCTTTGAGTATAGAAGTTGAGACATCTATTGAGGTTGTACAGGACGTTGATGAGATTTCTTCTGTGTGCAGTTCTGGTCACCCTGTTTGCCATTTCTGGGCGACCAGAACTGTGCAGGGCAAGTTCATCCAGGTGCAAAATGGCCTTTTAAAGATGGCACCAGTGCCAGAAATGTCAGTCAATTCCAGAATCTTGAGTAAATGGTGAGTTAATCTGGGAACGGCACATGGTAAGATGGGGGGATTTGGATGTGATATTTGCCATAAGGGTTGACATGCCAATTAATACAGCAAATTTGGTATGATACGGCAAGAAAACTCACTCGGTCTCACAGAGAGAATCACTCCACCAAAACAATGTGACTTGCACCTAGTCAAAAAAAGCATAAAATCAAGGCCGTTGTGTTGCATTTACAAATAGTTTTTGAAGAGAATCAATGTTATAAATAGGAACAAATTACAGCAGATGCTGCAAACTGTACTGGAAACAAAAAATCTTGAAAATCATAGCAGGTCTGCCATTTTCACATTCTGATCACTTAATATGCACAATCAACACTCTTTCTCTCCCAGCTCTCCACATTCGCTCTATTGCATAAATGCTGCCCCTTCCATAGTCATGTCAGCTCTGATGAAGCATCACCTAAAATTGAATCATTAGCTTGAGCTCTCTCTATGGATGCTGTCTGACACGCTGTGATTTCCAGCACTTTTTGTTTTCAATATTATAAATACATTTGAACCCAATGTTTCTAACCTTCACTGTAGTTCTCTTTTCTGTTTTGTAGGAGAATGGTGTGGAAGTTGAGGCATGCCTTGTGGCACAATGTGATGCACTTGTTGATGCATTAAATCGCCAGAAAGCCAAGTTACTTACTAGAGTTACCAAGGAGCGGGAGTTTAAATTAAAGGTGAGTCTGTGAAAAAACAGTGATTGTGACATTGATTGCACTAGTAACAAAATAAGATCTAATAATACTTATGAAATGATAAATGCATGCAGCGCAGAAGGAAGCCATTGTGCCTGTTTGCTCTTTGAAAGAACTATCCAATTAGGTTCATTCTGCTGCTTTTCCCCATGGTGCTGGAAAGTTTTCCTTTGAATGAATGTTTAATTTACTTTTGAAAGTTATTGTTGAATCTGCTTTGCCATCATTCCAGATCCCAATGATAAACTCTGAATTTAAAAATGAAACTCATCTCTCTTCTGGCTCTTTAGCCAATGATTTTAAATCTTTGTCCTCTGGTTACTGACTGCCTTGTCACTTTCTCTCCTTTTCCTCCTTCAAAATCCTTCATAATTTTGAAGACTTCTATTCAATCTCCACTTAACCTTCTCTGCTCCCTGAAGGGAATAATTCTAACTTCTCCAGCCTCCACATTACTGAAGACCCTGATCTACGGCACCACTCTTGTACATCTCTTCGATTCCCTTCATTTTTAGGTGTTAAATCTTTAAAATTTTGTTTAAAGTCATTTTAAAATGAAGAATACAAATTGGGTTTTACTTGAAAATATTCAAAGTTTACCTAATATTGTGTTTTACAAGTTAAATATTTAAATGTTAAATATTAGTTTGTATGAAATAGCCAAATTCATTTAGAAACTGTGGAAAAGACCAATCATTAATTTAAATTAAATTGTTAAATAAACCAAATAAAGACAAAATAATTACTCATAAATCCAACGAGGAATTTAGAAAAAGTGCATTTACCTGGAGAAAAGTTGGCATGTGGAACCTGCTGAAGCAAAGAATAGTTGAGGTGCATAGCATAAATATATTTATCTACATTCCTGTCATGTTCATGTGGAGAAAGGAACTCAGGGATGTGTTAATAGGTTTGGATGAAGAGGGTGGGAGATGTTCATATGAAGGATAAACACAAACATGGGCTGGTGGGCTGAATGAAAAATATAGAAACATAGTAAATAGGAGTAGTAGTAGGCCATTTGGCCCTTAGACCTGTCCACCATTTGATATGATCATGGCTGATCATCCAACTCAGTACCCTACTTCTGCTTTTTCCCATACCATTCGATCCCTTTATCCACAAGAAATATATTGAACAAACACAATCTACAAATAGACTGAAAAGTTAATTTGAAAAGACGGATTTGAGATGCTTATAAATCGATTTGATAGCTACAAAGTGCATTTACTTCTGTTTTAATTTTCTCATTATTTCAGTTCTTCCACTTCAGAGGCACATGTGGCAAATCTTTAGACAAGGAATAGAGGTTTGGGCACAAAAGCTGAAGCTGCTTGAAATCGGAAATAAAAGCAAAATGCTGTAAATACTCAGCCAGGCATCACCTGTGGAGGGGAATAGAGATAACAGTTCAATCAGGTGAAGCATTATCATCGACCTCAAACTTTGAACTCTATTTCTCTGTATGGATGCTGCCTGACCTGCTGGATGTTTCCAGCATTAATGCAGCTTTCAGAACCTGGCTATCCAGCCTCAAGAAGGATGGTGTCACAAAATATATCTGCGTGTGTACAAAAAAAAAGTACTGTCTCAGTCCCAGTTTACACGTCACAGTTTCTTCACTGAGGACCTTAATTTTAGAATAAAAGACTGAGCCCCAACCAGGTAATGTTGGCAATGGGCTCTTTGAAAGCACTGGTTGAAAAATCATAATAAGACCATGGGGACAATTTCTGTAATATAAATACTTTGTAATGTGCAGGCACCGATTTTCATTCTCAGGCTGGGTGCCTGGAACAACCAAATTTGTGGCTCTGCAAACGTGAGCTTTAAAAATGGCCTTCCACACTCTCCATTTTCAATCTGCAGTGTAGGCTGGACTGGAAATTGGGCTGGATGACCTGGGAAGAACAGAGGAGGATATCAGTTGCCGAGTATAAACCAGAAGAACTCTGGATACTGGAAATCAGAAAGAAAAAAATAGAAGTTGCTGGAATAGCTCAGCAGGTCTGGCAGCATGTTGAGCGAAATCAGAGTTAATGTTTCAGGTCAGGTGACCCTTCTTCAGAACTGAGTTGCCAAGGTTGGCTGAGCAGAAATCCTAACTCAGGGCTTCCATGCATGTAACAATTAAAATGAAAGAGTGAAATCTAAGGTGTTGCCCCAGCTCTCACTCCTCTCCATCACTCACCCTCACCCCAACACTATCCCCATGCTCCTCCATGCCAACACATGCTGCCTGATGTCCTCTACCCATCCCTCGTGGCCAATCATAACTTTACCATTCTATGCCCCTCTACCCAATGCCCATCCTCCTCACACTCATTTACGCCCCTCAAACCCCTTTATGCCCCTCTATCTGCTTCCATGGCCCCTCATATTCCCTATGCCATCTTTTTGCCAACTCATTTCAATTCATAGTTCCAAATTTTTCCCCTTCCTCCATCATGCCACCTCATTTTGTATCCACTCGTATCAATGAATACAAGACAGAAAAAAATAAAATTCTAGCACTTAACATTCTATACTGCAGACTATTCTCTACAGAATAAAGCATTCTCAGTCATAGGACACATTTTGACAGCTTTGACAGCTCTTAACAGCACTGAGACTTGACAGGTTTGAAGCTTCTTGATTGACCTTGATAGGTTTGATATTTCTTGACTAGTCTTGACAGTTTGACATATTTTCATTTATCTTGCAAATTTAGAAACTTCTTTCACAGCTTTACACTTCCAAGGGCTATATGCACCTTTTAGGCTAAAATAACTCCGCAAAGGCTGGTGTCCCATCACCACACCACCCTCGATTTGCATGTGGAAAGTCTTTGATGCTGGTCCAGCTCCCTCAGAGCCAGCTATCAAAGTGAGCAGGATGACTGACACTCCTCTTTTTGGCTCCTCCTCAGCCATGGGTCCCTGATTGGACCAGGTTAATAGTCCCAATCAGGTAACTCATATTCTATAAGGTCCACCTGGCTCACCTCATTACAATCACTGCAACTCTCCCCTTCTGAGTTTGAGGACAGAGGCCAGTTCTTTTTTTTTGCAGTCCTGGAATTTTCTGGGAATCCTGGAATTCTCTCCTGAATGGCACTGTGGGTCAACCCACAGCAGGTGGACTGCGGTTCAAGAAAGCAGCTGACTACCACCTTCTCAAGGGCAATTAGGGATGTGCAATAACTGCTTGCCAGCCAACAATATCCACATCCCACAAATGAGTAAAAGAAAAAGCTCTTCCTGGGGCGTTTTAGCACTGGGTCAGGTTCCTCCAACTCTTCCTTGGATACAGGCAGTGTGTAATGCACAGTAGCTCGCCTGTTGCGCCCAGAGCATCTCAGAAGAAATTCATTCTCATCTTCAGGTGGCAAAGGCATCGAGGTGACGACATCCACCATGTCCATCTCAGATTTTCAGGTCTCTTCAACGCTTGGCAGAGAGGGAGAAGCCATGGGTTCCAACAGCCTTTCCAACTGTTCCAAGTTATAGAACATAGAACATTACAGCGCAGTACAGGCCCTTCGGCCCTCGATGTTGCGCCGACCTGTGAAACCAATCTGAAGCCCATCTAACCTAAACTATTCCATTATCATCCATATGTTTATCCAATGACCATTTAAATGCCCTTAAAGTGGGCGAGTCTACTATTTTTGCAGGCAGGGCATTCCACGCCCTTACTACTCTCTGAGTAAAGAACCGACCTCTGACGTCTGTCCTATATCTATCACCCCTCAATTTAAAGCTATGTCCCCTCGTGCTAGCCATCACCATCCGAGGAAAAAGGCTCCCACTGTCCACCCTATCTAATCCTCTGATCATCTTGTATGTCTCTATTAAGTCACCTCTTAACCTTCTTCTCTCTAACGAAAACAGCCTCAAGTCCCTCAGCCTTTCCTCATAAGACCTTCCCTCCATACCAGGCAACATCCTGGTAAATCTCCTCTGCACCCTTTCCAATGCTTCCACATCCTTCCTATAATGCGGTGACCAGAACTGTACGCAATACTCCAAGTGCGGCCGCACCAGAGTTTTGTGCAGCTGCAACATGACCTCATGGCTCCGAAACTCAATCCCTCTACCAATAAAACCTAGCATACTGTACGCCTTCTTAACAACGCTATCAACCTGGGTGGCAACTTTCAGTGATCTGTGCACATGGACACTGAGATCTTTCTGCTCATCCACACTACCAAGAATCTTACCATTAGCCCAGTACTCTGTATTCCTGTTACTCCTTCCAAAAGTTGCTGGGCATGTTTTGCTCCCACCCAGTTTGTGGTCCACATCCTTGTTCAGGACCACTGCATGGACCCAAACTTTATACGTCACTGGAACTGACCTCATGTCGATCATGCCACTTACCCATGCAGGGCCATTGCCGTGATTCCTACACCAAACTTTGTCCCTTGAAGTAAACTGTCTCTCTTGCTTAGCGGAATCTTATGTTCAGCACTGACATTTTTGATGCCATTTCACCTTTTCCCCACCCCCAGGTGCGGGAAGATCAGATTTAACCTGGTGCAGAGTCTTTTCCCCATTAACAACTCTGCTGGAGCTATCCCTGTAGTTGCATGAGAGGTGGTCCAATAATCAAACAGGGATTGGGACAGTTTGGTATCGAGTGAAGCTGTGGGTTGTTTCCGGAAGCCTGCCTTCAAAAATCGGACTGTTTTTTCTGCCAGACCATTGGATTATGAATGGTATGGAGCTGTCCTCATATGTCAAATGCATTCAAATTTAGGAATTAGTACAATTCCCTGCTGTTAGATGATGGCCTGTTATCTGTGACCAACACTTCCGGGTGTCTGTATATTGCAAAAAATGTGTGCAGTATCTTCTGTTGTCATTCCCGTATTTGATGAATGAACTCTATGTACATTCAGTCACTTTGAGTCGGTGCTCACAATGACTAAGATCATTGAGCCCATGGAAGGTCCCACATAGTCAAAGAGTAACCAAGTTCAGGGTTTACCTGGCAATTTCCATGAATGTAAGGGGAGCTGCTAGCAGTACCTTTTGTTCTTGTTGGCACTCTGGGCACTGTCCCACCAACACAGGTATGTCTGCATCCAGTCCTGGCCACTAAACATAATTTCTCACAGACATCTTCATTTTGGAAACCTCTGGATGACCCTGGTGGAGTTCAGCCAGTATCTGGTGGGGACCTTTCCTAGGGACAATCACCTCAACTGTGGTCTGGTCTCTCCAAGTCTATAAATGTTTCAATTCTGGTGGTGGTGGCCCTTTCACTTCCCCTCATCACCACCAACTGTTTCAGTTTTTCCAGGACCGGATCTTTCTGCTTCCAAAGTCTGATATTGCTGTGGTTGGAAGTGTATCCAGAAAATGTAAAACCATTACAGACTCTTCCAGTGGTGGTACCACCGATGGTGTATCTGCCAATGGGAGGCAGCTCAATGCATCCAAATTTGCTACTTGGCCTCCCAGATGGTGTTTCAACTTGTAATTATACGCACTTAGTATTATAGCACACTGCTGAATTTAATCTGAAGGTATGGGCAGCACTGCCTTGTCCTCTTTAATTAGACCTAGCAGAGATGCCAACTTGGCTCATTGGTAGCACTCTTGATTCTGAGTCAGAAGGTTGTGGGTTCAAGGCTTAGGAGCACTGCTAACACAGTGCACAACTCTGTTCTCTCGGGTGACTGTGTGTGTGGAGTTTGCACGTTCTCCCTGTGTCTGCGTGGATTTCCACCAGGTACTCTGGTTTCCTCCCACAGTCCAAAGATGAGCAGGTTAGGTGATTGGCCATGCTAAATTACCCATAGTGTTCAAGGATGTGTAAGTTAGATGGGTTAGCCATGGGAAATGCAGGGTTACAGGGATAGAGAAGGGGTCTGGGTCTGGGCGGGATGCTCTTCAGAGGATTGGTGTGGACTGGTTGGGCCGATTGACCTGTTTCCACACTGTAGAGATTCTAAGCTGTTTGTGGTTCATTATTATTACAAAATTATGTACGTAAAGGTATTGGTTTGAACTTCTTGACTCCAAATATGACTGATAAACCTTCCTTCTCTATCTGGGCGTATTTACGATCTGCATTAGCCAAAGTCCTGGATGCATACACTGTTGGGCAGGCATCTCCATTGGGCCACCTCTGATCTAATACTACCCCAATATCGTCGGGGAGGCATTGCATGTCAATACCAGATCTCACCTGGGATCATTGTATGTCAACACCTTAGAGACTTTCACTTCCCTGAAAGTTATGGCATGGTTACGTGAGGCCAAGGCTGACACTTTTGAAGAGTTGATGCAAAGGTGCCAGGATGGAGGCCAGGTTATGTAACTTTATGAACTTTATGTAATAACTCACCAGTCCAAGGAAAGACCTAAGCTCCATATCAAATGTGAGAGCTGGGGCACCTTCTATTGCCCTCGCTTTATCTTCCAACGAGTGTAACTCAGCCTTGTCTACCCTGTAGTTCACGTAGGTCACTTGGGGTGGCTGGAACATACATCTTTCCCTTCTAAAGTGTATGCCTGCCCGGGAGAAACATCTAAGGACAATGTCCAAGATCTCTAAGCATTCCATAATGGTTTTCCCTGTTATTAGCACATCATTTAGACAAATAGCGACCTGGGGTAGTCCACGTAAAATGTTCTCCATCTTCTGCTGAAATATCGCACAGGCTGAGATACCCCAAATGGCAGTCTCGTATATTGGTACAAACCCTTAAGGGTATTAACTGTAGCATACTTCTGGGAATCCTCATCCAACTGCAATTGCAAGTACACATGCCTCATGTCCAGCTTTGAGAAGGACAGCCCCTGTCAGCTTTGCATATAAATCCTCCATGCAAGGACTTGGGTATTTATCCAGCTGTGAAAAGCAGTTTACTGTTTGTTTAAAATCCGCACAAGAGTGAACTGACCTGTCGGGCTTCACAGTTGGTATGACCGTTGTCGCCCATTCTGCAAACTGGACTGCTTTGATGATTCCTTCGCCTTCCAGCTTCCTGACTTCTGCCTCTACTTTTGCCCATAAGGCAAATCGCACTGGGCAGGCCTTGCAGCATCATAGCATTGCTTCCTGGTCAACATGGAAGGTGGCCTTTACTGCTTTGATAATCCCTAGACCTTCCTGAAAAACTGAAAGAACTGCTAGACCTGCTGAGCTTTTCCAACAACTTCTGTTTTTCCTTCCTGAAAAACATCCAGGTATTCGATTAAAACTTCACTCAGGCAGACATTTTCTAATCGAAAAATGTTGAGCCAATCTAGTTGAATCTTCTCAACCAATTTCGTCTTATTGGGCTTGGGCCTGAGCCTTTTATTACAATCAGTGGTAACTGAACCAGCTGCTTCTCATAAGAGTACCCTTAATCTGTATAGGTTCCCCAGTATAGGTTCTCAGTCTAGCCAAGGTCTTGCACAAACATAAGGGTTAGAGTTCAGAGTGAATTTTGTTAAAGACTGGTTTTGCAATCACTGAAATGGCCACGCCAGTACTGATCTTCATTAGAACAGGATGACCATTTAACCAGACATTTATTTTGATTGAGATAGTAGGAACTGCAGATGCTGGAGAATCCGAGACAACAAGGTGCAGGGCTGGATGAACACAGCAGGCCAAGCAGCATCATAGGAGCAGAGAGGCTGACGTTTCAGGCCTAGACCCTTCATCAGAAAAGGGGGAGGGGAAGGGAGTTTTGAAATAAATAGGGAGAGAGTGGGAGGCGGATAGAAGAGGGATAGAGGAGCGGATAGGTGGAGAGGAAACAAACAGGTCGAAGAGGCGGGGATGGAGCCAGTAAAGGTGAGTGTAGGTAGGGAGTTAGGAAGGGGATAGGTCAGTCCAGGGAGGACGGACAAGTCAAGGGGGCGGGATGAGGTTGGTCGGTAGGAGATGGAGGTGCGGCTTGAGGTGGGAGGAGGGGATAGGTGGGAGGAAGAACAGGTTAGGGAGGCAGGGACGAGCTGGACTGGTTTTGGGATGCGGTAGGGGGAGGGGAGATTTTGAAACTTGTGAAATCCACATTGATACCATTGGGCTGCA
>NC_063336.1:83616290-83644136 GCF_021869965.1 Rhincodon typus | reverse complement strand
AGAAAGGGTCTAGGCCCGAAACGTCAGCCTTTCTGCTCCTATGATGCTGCTTGGCCTGCTGTGTTCATCCAGCTCTGCACCTTGTTGTCACAGCAAGTGATTAGTAAGGTTAATGGAATATTGTTGTTTGTTGAAATGGAATATTGGCATTGCCAGGGATGGAGGGTATGAGTTATAAGAAGAGACTGGATAGGTTGGGACTTTCTTCACTGGAGCATAGGAAGACGAGGGGTGACCTTATAGAGGTTTATAAAGTCATGAAGAGTATGGATAAGGTGAGTGGTAGATTTCAAGACTAGGGGGCATATTTTTCAGGTGAGAGGAAAAAGATTTAAAAAAGACATAAGGGGCAATTTTTTTACACAGAGTGATTCATGTGTGGAATGACCTTCCAGAGGAAGTGGTGGATGTGTTGTACAGTTACAACTGTACAAAAGACATCTAGATAAGTACATGAATAAGAAATGTTTGGAGGGAAATGGGTCAAGTGCAGACAGGTGGGACTAGTTCAATTTGGGATTATGGTCGGCATGGACTGGCTGGACCCAAGTGTCTGTTTCCATGCTGTATGACTGTATGACTCTATGAAGTTGTACAGGGTATTGGGAGTATCGTATCTATAGTACTGTGAAAAGTTTTGGCCTCCTCATTTAAGATATGGCATAAATGCATTAGAAACAATTTACTCAACTGATTCCTGGGGTGAGAGTTTTGTCGTGAGGACAGGTTGGACGAGATGGGTCTTTATCCATTAAGAGAAGAATGATCTTCTTGAAACATATTCTGAAAGACTTTATAGGCTGCCGAGGGGATGGATGGTTCCACTTGGGGGAGAGATTAGAACTAGGGAGGAGTGTTTAAAAATAATGCATCTCCCATTTAAGATGGAGATGATGAAATATTTGTTTCTCTCAGAGGGTCATGAGTTTGTGGAACTTGGTTGAGAGAGTGGTAGTGGCAGGCTCATTGAATGTTTTTAAGGCCATTAGATTCTTGGCTGACAAAGCAGTCAAAGGGTATATAGAGAATGAGCAAAAAAATGGAATTGAGGCCACAATTGGATCAGCCATGATTTTAATGAATGATGGAGCAGTTATTACATTTGTATTTCAAGTTTACAAATGGGGAGAGTAGAAACATATACTAGCACGAGACAAGTAATTTCCATTTCTCTGACGCAGCAATCCCAAAATAACCTTCTCCATTGGAAAACAATAACATAGAGCACATCAGAAAGCAATAAGATAGAGCACAATAGATTTCTTGTCGATTTATTCTTTCAGTGCTTCTGCACTTGTTCACTTCTAATAAAGTAGTACTTTATCTTAATACTCAATCTATTTGCAACATTTGTTGTAGAAACATGACATGACAGTTCAGGAGGGAGATTTACTTGAACGTGACTTGAAATAGTAATTCTTCATTTGATTCACATTGGAGAAACATAGGTTTTGCAGTGAATGAGTTTTGTAAGGAAATAATGATGAATTTATACTAGTCATTGATTAGGCCATGGGATGTCTATGCAGTTTTGGGTGCTTTCTTCTCGAATGTTAAAGCCATACAGTATTGATGAAGTGTAGTAATTTAAATGTAAATTAATTCAAAATTGTCATTGAAAGAAAAAAATAAGATAGGGAAATTTATCTCTGGAGTGAATTATTGGAATATTATCCACAGAGTGTGGCTGAAGCTAGAGACTTCTTGCTTTTTTGTTTGTTCATGAAATATGGATGTCACTGGTAAGGCCAACATTTATTGCCCATCCCTAATTGCTCTTGAGAAGGCAGTAGTGAGTTCTTGAACTGCTGCTGTTCAAGGTGGAGAGGTAATACCCACAGTGCTTTTAGGAAGTGAATTTGAGGACTTTGACACAGTGACAGTGAAGGAATGGCAATGTCATTCCAAGTTGGGATGGTAAGTGGCTTGGATGGGGACTGCAGGTGGTGCTGTTGCCATGTGTCTGCTGCCCTTGTCCTTCCAGATGGTAGATATCATGGGTTTGAAAGGTGTTGTTGAAGGAGTTCTAGTGAGTTACAGTAGTGCATCTTGTAGATGGAACACACTGCTGTCACTGTGGAGAGAGGGAACGTGGAACGTGGTGGATAAAGTGCCAGTCAAGCTGGGTACTTTGTTCTGGATTGTGTCAAATGTCCTGAGCACTCATAGAATCATAGAATCCCTACAGTTTGCAACCAGGCCATTCACCCCATCAAGTCCACACCGATCCTTGAAGAGCATCCCACCCAGACCCACCCCTGTAACCCTGCACTTCACGTGGTTCATCCACCTCGCCTGCACATCCTGAAAACTATGGGCAATTTAGCATGGCCAGTCCACCTAACCTGCACATCTTTGGACTGTGAGAGGAAACCAGAGCACCTGGAGGAAACCCATGCAAACACAGGGAGAATGTGCAAACTCCACATGGAAAGTCACCAGAGGGTTGAACCTGGGTCCCTGGCATTGAGAGGCAGCAGTGCTAACCACTGAGCCACCATGCCACCCACAGGTAGGAGGAGTGTATTCCAACTCATTCCTGACTTGTTCCTTGGACATGGTTGTCAGGCTTTGGGAAATCAGGTGATGATTATTTACCTCAGAATTGCTAGCCTGTGACCCTCTTTGAATATAAAATTTGAAGCTGAAGAAGAGAATATTTGAAGGCAGAGGAAGGAAAGGGAGCAGAAGCATAGGGTTTATTTTGCATTCTCTGTCAATAAGCTGGCACAGGTATATCGCTGTCATTTTAACTTTGACAATAGTGTGAAACCAATTCTATCAAATTAGCTGCCAATTGTAGGCACCATGTCAATTTTGCTTTCCATTTAAGTCACTGGAAGAAACAAAATCAAGTGCAGTCTGTTACTGGCAGTCAACTTGATATTGCCCATTCTATATCATCATCCAAAGCTTATTGGCCTCCTTCTGTGATGTAAATACTCTTGGAATGAAAACTTGTTACCCACACTTCACTTCTAAACATTTGATGCATTCCCAGTTTCAAATGTTTATTGGGGAAGATTTAAGGTGAGAGGAGAGAGATTTAAAAAAGACATGAGGAGCAAATTTTCTACACAGAAATGTTTTCATTTGTGAAATGAACTTCTTGAGGTTCAATTACAACATTTAAAAGACATTTGGCTGGTACATGAATAGGAAAGGTTTGGAGGGATATGGGGCAGGAGCAGGCACGTGGGAGTAGTTTAGTTTGGGATTATAGTCGGCATGGACTGGTTGGACCGAAGGGTCTGTTTCCATGCTGTATAACTCCATGACTCTATGTCAAATGAAACATTTAAAACTAATTCCAGACTTGTGATCTTTCTTCTTGCCAGATTGCTCTGGCTATCAAATTTTGTACTGATTAACTTTTGCTTGATTCTGCTAGTAAATCAAATTCTAGTAAGTCTACTGATAATGGCTTTACCTTAAGTATTTTCACAGTCACAAAACTGTATTCGTTGCTGAATTGTGTTGCTTAGAAATTGTGTTTCTAACAGTTTCTAGTTTTGATTAAAGTAGTCAACGTGAGTACTTCCAACATTTTTTGTTTTCATTTCAGATTTCCAGCATCCACAGTGTTTTACTTCTATAGGAATCGCTGGTTATGTAGTTTCAAATGTTCACAGTTAGAATGAATGGCATGCTTATACAATGTGTGCACTATGTGATAAAGATGTAAACTAGTATAATTTGGGGTTTGGATTTTAAAGTACAGGCAGATGGGTTTTGGCCAGTTCTCTGAAGATAATGTTTCTTTAAAAAGTTTGAGAAATAATTTGGAACAGTGACCCAATTACATCATTTCCAAGAAGACATCTGACTTCAGACAAATGTCTGGCAGGACACTTGCGGTGTTAATGGATTGAATGTTTATACTACAGAATTTTATATCAGACCAGAGCCCATTACCTGTTCCCTTCGGTTCAAAAGGGCAACAGTTTTGTTTTCCTCACAGTTCAACAAATCAGGAGTTCAATTTAGGAGGGAGTACAATTTCTCATAGCAGGAGAGTTAAGTTTTAATTCAAGGGAACTGGTCATCCTAGCTGAAGTGTTAGTTTGTAGAGCTTCTAAGCCAGGAGAGCTTGTGTAGAAGTTTTCAAGTTGTGAGAACTCAGATAGTTTAGGCCACCAGAACTGTGAAAGTTTCATGCAAGTAGATCAGAAAAGAATCATAAAATTGTCTCCATAGAAGGAAAAGAAACTGGGAAGAGTCAATTAAGTAAGCTATTAAAGAGTTGAGATAGAGGTGATGTTTTTCTAGAATTGAGTATCTGTGAAAAAATAGTGTTAGGAAATTGGTTGAAACTTTATTTTTGCTGTATAAACTATGATCATTTGAAATTTGGTATTCTTGTCCTGATAAGTGAGATGAAATAAGATCAGCAATATGTCTCCTATTTTAGTAATATTCAAATTCTGTACTACCAAGTGACTGAATTCCATGATTTTAAATTACACTGTAGATTTGGAAAGATAATCCCTAAGTATGAGCAACATTATGTTTATAAATAATGTTTTTAATTATTACTGTATCTAAACTGCTGTACCATCCTGTATCAATTCCATCTCTTAGTATTTATCTGAAATAGATTTGAATAAATAAACTTTAAAAGTTGACAGTGCATTATGTTAAATGTTGTTGTTCTAGATTTCAGATGCTTTAATCAAACGCGTTCAAGTATCTCAGGAGCAGTGGATTAAAGGAGCTTTAGAAGCCAAAATAAATCCTGAATTTGACCTGACACTCGACAATGGCCCATTACTGCAGTCAATCCACCAACTTGATTTTATTCAAATGAAAAGTAAGTAAAAATGTGTTAAGCAATAATACAATATGGCCTTAGATTGACTTTTGCAAGGGGTATTTTAATTTATGCCAAAAACTTGACGTGATACAGTTAGATTTACAAGCTGTTCTGCCAGTAAGAAACATTATCACGTACAAGGCTTGTGTTATCACAATGGTTTCCAAACTGTTTTCATTAAAGTTGGATTTTGGTGGTTCCTGTAGTCATCATATAAGCTATAATGATGGTATCAAGCAGACACAACTTGAAGATAATCACAAAGCAAAATGGAAGCATCATGTCCCTAGTATTCTATGTAAAATGTTTGGAATTACTCAGAATGTGAAGAGTAAGCACAAAGGTATTTTGGTTGTGATATAACACAAGACAAAGAAAGGCTGCTATTCCTCTACACACATATCAAATCAGAGAATAGGTACATCTGTATTTACATGCTTCATGTCCACTTTTGTACGTGACCGAATAGTGAGGCCAAACCCAGGTAAAGACAGAATCATTCAAATAGCACTGTACTTAAGTAACAGAAATGGTGACATGTCTCTCTTTTTCAGTTTTTTGGTTATGTCTGAAAGGAAAACTAAAGCCATTGGGCTGCCAACTATTTTTTTGCTGTTGTGTATGAGAAGATAGCTTCTTTTTCTAACAGAAACCAAGTCCACCCTTTTAGAGATAACTTTATTTCAGTTAACCACACCATAACACTCGCACCCCACTGATTGCTAGCTCCCTGTATTTACACATCACATTCACACCAATTAACCCTTCATTAATATATCTATTACCCTGTTCCCTCATTCCTTTAGGTCTCAGGCATCCCCTTAGACCTTGTTAGGTGATAACATTTGCTGTCTCCAGACAAGGTGAGTGAGGAACCTCATCTTGTCTGTCTGAAGCAGCAACTCCTGCATCCCCACTTCACATAGCTACATGCTTCAAGCCTATTTCAGTGGGGTTTTGAGGTGGAGTGCATTTCTTACACTGATGAAACACTAGGGATCATGGCAATGAATTGAAAATTGTACTACCAAATGCTGACAGTCTTTTAAAATTATGTGCTTGAGGTCTACTCTGTCCAAATTACACTGACTATAGTGAAGGGAGGCAATATGTTGGAGTAGGGTGGATAAGGTCACAGGAGGCCTTCTCTATGTCAGGGACTGAATGGTAGCCCTAACAGTTGTGAGCCGTAGCTTTTGTTTTGTGCAAGCCATCAAGATAACTCTATTTCAGAACAGTCATGCGAGCAATTTTTCATCTTAATAAATTCTGTCTGAAACTGTTGGTAGCCATGTGCAATGTTCTAGTTAACAATAGGAATATTGATCCTTTTGTGCTGTGGTCTAAATTCATTCCCTTTTCGCAGATTGACAGTACATTTGATACTTCTTTTTTGGATGAGGGAACATTTATTTGCAGAGCCAAATGTGCAAGACATGGACTAGTCTTTTAGGAATTCAAAACTTAACCCTCTGTTCCATCTTCAAATTCAGACTGGTGCTTAATATTCTTGTGCATGGCCTGACTTGCCTGTCCACCTTGGAGAAGAGCTAGGTAATGACTCTTTCAGTTTTCCTCAACTCCATGGTAATATGTCCAAGTTGGTAAATTGAAGTCAAACTACCTCAATGTGGCAGATTCTGTTACTGATACTTGGACTAGTCAGGTCCTCAGTCACTGTTGATCATTTTCCAGCCAGCTTGGCTATTAATGAGATTGGAGAGTGCTAGTTTCTGCTTGAATCCAATAATTCCACAAACCCATTTGGTTGCAGATCATTCTTGGAACCAACCAAAATTGTACAGATATTTGCTGGTAAACTGCAGGATTTCTGATGTTTAATATCTAGCAATATTCACAAAAATGTTTGGGTTCCTGAATCTTAACTTTTGTTAAAGTCAGAAGTCACACGACACCAGGTAATAGTCCAACTTCACCTGATGAAGCGTCGATGCTCCAAAAGCTGGTGATATCAAATAAACCTGTTGGACTACAACCTGGTGTCGTGTGACTTCTGACTTTGTCCATTCCAGTCCAACACCAGCACTTCCACTTCTTAACTTTTTTTAATCTATGCCTAAACTTTGTATTCTTGGGTAGATGATGCAAGTATCTCTTGAGAGATCATTTACTGGATATGTATAGGTCTGTCAGCAGCTTGTTTTGGAGTTGGGATTGAGGATGCACTGCACTTCTGGAGCTGAGAGAGTGCCCTTGCTAGCATTTATTCTGCAAACACTACAATTAGGCAAATTAACCTATTGTGAATTTCAGTATGGTTTGTGGAATGTTGCTGTTACAAATTGATTGTCTTAGTATAATGGGTAAAGTTGAAACTGTGTGTAAATTCATTGAACCACTTGATTAATTTGCTTGATGTTATTTCAAATCTCCATATCCTAAAATATAGATTTTGTGGAATTGGGAACTGATTGCAGGTTTATTAATGCTATTGTGCAAATGCAGAGTTAGACTGAGGTGTGCTTAGTTCCTTCTGCAGTACCACCTGCACCAATACTACAACTGGAGAAATGTTGTACTAACAACAACAATGCCACACTTGCATGGAAGGCACCTCCACTCAACCAGACACAGATCGACGGCTACATACTAGAACTTGATGATGGAAATGGTGGGCACTTTCAGGTAAGAATTTCATCTTTCACATTGTAATGATATTTTAATCTGAAAAGATTAACTTAATTTTCAGACTTGCCATCAGTGAATGTTATATTTGAGCAGTGCTTTCTTTGAAAATTAGCAAACTTGTCCTTTTATAATGATGTTTAAAACAAACCACAAATATATTTTTGTGCTTACCAGTTCTCCCTTCTCTGCTATACTGAAGGATACTCCTTGTTCCATGGAGTAATGTACTGTCGGGCAGTTAGGTCCTAAATGGTCATCATTCATTTACAGAAAGAATGCCAACAGGCTATTCCTTCAAAGGGCCATCATATCTGAGCCTGATCCTATCTTCAATCATGTGGAATCACTGGATAGCTAAGGAAAGTCTGTTTTGTTTCCCCCCTCCATGCCTAAGTAGAGGGGACCAGCCCAGCTGAGATCAGACCATGAATTGGTGATTGAGTCTGGAATCTACTCGGCATGTCTGGATCAGCTGCCTGCTAAGGGAGGATTTCCCTGATTGCTGTATAGAAATTGTGAATATGCTCTTTAAAAAACATTTTTGAATTTATTAGAATAGTGCACTGAGAATATGTTCCTCTATTTGATAGATTCACTGATCTATGGGCTTCATTTAGTAAATAGAGCTATCAAATTTAGTCACTTTAAAATCTAGTTACAATTGTTTGGAAATACAAAGTTTTCAATAGCTATGACTTTTGCCCTGGGCTGATTTCCATTCTTTATTATGAATGAATTCATTTCCACACACAATAAGTTCTTGATGTTACCAAATGACAGGATGCAGATTCTAATTCTGTACTCCAAGAAAGAGCAAACTTGAAGCTAATGACCGTAATATTATCTTTGACCTCTTTATGAAAAAGTGTTATATAATGATCATAGTTTTATGTTAATTTGATCATAATACTTCAGATGAGCTGCATGTGTTTGCAAATGGTACTAGGCTGTTGACCATGAACAAATGGAAATTTAGCTATTCCATGCATTGTCTGATAACTTAGTAAACTTACAGTGAATGTCAATTTTCAATACGGATATCAGCATACTAACTCTAACAATTGTTGATAATTACACAGATTGCCCGAAAATAAACTCCTAAAATAAAGCAAATCCCACTGAAATCCATAGTATTGTGTTGGACTCCCAGACCAATGGATCACGTGTAATTTATCCCTCAAAAACATTTGAATTTGCCCACTTTCAATTTAAAATGGCTGCTGTCAAACAAAAAGACTAATTAGTTGCAGTGAGTAACTAATTAGTTGTAGACAATACGTTAACTGATAACTCACCACCAAAAATGTAATGGGTAAAATTCTGTATTCTTTTGTTTCTTGGGCATAAAATTGTTGTGTTCGTGATTCACTAGAACCATTAATAGAACACAAGGTAGATGAAGGGCAAACTAGAACAGGGAATGATTACACAAGCTCTCAGCTCCACAGCTGATCCTAGACTGACTCTCTAGTTCCTGCCTCCAGTCACCTGACCCACTCTCTTATAGAATCAACACACACCCAACAACCTACAGAACACCCCTCCCCCTTTATTTCCATATTCCACTTATCTATACGTATACCATACATCCAACAATTATAACTATTGTACAAGCATTGTAGCTAATATCTATACATAGTTAGGAATATACAAAAAAGGGGAAAAGAGAAAATTAATTTTTTGTTCACATTGACACGATCAGGCTCTCAGGGGATGGCATTTCCTAGAAGGCCATCTTCTCGTTTCAGGAACCTCTTCCAGTGTAGTCTCCTGGGCTTCCAGCAGCTCTTGCTGTTCCACAGGCATGTCCCTCTTTGATTGGCTGTTGTTGGCCTGTGATGCTGCTGTTGTCTCCGCCCTGGGTATGACTAACCCTGGCTTGGAGACACACGATTCGGTCGAAACCACTGGTCCCACCTGGACCGGCTCGGTATTCTAAGGAATTTCCTCCCCATTGGTGAGGTGTAGTGACAAGCTGGTCCGCGTGTCTCCTGCAGACCAGTTCATCCCTAGTCTGTACATATATGACAATGGTCCTGTTTGAGCCACCACCACCATGGGTATCCATTTTTCCCCAGATGTATAATTTAAGGGCAACGCAATCTCTCCTTTTTGAAATACCCTTGACCGTGAGGTTCCTGCCCTTCTGACCATCTGTCCTTGATTTCATTCTACCACTTGTCTGGTCTGTTCCAATTGCAATAAGTCAAACATGGTTCTCAGCCAGAGGTTGAACATTAAGGACACCAGCGAGCAGTGGGTTGTCACGTGTCGCGTGTCCCTGCACATGTTGAGGAGCTTTTTGAGTCACTGCCCTAGCAAACCCTCTCCTTTAAGGCCTGCTTCAAGGTTTGTACAAATCTCTCCATCCGGTCGTTTATTGTTGGGTGTTACGGAGCCAATATCACACATCCAACTCCGTGATTTTCCAGATACTCCTTGAACTCTTGCGCCACAAACTGTAGACCATTGTCAGTCATGATTTGTTTGGGGTTCCCAAACCTGGAAAATATTTCATCCAGTCAGTCTATCATTGTTTCCACTGATACTGACTTTATGACCGCCACCTCTTGGATCACTTGGAACGAGAATCCACGACCACTAGTAACACCCATTCCTCTAATGGTCCCGGGAAATCGATGTGAAACTTCTGCCACAGTGATTGAGGCCATTCCCACAGGTGAAGCGGCGATTACGGTGGCAGCTTCCTTACTTAATGCGAAGGATTTGCATGATCCCACTTTCTCCTCAATCTAGGAGTCCACATGTGAACACCAAAAGTAGCTCCGAGCTATTTCTTTCATTCACACCACATTGGGGTGCACTTGATCCAGCACGTTTCCACTTAACAGGGGAGGGATAACAACTCTCATTTCCCACATTAAGCGCAAGTCTTATATGGACAAGTCCCACCTCTTGTACGTGTAAAGGCATAGTTCTGGGCGGTTACTAAAATGGGTCCTCCCTCTCAGGACTAGATCCACAACTTGGCTTAAAACCTGGTCATTCCAGGTAGCGTTCCATACCTGACTCGCTGACACCAGTACCTTAATTTCCTGGGAAACGTGCATAATTTTCAGGTTCCAGTCAGGAACATCCTTATTTCCCCGTGGTTGTAACCTTAACAAAGCATCTGCATTGCCGTGCTTCTCTGACTGTGAGTATCTGATTTCATGTGAGTAGGCTGACCAAGCCTGTGCACGTCTCTGCAGGCGTGCTGCTGCAATTTTTGGAATTCCTGTACGTGGGCCAAAATTGGAGGTTAGCAGCCTGTGGTGAATCATGAAATGCCTACCGTAAAGGAAATGCGGAAACCTCTTAAAGCCGGAACATGATGCCCAATCCTTCCTTTTCCACTTGAGCATACTTCTCCCCATCATTTTTAGCGTCATTGATGCAAACTCAATGAGCCTTCCCTCTCCATTGGATAAGATATGTGACAGTACAGCATCAACCCCATAAAGCGAGGCATCGCACACCAACTGCAGTGGCAACTTTGGGTTGAAATGAGTCAACACTTCTGAACTTTTTAAAGCTTACTTTACCTCCCTGGAATCCACCTTACATTCCTGGATCCACTTCCACGGTTGCCCTTTTCCCAGCAACCGAAGCAGGGGTTTTAGCATGTTTGCCAGATTAGACATGAACTAGACAAGTCCCAAGTACGATCTCAGTTAAGACACATTCTCTGGTCTAGGGCCCTTCATGATAGTCTCCATCTTCTTGTGTAGTCCCTCACCATTGATTACATGGCCCAGGAGTCTTTAAAAAAAAAACTTATACTTCTCCTTTTTCACCTATGGGCCATGTTCCTGCAACTTTTTAAGGGTTTATTCTAGGTTTTTCAAATGCTCCTCTTGAAAGGACCCATAACTGAAATATTGTGCAGATAACACTACACACCTGGTAATCCACTCAAAATTTGGTCCATGGCCCTCTGCAACAGAGTTAGTGCTGACATGACGCCAAAAGGCTGTCACTTGTAGCAGAACATTCCATGTGTGTCACAATCATTCGTGACGACTGGGATTCCTTTGTGACCCCCTACAATAGGCCCGCAACAGATCAATTTCTGAGAATTTTGTTCTCCCAGCCAGCCTACTGAACAGGTCTTCTCTGAGTGGAATGGGGTATTGATCCACATACAGGGCTGGATTTACTGTGACCTTAAAGTCACCATAAAGCCTCACCATCTGTTTTTAAGACTGGATGATTGAAGTGGTTCATTTACCGGTGGTTACTGGTTCCAGATTCACCAGCTGTTCCAGTTCCACCTCCACTTTAGGCCAGATGGCATGTATTACTGGATATGCTTTCAGCTCCTTAAATGAGCGTCCCACTTCAACAGAAGTTTAATTTCTACTCCTTTCATTTCCCCCAGGATTCTCTTGAAAACATCCTTTTACCTGTCCAAAATCTCTTGCAAATTCACTTTTGAGTTCACCAGCCAAGTAACCATGAAACAACTTAACTTTAATTTCTGTAACCAGGAGCGTTCGCATAATGCAGAGTAGTCACCTTTCACTATGTCGAAAGGCAATTTGGCACACTGGTCGCTTAGCTGTACTTTTACCAGTGTATAATTCCTTCAGTGGCTTGTTCAGTGTATATCCCTTGTGTAATCTTGGCAGGCTTCAATGGCAGCGCCTTTAACTTTTCCCTAAATATTGATTCAGGAATCAGAGGCACCACTGCACCCATATCCATTTCCATCTTTACTGTCTTACCCTCTAATTTGGGAAGAACCTAGAAAAGATCAGCTTCACCTCGTACCAACAGAATGTTTAACTGAAACTCTGCTGACTCTGGGCCTTCTGATTCTCCCACAGACCCAGCGGCCTCCCTGTCTACTCCCTGGCTGGCAGCATGCATGTTATATCTTGTCCTCGGAATTGTCTCCTTTAGACACCCCTTCTATTGCATAAGGTGTACTTGACAATTCAGGCAATATGGCCCACTTGCTTACACCAGCTGCACTGTGCTTCTCTACTCCAACACGTTGACTCCTTGTGGCCACTCTTGCCACATCAGTGGCATTCTATGGTTGGTACCACAGTTGGATGAGTTTCTGCTATTTTATGCATCTGAGTGTCATCATTCAACTGTGCTCCACCAGCGGCCAACTCCATCAAGGTAACAATTTTTAAAGCTGCCCGTAATCCAGCTCTGTCCCTGTTCATAGCTTCTGTTGGATGGCCTCATGTCAAAGGCCAGAAACCAAATGGTCCCGCAAGATATCTTGGAGGAACTCACTGAATTCTCAATATTCTGCTAGCCCCTTTAAGGTGTCCACGAATTGGATGATAGATTCCTTCATGCTGTACCGTTTATAAAAATGGAAATGTTCCACAATCATCGGTGATTTTGTACAAAATAACTCCCCAACAGTTTGCATAGCTTCAGGAATGTCTTCTTTGCAGGTTTCTCTGGTTGTACCAGACTCCTCAGAATCATGAAGATCTTGCTCCTAATGGTACTCAAAAAAACCAATACCATTACGTCTTCAACCACCTAATTTGTCTTTAAAGACGCATCAAAATGTTTGGTGTACTGTGTCCAACATTTTAACTCGTCATCAAACGGTCCCATCTCTCCGCCATTTTGTTTTCCAGCCAGTGGGAATTTTTCCTGCCACAAGATTTTAGTAGCTATTTACAGCCTGAGTCCCCTTGATGAACACTCTCCACGTCAGCCACTTCTTCACCGACTGTGTCACCCACAGCCTGGTTCCCCTGGTGACTGCTTCCCTCGAAGTTAACTCCACAATCTCATGCTGTTTTTGAAGTACAGGCACATCCTTCCTCCTGACAAAAAACACAACAGCATCCGTGCACAGTCTGTGGGCCAGATCCTACTCTCGTCACTAGCTGTTGTGTTTGCATTTCACTAGAACCATAAATAGAACACGAAGTAGACGGAGGGTAAATTTGAACAGGGAATACTTTATTGTGCAGCCTCTCAGCTCCACATTTAGTCCTAGGCTGCCCGTTTAACTACTGCCTCTGCGTCACCTGACCCATTCTCAAAGGGACGACACACACCTAACTAGATACATAACAAAAACAGGCACCGTGTTGAGGAGTGAGGATTTGTGCTGCTAACTTTATCGGTGCTTCCTGTTTCTACATGCCTATAGGTTATCATTTGAAGATTCGAAATATGTAAATCAGAATCTTGTGTTTGTTTTGAAACCCTTCTGCAAAATGCATGAAGAACTAGATTGAGTATCTATCTGTCATTCTCAGACTTTCTGGCTTAACCCAGCAGCAGGGGATGTTGTTCGCTACCTCTCTGACATCAGGAGTGCTGCTGCTCCTAGCATCACAGTCCTACAGTTTGCTGCTTACTCACTACCTCCAAATGTATCCCTCTACCCCCAGATTTAATGAAAGATCTCTTCCTTACAGTAAGCATGTCAGGAAACAGTCCTTGCCTCTTCCTTAAAACAAAGTCCAGGGCCCAATTTCTTTAGTCTCAAGAATGCCCCTAAGAACAGGTATAAATGAGTTTCCATCCTGTATTTTAACGGTGTCATCCCCTCTGAAAGAGGGCAACATGGGAGGTCACCACAAATGAGAGATCCAGAGGGATTTTTTAAAAAGTTTAATTGTTTACTTTTATTTGTTTCTGGCTAGAATACATGGATTTAATTTGTGAACTTGATTTGTAACAGAAGAATTTGAGAGACAGCCCCAGGATGATTTGTCAAAAAAAGTTGGCTGGAAATCGTTTGCAATATTAATGCTGAATAAAAAACTGGCGAAGGCATCAATTTAAACACAACAGAAATGTTATATCAGCACTTTAGACATTTGAATGCTGTTATTGCAGACTAATTTATTGGCTTATGTCTCAGATTTTTGTTTACTATTTGGTAGTGATTTATGTACCTGTACCACTTGTTACATAAAGAAGCTAAAAGCCATAAGTACTGTAGCTCTGATCATACATTGGCATTCTCCCCTTAACTATTAACTACCATACTTGGAATTTCAGGAGGTGTATGTTGGCAAAGAAACTGTGTGCACTGTAGATGGACTTCAGTTCAACAGTGTCTACAATGCAAGAGTAAAAGCCTTTAATTCAGCAGGTTTTGGACCTTACAGTAAAACAATTGTGTTGCAGACTTCTGAGGGTGAGCAATACTAAAATACCAATTTAATATTACAAAGTTAACAACTTCTATGCAATTGTATTTGATTAGAATTGACAGTATTATCTCTGATATGTTTTGTTTTTGATACAGATCTTAGCCATTGGTTTTGTTTCTTGTCAGAAAAAGACTTTGGTTCACATTTTGCTTTTCAGGTCTTAATATTCTTTCATCTCCCTCATATCTATACACTTGAAGTAGCCTGTCAAAATAAATTAAATGAAAAGTAACGTCAATGGAAAGTAAGAAGTAAAAATTTGTTATACACAAGTATGGGTGAGTGTCCTTGGAATCAATTTGTATTTATCAAACAAAAGAATAATCTTGAATAGAATATAGTAGCATGAAAGGAGGGCACGTTGTGCCTGTGCTGGCTCTTTGGAGGAGCTATCCAATTATTCTAATTAGCAGGTTTTATCTTCCACAGTCTCCCACAGTATTTGCTATGTGAAGCTAGAACCAAGCACATTTTGTCATTGATGTTTCCCAATTAAATCATTATATGGTGGCTAAAATATGACCCCTCTCTATAAGTCAGTAAATCAATCAACAACTATAAATTTTACTCTTCACCTTAAGATGACAGATTTATGAATTAAAGTTAGATTCATGCTTATGCTAGTCCAATCACATTTAAAGAATTTTTAAAATAGAGATTGAAGATTTTGCAATTTTAACACACTTACAGATCTATAAGAGTTTGGCACCATTAATACACAACTTGTGCAAGATTTAATTATTTTCTTCATGTGTACAATCTCCTGGCATGTCAAATATAAACAATTAGCTGAAAAGTTTATATATTGTCAAAAGTAGCATATTCTAATGAGGTAAAGCAGGTGCAGAGAGGACATAGCAAATTATTCTAATTTCAGGTAATTCATTGAACAAAAAAACCAAAGAACTGCAGATGCTGGCAATGAGAAACAAAACCAAAAATTGCTGGGACCATTCTTCACTGAAGAAAGGTCACTGGACGTTAAACGTTAGCTCTGCTTTCTCTCCACAGATGCTGCCAGATCTGCTGAGCCTTACCGGCAATTTCTGATTTTGTTTAAGATAATTTACACATCTTTAGACAAGCAAATCAAATGTACTCTATTAAATACACACTGCCAATTTAAAAATGATGGAAAATTCAGAACATGATAATTGAAAGTATTGGTGTTGAATATAAGAAATATAGACTGCAAAGAACATCTGGGGGCTGAACCCTACTTTAGCCTTTGGGAATGCTGAGAATATTACTCTCCCAAAGGATTATAAAATTTCCATCAGAGAAATAATTTATGCTTCTGCTTCTGAAATTCCAAGGATAAATATAAAAGGTATACTTATCAAATATTCTCCATTTTTAAAAAATCAACCTCTTCAGAGTTATTATGACAGAGCAGGTGGGACTTGAACCCAGGCCTCCTGGCTCAGGGGTAGAGGATTACAACTGCACCACAAGAGCCCTGTCCATTCTCAATCATTAACTTGTCATTTGTTAAGCAGACTCTCTGCCACTGTTCTCATCGCTATGGTCTTTGATATGAGCTGTCACCTTCTCTATTATCGGGTAGTTAGTGTAAATCCATAAAGAATAGATATAGAAGATATTGAAATTTATAATGGTCTGTATGAAAGCAAGTCTTTTCTAGCTAAGCTGGTGCAGTAATGCTGAAAGATAGTTTGACCATTACATCACTGGTCTTTGTATCTCTGAGATTCTTTATACAATCCAGTAGCACCAGTGTCTCAATCAACGTGAAACACCGCTGGAAAACCAGGGGTTAGGAGAGTTATTTTATTAGTTTAAAACCTAGTCTGTTGTGGGAGGCAAGGGAGGATATTGCAGAGCCTCTGACATTATTTTCAAATCTTCTCTGGCTACTGGAGGGGTGCCAGCTGGAGTGATATAATTATTCAAGAAGGGTGGTAAGAGTAACCAGGGAACTATAAACCAGTGAATCTAACATCTTGGTAGCGAACATATTGGAAAGAATTCTAACTGACAAAACTAATTACCACTTGGGGAGGTAACAGTTGATCAAGGACAGTCAGCATGTCTTTGTAAGGGGGAGATCATGTTTATCAAATTTGATAGAATTTTTCGAGGAGGTGCCTGGGTGTGTAAACGATGGTAGTACAGTTGATGTAGTCTACATGGACCTCACAAAGCTTTTGATAAGGACTGGTATGAAAGACTGTTTAAGAAGCTAATAGCCCATGGGATCCGGGGGAATTTGGCAAATTAGATTCAAAATTGGCTCGGTGATAGAATTCTGAGGGTGATGTTGAAAGTTGTTTTTGTGACTAGAAGCCTGTGACCAGTGGTGTACCACAGGGTTTGATGCTGGGTCCTTTGCTGTCTGTAGTGTGTATTTATGATCTAGACATAAATGCAGGAAGTATGATCAGTAAGTTCACAGATGGCATGAAAATTGGTGGTGTGGTAAATAGCAAGGACAAAAACATTAGACTACAGGACAGTAGAGGTGGGCTGGTCAGATGGGCTGAAAAGTGACAAATGGATTAATCCTGAAAAATGTGAGGTGATGCATTTTGGGAGGACTAACAAGGCAAGGTTGAATGGTAGGACCGTATGAAGTAAAGAAGATCAGAGGGACGACTTTGGTGTGCATGTCCATTGACCTTTGAAGGCAGCAGGACAGGTAGATGAGTTAGTTAAGGAGGAATATGTGATACTTACCTTGATTAGTCATGGCATTAAAAGAGCAAGGAACCTATGTGAGTTAGGCCATAGCTGGAGTAGTGTGTTGTTCTGGTCACCTTACTATGGGAAGGTTGTGATTGCACAAGAGAGGGTGCAAAAGAGATTCACCAGATGTGCCTGAAAAGAATTTATATAGACTGGCTTGTTTTTCTTAGAGGAGAGAATGTTGAGGGGGGTCTGATTGAGTTGTTCAAAGGGATGAGGGGCATAGACATGGTAGGTAGGGAACAACCTTTCCCCTTAGTATAGGGGTCAATAACTAAAAAAAAAGTTTTAAGATAAGGAGCAGCAGGTTTAGAGGGAATTTGAAGAAAATCTTTTTCACCCAGAGGGTTGTGGGTATATGGAACTCACTGCCTAAAAGAGTGGTAGAGGTGGGAACCCTCAAGACATTTAGGAACTATTTAAATGAACACTTGCAATGTCATTGCATACAAGGTTACAGGCCAAGAACTGGAAAAAGGGATTGGATGCTTGACGACTCGCATGGACATGATGGGCCAAAGGGTCTCTGACTGTGTGACTAATTTGCTGCAACATCAAATACACTGATTCAAAAGGCTTTCAGAACTGTATGAAAGACTGAAATTACTTGGTGTTGATGGTAGTTAAAAAGTAGTGAGTTTCTAGTTATTACTAAGGCACAGTACATAACATTTGACCCATGTTCTTAGTACATCTTTGTACTCAAGCCTATGGATGTCAAGATACATACAAAAGCAAAATACCATAGATGATGGAAATCTGAAATAAAAATCAGAAAATGCTGGAAATGCACAGCACATCAAGCAGTGTCTGTGGAGAGGGAAATGGAGTTAACAGGTTCAGATTGTTGACTTTTCAACTAATACCTTCCAACTCTAGTAGGGAGAGATCTTTAAATAAGGTAGAAGGAAGCCAAATTGGAAACACCGGTACAGAAAGTAATATTGTCAGAACAGATGTGACAGCATTGAAAAAAATTGGGAGAATGAAATGCAAAGGAGTCCTCACAGTAAGTGGGTAGTTGGAAGTACAGACAAGGTTGCTTTTTGGAGCCAGTGGGCTTGTCGTCAGTGGCCAGTTCCTCAGAAATGAAAATTGAGATATTGAGGGAAGGAATATAACAGATGGAGATGGACTTTGAGGTGAAAAAAGGTTGGAAATTGGAGGCAAATTATCTAATTTTTCCAGTTTGAAGCCAGAATCTGAAACAACATCAATTGGATGCCCACCGTGAAATGAAAACAATAGCAAAATACTGTCGATGATGGAAATTTGAAACAAACAAACAAAAAAAAACAGGAAATGCTGGAAGTATTCCAGTGGATCTGATAGCATTTGTGGACAGAGAAAATTCTCATAATAGGTCATCAACCTTAAATGTTAATTCTGTTTATCTCCCCATGGCTGCTGTCAAACATAAGGAGGAGACAGGAAATGAGAAATTGTTGAAGTGGCAGAGGGATAAATATCATTTCAACCAGCTATTGACTCAACTGATTGCTTTTAATTGTTTTTCTCCCCTTTTTTACCTACAACTGTCACTTTGAGTTGCCTGTTTCCTGACCTTAACCATCTCCTTTACATCATCAATATCTAATCTGGCCTGAAAGGTATCCATTTCTGCCTTCAACAGAGGCCCAATTAGTTGTTATCCACTAACACTATCCTCCTCAGCCAGGCTGAACATTGAATGTTAGACGTCTTTTTTCAAAAATGTACTTCTTCCAAGTAAAATATCATGCTATGGGAACCCCTATAAGACTTAGCTATGCCTGCCATTTTGTGGAATCATGGAACGTTCCTTCTTCCAGACCTGCCCAGCCCACCAACCCCATTTTTCCATTTCTGAGCATAGGCTATAGACAAATATCCATGAAAAGGTCACTAGTTCCCCTTAATACCTGACTAAATTCCTTTAAGGACTTCCATATATTCTCAGTTTGTCTGTGTTGCATCTGTTTTGACAATGCCGCCTTCCAAACCAATGCTTTGATATGTCTTTGTTTTTCCTCAACCAAGGATTCCAACTGTCATTGTTGACAGGGCCTTGATCATCCCTGTTCTATTTCCTAGACAAATTCTGTCTTGTCTTCCCTAAATTCCAGAACCACAATATGCTTTCCCTTCACCTCATTTTCTGCCCTATCATTCTCCATCATTTCCATCAGCGAAAGCACATTGCTGCCACTAAACACATCTTGTTTCCCCACTTTCAGCATTCTGAAGGGACTGTTCCATCTGCGACATGCCGATTTACTTCTTCAATCATTTCTTACATCCTGAACGTTCCCAGAGCAGTCTCCCATGCAAAAGATTTAACACCTGTCCTTTTACCTCTTCCTTTACCAATGTCCAAGGTCCTAAGTATTTCTCTTAGCTAAATGAGCAACTTAATTATGCATTCAAATTAGCATGCCACATTGACCGTTCATGATGTGGTCTCCTCTACCTTAGGCAGATCAAACACAGGTTGATTGATATCTTTGTGAATCAGCTCCATTCAGTCTGCAAGTATGACCCTAAAACTTCAGACTCCTGGCATTTTAATTCTCCACCTCAACCTATTCTGATCTCTATCTTCAGTCTCCTTTTAATGATGCTGCACATAAGTTTATGGAACAGCACATTGTTTTGATTAGGCCATCAGGACTCAAAATTGATTGAAACAGTTTTAGATGATAACATTTACCCCTGATTTATATAATCAATGGCAGTTGATAGCACTAATCTTGTTTTTACCCACTTACTCCTTTTTTTGTTTCTTTATTTGTCTCATTACCATCAGCTTTGCCTTAATTACCTTATTAAACCTTTTGTGAATTAATCTTTCCTGCTTTTACTTTATCACATTCTCTCCCCTTCCTTCTTTCTGTCTTCCTTCCTTTCCAACCCCTGTACATGCTTGAACCTGTTACATTTCATCCATTTCTAACAGGTCATTGGTCTGAAATGCTAACTCAGTTTCTCTCTCCAATAGTGGCGTGTCCAATGTGTTGAGCATTTCAACATTTTCTGATGTAGGATAAGAATTTGGAATCTTATTCTATTTCAGCCACTTATTTTCAATTTGATTGAGCAGTGGAAGTCAGTGAAAGCATAGCTAAACATTGAAACAAAATGAAACAAATAAAACTGCCTTTGTTCTGCAATCACAGCATGGCTTAGACTTCACATCAGGAAACCACCCCTAATTAGTGAAAGGGACTTTCTTTTCTCAGATGACCTCTGTGACTGAATTTGCTCATTTAGACCAAATTGTGGACAATTTTGTGTTGGGGAGGGCATGGATGATAGGTTGAAACTGCCCAACTCATTTCATACACAACCTTTACAGGCAGGCAGATGTATTCAAAGGATAATCAAAGGAATGTTCTATTAGATCCTTCATTGCATTGTGAGTAAAGTATCTCCCAGTGTAGCTCTAAGTCTACTGGTTAGAAGGTTAGAATTTGGACTTTTTGACTGTTTAGTTTGGGTGCTACAGCTGACCTTATCCCTGTGCTGGAGAAGAGTTTAATCAGTAGCCGTTCCTCTCCTGGCAAGTCTAGATGCCTGGACATCAATTCAGAGTTTGGCTATAAAAACAAAGTTGCTGGAAAAGCTCAGCAGGTCTGGCAGCATCTGTGAAGGAAAAAACAGAGCTAACGTTTTGGGTCCGGTGACACTTCCTCAGAGTTTCGCTATGCTGGCTGTCAATCCCCAAACCAAGTCTTGTAGACCAGCATGTCATGCTCACTAGCTAGGCTTAAATGAAAGGTGGCCACTTGATGTAGAAATAAAAGAAAACCAACAATCCCGCATAATTTCTCAGGAGAGGGGGCCTGAGATGGAGGAAAGGATGCAGGGGGATGGGATATGTTTCTTATTATTCTGAAATTGCTGTTCTGTTATTCCATTTCAGTGGCTTGGTTCACCTTTGATCCCACCTCTGCCCATCCGGATATCCTTCTGTCTAATGATAACCTGACTGTTACGTGTAATAGCTATGATGATCGTGTTGTGCTAGGATCTGTTGCATTCTCCAAAGGAATCCATTACTGGGAACTGTCTATTGATCGTTATGATAACCACCCTGACCCTGCTTTTGGAGTGGCAAGAATTAATTTAGTAAAAGATATGATGCTAGGCAAGGATGATAAGGCCTGGGCCATGTATGTTGACAACAACCGTAGTTGGTTTATGCATGGAAATTCCCACACAAATAGGTAAGTGTTTCATTTTCTAACTTGCAAAACTTTCAAAATCTTAAATAACTAAATTTACACTGATATTTACCACTTTCAGGTGCGCGAAAGGAAGTATAACAGCTGCAGTAATTTAATGACTAAATTATTAAATGAATAAGACAAACAACTTTCTCCGGAAATTGTTAATTATTCATTCTTGGGATGTGCTCAGCTATTGCTGCCTTGAAGGCATTAAGAATCAGCTTCATGGTGGACCTGGAGCTATGTAGACTAGATTAATAACAGTGGCAGTATTCCTTCCCTGACTGCACTAATAAACTAGTTAGTGTCTTTTTTTTTACAATAATTTAGTGGCCATGTTGTCATTTTCTGTTCCTGGTGACACAACACAAATTATCAGCTTCATTAAATTCAATTTCACAGGTTACTATGGTGGGACATGAGTTCAGATCCTCTGAATTGCTAGTCCAGTATTACAGCCACTACATGACACCAGCCCTTTATCAGAAACTTAGCTACAGTGAGGCTGGGTCAGCACTTTACTCAGCATATCCATGTCCACATTGTCATATTTAACATAGTTGTTCTCATCCACCCCACTCCACCTCAGACAGGGTAAGGTTCTGACTACTTGTGCATGTCTATTCACATGGCGCTGCTGCACTGAGGGTAACCTGAGTACAGGCTGTGTGGGATCTCATATAAACCACACCGTAACAAGTTGACATGAGGCAGTGTGTTTTTCAATCCTTAATGGCTGCCTTGAGCTGTTTTCTTGCTAAGAGTTCAAAGGGTATCTCTGCCAGTTAGTGATCAGAAGAGCTGCTGGGGTGAGGGTAGCGTCAGCTAGAAAGTTATTTTTGGCTGACCCCTTGAAACCTTCTTGTAAACACCAGCGTGAGAATCCTTGACTGGTACAGCATTCGTCTTTTATTTTAACTGGCTTATTTAAAACATTTCAACAGTTTTGTGACACTGAAATATCAATAGAGTGTATTAATGGAAATATCAGACAAGAAATTTGTTTAAATAAATGGAAACAGTAATGTTAGTTTCAATAAAATTTATTTTCACATTTTCTAGGACAGAAGGTGGGATTTGTAAAGGTACAACAGTTGGTGTTCTCCTGGACCTAAGCAAGCATATCCTTTCATTTCACATCAACAATGTTCAGCAAGGCCCTGTAGCCTTTGAAAATTTGGAAGGCATCTTTGTGCCTGCTATCAGCATTAATAGGAATGTCCAGGTAAGATTGGACCATGATAAAAGATGTGTCTTCATTAGACTCTCTTAATGTGAGAAGAAAGATACACATAATGATATATCATCAGTGATCCATTGGTGACATCTGGCACGTAAGTCCAGGCAAGTTAATCCTAGATTTCCCTGATGACAATTCTTGGATGATATGCAATTCTCCAACCCTCACAGTACAGGTCATAATATCATAGTAACTTGGTCCAATTATAGCTTCAATCTTTTATTCATCAGTCTGTCCTGTTTGAATTCTGTATACTAGGGGCTTAAGAATAGGGTTTTCTTAGTGTGGTTGCCTCATTGGTGATTGAATCTTTAATCCAATACCACGTCATGCCAGCATTGAGATTTAACGTATATGCACACAAATGGCAGCATAGTTTTATGTTTTATACATGACTTCTGGGAACCCATGAAAAGAAAGAGCTTTACAGCCAGTTAGTGCGTCCCAAGAGTAGAATATAACAGAAATTTATTGCCGTGTGTACTTTTACTTGAATAATACAGTGAAGGTTTTATAAGTCACACCACCACATGGCCTACATCAATGACAGAAGTCATACATAACAATAAAAAAAAAGTAAAATTAAGACAAAATTCATCACAGTTCAGTTAATAGCTCCTGGGCTTGGGGAAAGCCAATCAAGGAACAATGGAATACCCTGAAGACACAGCCGGGGTGAGACCGCCATGCCCGGCCGAAACCGCCTGCTGGGCCACTGGAATACCTGCATGCCGAAGATTGGGACAAGACCTCCATGCTGGTACAACACCGCCACCGGAAGACTGCCATGTGGGCCAAGACCACCTTTCTCTTCCTTCAGGTGCCAGGGCCTAGCTGCAGACATGGAACATCAGCCTAGCCTTCAAGTCCAGGCTGGGGGAGTCAGCTCTGGACCTGTTCCTCTCTCGCCAACTGGGTGGAGTTTGTGCGTCCAGCTTGTCCTGACATTGTTGGCGCTACCACTGGAGGCCTCTTCCATCTGGCACTCTCCGTGTCACTGACTGCCAGTTACGGCAGAAGCAGCCCAGAAACAGGATTTCAAGTTTCCTTAGTGTTCCTGTGGCTGAACCTTTGTTGAAGCTGTTAAAAAGTGTAAGAAGAAATTTTGACTGAGAGGCAGTGCCAGGACTATGTTGGACGATGTGATGGTCACACTGTCACTGAGCGAACCCCATTCACCCATTTTGAATGGCAATAGATCTGCACTCTGTTCCTGCCATTGAACACATGAAATAGAGGGAGCGACACGAAAATTATAGGCCAGAATCTTGGGTGCTAGCCCTATAAAGCTCCTCTTAATCTGCTAACCTTATTCATGAAGTAAGACCAGGGCACAGAGAACCTGAAAATGAAAGGACATAAATATGGAGAGACTCTATTGTTAGGATAGGAATAGCTAGTTAGTAAAAAGAAACTTCATGTGACTTACACTTCAACATTTACTGGCGTCATGTTTTAATATTTGTTTTTCTTCTAACAGGTAACTCTTCATACAGGACTGGAAGTTCCAAATCATATCAAACAAGGAAAATCCTTGTCATCCTGTAGCCCCAACAGCAAGTCTATGTATTGACTACCAATAAAGTGGCAAACTATCCAAGTATATTATGTTTGTTCTGAAACTCCTGATCCCATACGTAGCAAATCAATCAGAAAACCTTAAAAGAACTAAAATTTTTGCAGTTGCAACTAAACCTCAGTTACATTCCACAAGCATAACATGACATGACATCTTTCATTAATGTAAAATTCAAAAGTATTTTCACTACTAACACTTTTTAGTCAAATGAATGCCAATGTTTGTGTTAGCAAAGTTGAGGGAATTATAAACAAACAGAAGCTCCAGTTTCACTTTGTAGATAGCAGTTAAGCAGCAACCTCTTAACTGTTACCTTTTTATAAAAAATGTACCTCAGATTTTGAGATCATAATGTTAACTTTTAGGTGTACCACATAAAAACAGTTTGGGGTGTTTGGATAAAATCTTCATCTCTGAAAGGGAATTAAACTTCCTTTTAGCAGCAAGAGACATTATTTATATTAATTTTCCTCATTCCTCAAAATCTGCTTCCCTGTAACCTGTTTTCCTCACTGACAATTGACAAATGCCGAACAAAATAAATCAAGTATATTTAGATAACGGACAAGCCTGAGACACTAACATTTGTCCTGGTATTAATTGTCAAACTGCAAATCCTTCCATATGTCTTTGCCAAGCAGCAACAGCAGGAGTGTCTTCTGGTCAACCAAAACCATGTGGTAGCTGTAGCTCAACAACTACATGTTAGTCATGTTAAAAACACTCAATATCCAGTCTCTTGTCACAAGCTGTACTCTGTGGCAAACATTCTTCACATTTTAAGGAATTGTTGATATTGATGATTTAACCCTGAATAGGGATGGAGAGCCTCTGGGAAGTCCTGTCATTCTGTAAAGTGGCAGTGCTCTGGCATGCTGCCCATTGGCCGTGAAGCAGACGGTTAATCAGTTTGTCATAGCAACCAATGCATCTGGGATTTGCTGAATGCATCTGTCCATAGCTAATTCACAGCAGCTAATGATGTCCCAGTGACTCCCCAGTCCCATGGGGAGATAGGACAGTTGTGGAAAAATCAGAAATTATGTTTTCCAGAACTGTTTGGAGTAAAGTTTTAACTTCAGCAGGCAGTTTGTGATGTGCTTCTCCTAATTTTCATTTAATGATTAGGAACAATAAATAATCAAAAAAAGTTGTCTTCTCATTATCTCCAGTATAATGGTAATATTTTAAAATATTATGATTTTGTTTGCAGGATTATGTCTCTGAAGATAAATAGTCTGCACCTCTCCCATGTAAACCATGAGATAGTTATTTCAACATTTACCAGTACAGAGATGAATGCAGTTTAAATTAACAAATTAAATTTAATTCATTCTAGTCTTGACTGACAGTCATTGATCTTTATTCATTTATCTAATTACAGAAGGAGTATTCCCTTCTTTGCCTTGGAATTAGCCAGTATAAGTATTTTCATATATTTTCTTAATCAACATGTTCAGAAATGTTATTATACACCTCTGGAGTAGGTGAGACTTGAAGCCAGACCTCCTAGTTTGGAAGAATTGTCACTACCAACACACCACAAGAGCCCTTCATAAGGATTTTCATTGTGGAGGATATTGATCTGATGCAGCTGAATGGGTTAAAGAGGGACATGCAAAAGAGAAAATTGATTTGTGCTGCTGCTGAGCATTTTCTCATGACTAACTGCAGAACACAGTTACCAAACACCTTAGCCTATCCCTATCCTCTCTTGATCCAAGAATGATCAAAAAGACCTTTATCAAATTAAAAATTCAAATACTGAAACATTTTAGCATCTACATTAATGCACTTGTTTCTTTTTCAGTTTAATACATAAAGTATTTACAATACAGGAAGAAAATTTACAGAAAACAGTATGCAAGCAAACACTTGCAAATCTGTACGATGTAAACTAAATGTTGAAGGTTGTAAATTTAATAGGTCTGTTTTGTGATAGTGTCTGTTTTGCTAATCTAGTATGCTTTGAAAGGTAAATTGATGGTGGTGGCAGACACACAAAGTGTTTAAAGTGCTGTGGAAGGCTGTTGCTTTGCATGTATAGTTGAACAAAATTTGCCAATGTTTCCTTGATTATGCACTCTGGCGCTATTTAATTTAGTGATGTTCAAAACTTAGACAAAAGTTTTAGATAACATTTTTAAATTTTAAATTTAACATAATTCACCAAGATGATCATCAGACCTTTGTGTAGTAATAATAATAAGTACTGGTAATAGCCAATGACACCAAAGCATTAGCATTACCAGTCCTATTTTACAATAGGTCTGCATTCTAAAAGGCCGAGGGGCAGAATCTCCACAAAGACCCTCAGCATATCCTGCAGAAGATCAATGGAGAACCTGGAGAAAGAGCAGGCAAACACATGCAAAGGTTGAGGCAGGAGATCAGGAAATCTTTGTGACGTGTACTGTTCCTTGACCAGCATCCCCCAGCCAGACACACACCACACAGAGGTGTGCACAGATACCTCCCCCCCGTCCCCCCCACCCACCAAGGTTTTACCAATTCTTCCTTTGCCAGAAGATGCAGCTACAACTTTTAAATTTGACACCTTGGGGGAAGTTCAAGTCTTCAGGCTTGATAACCAGTCAACTGTCTTACCTTTGAAGTTTTGTATATGTTTAGAGGATCCTATACTTAGATACATCTTTACATGTGGGAAATGTTATACCTTTGATGGACAGTGTTAATTCTAATCCTTGTGAGTCAAACTGCAGAATCCTTCTGACATGAGTTGATTGGCTATTTTATTGAACAAAACAGAAATGCTGCACTTTAATCTTTATGATGCCAACAGACTGCACCTTGTAAATCAATTTATTAGTAGTTTTGTGCTAAAAGTTTGAAGTGTATATTCTTCTTATTGAAGCAATTCTGCTTATTAATTGATGAAGAGCTGTTGAATGAGGGTGTTAGCTTGCACAATGAGCTACCTTTACTAAATTGTAAATTCTATCCCAGTGTTGAGGGGATAACCCAGACTGACATTCCAGTCTTAAACTGTTGGAAGTGCCATATTTTGATGAAATTATGACCCTATGGCAGGGAAGTCTACATTCCTCATTCAACGTGAAACAAGTAAAAGAATAGAATGATTGGTCAATCATTGATTTCATCGCATTTTTGTGGGATCTTGCCATACGAGGTGGCTACTGTTTACCAGCCACTGTAATTCAATTATAATTAAATGTTATGATTTGTGGTAAGATGTTATATAAATGCAAATCTTCTTATTCAACAGACTAAAATTGATCCTGAGGAGTGCCCTGAACAGTAGTCACAATGGCATTTCAGATTAAAAGTAGAATACTATGATGTGTAATCGCACTGAGCTTAGTCTTACTGCAAAGCATCACTTATCTTGTTGGAGTCTACTGATAGCTTCTTAGGGTATGGAATTTCTTTAAGAATGGCCTCGAGTTCCTGTTCTATATCATTGTTAGAGACAACAAGGTGCAGGGCTGGATGAACACAGCAGGCCAAGCAGCAGATGC
>NC_063336.1:83537309-83615890 GCF_021869965.1 Rhincodon typus | reverse complement strand
TGCTGCTTGGCCTGCTGTGTTCATCCAGCCCTGCACCTTGTTGTCTCGGATTCTCCAGCATCTGCAGTTCCTACTATCTCTATATCATTGTTATGTTGTTTTATTTGATAAGAACAGGCCTTTCTATTGTTTTACATAAAAAGGGTAGCTTTTCTTATTCCACCTGAAACAAATTATTCTTCTGATCTCGAGGATAGTTTGAGGATCAGAATAGAAAGATGAAGGGTCACTTGGCTCAAGCAGTGGAGGTTCACGAACATCCTAGAATTGAGTAGCAACTATTTAATTTTACTTCCCAGCAAGAAGGGGATTATTGGGTCAATTTCTGTACTTAGAATCAGCCAAATTTCTGACAACATAATTATTGAACAGGAGCATTCTTAGATCAAGATCCTTCCCCCAGATATTGGTTGTGCTCTGGGCATTTCACAAGGCCTCCACTGATGAGCCCTGTGACATGGAATGGGGGAATATCCATACAGTGATATTATTCACATCAAGTTCCCACCCCTCCCCAACACTGTGGTGTCCCTTTCACCTTGAATTACCATTTCATGAGTCTGTGCTCATGAGTTTCATTTGAGTTTCCCTCAAATTCACTGGTCACTCAGAAGTAGAGCTTGTGGCCTCTGCAATCTGGACTCCGGTAGGAACAGGTACCTCGCTAGCTGTTCTACAAACGTAGCTGTACGCATTTGGACTGAGCAAGCATGGACCCCTGGGCTGATTTATCCCATTAGCTGCAGTCATTCCCCTTTTCCTTAATAGCCTGTATTGGAAGTCTTCTTCAGTGTACGAACGACGGAACAAAGAATCATATTGGGCTGATTTCACTGTTGAATGGGAGAACATTCTCAATCCAATGTTCTGAAATTTCTTAAATTATGGTGTATAGTTATTATGCCCCTTAATTCAATGGCACCTCAACGGTGAATATCATAATGTATTAGAGACATTGTATCCTGTAAAAACACTTTTACAGTTCATGATAGCATCCGCAGTTTGAAGAACCCATTCCGTTCTTCAAACGTTGGAGACCAAGCTGGAAATATATAGCACTTTTCATAACCTCTAGCCTTCCCAAAGCACTTCAATCAATTGTTTTTGAATTGCTTTTGCTGTTGTATTAAAGAAAATATGGTAGCTAGTTTATGCACAGCAAGTTCCCACAAGCAGCAATGAGATAAATTGCAGGTCATCTGTTTTAGGCATGGATCAAAGTATAAATATTTGCCAAGATAAAGCTGAAAAACAGCTTCATACAGCTGAATACAACATCCTAGTTTTTATAAATAAGGATTTGGAGTAACAAAAACAAAGGGTAGTATTAATCTTATCCAAATCACTATTTAGGCAACAGCTGGAATATTGCATCCAGTTTTGGTGCCTTTAAAGATTTACTAGGATCATACCAGGGATGGGAGGTATTGGGTAGCAGGAATGCATGAGATTTTATTTTTATTAGAAGAGGTAAAGTTAAGAGGAGAACCGAGAGGAATTTATAATTATGAAAGGTTATGCTAAAGTTAACAGTAAAAATAGTTCCTATGGTCTGAGTAGGTAACCAAAGGCTAAAAAAATGATAGGAGAAATTTCTTTATGCAGAAAGTTGTGAGAACAAGGAATGTCCTATCAGACTTGATGGTTGAAGCAGAAACCAGAAAAAATTTAATGGGAATGGGTCAAAATTTAAAAATAAAATATGAAAGGTGTGAATATAAATGGTGAAGGAATTGGCACTGGAGTGATGGGCAGAATATACTTTGTTGTTCTACAATTCCATAACTTGAACAACTAAATTCCTGTAAAGTCCCTAATCCTTTTATATTATTTCCCTGACATTTTGACCATACTTTTGGAATGTACTGAACTTGAGAATATAGTTCAGTGATAAATTGATGTGAAATGAATCAGTTAAACATCAGGGCAATTCTCTCCAATTGTTATCTGAATCTTTCCTTTTGAAGATTTTTTTTTGTTAAGCTATTTTTAAAAATAAAGCTTGTGACATGGTTAAAATGTGATTTCCAACTGGCTGCAACAAAGTTATCAGTTACTTAAGAACAGTTGTGATGGGCTAGCAATCCAAAGCATTTGATAGTGGCTTCTCATGAGAAACTTTACCACTTACATAAAATAAATCTCTTTGAGAATGTGAATGCAAAATAATGCTGAAATCACAAGATGGTAGGGTTTTAAATTTCATTTTTCACACAGTGCATTCATTACCTGTAAACCTATGGTATTTTAAATGCAATTTCCTGAAAGCAGGGCTGCTAACTGTTTGTTGATGAGTACATAAAATTAGATTTTTAAACAGGTAAAATGGTCAAGTTTTTAATATTACAAGTTATTTTGTAACAATCTGTTTTGAATGTATTGTTATAAATTATGAGTGGACCATTTTAGTATTTCAGACTATTTTTAATCAATATTAACTGTTTTTAAAAAAGTGCACTATGCAGCAGAATAAACAGCACTAACAGGTTGTTTACGAGCTGAACCACTGCCAGCCTTTATAATGGCGATAAGTATGCACTTCTCTGAAAGTTTACTATATAATTTAAACTCAAATTATAAAAATTGTTATACAAACAGTTTTTATGGTGTTGCAGTTTTAAACAAATACATCTGGGATCTTCAAATTTTTAAAGTTTTAGTTAATTTGATTCTTTGCAATCACAGTTCTGGCAATGGCTCAAAAATGAATTGAAGAGGATACTCAACAATTTTGTTCAAATGCATTCTCATGAGTGAAAGTTAAGAAATTATATTAACAAATTTGACTCTGAACTTTCATCACTTGTCATTTTCCCTTTTTTTTGATGTGCACTTTAAGCATTTGATTGTTGGCTGGTTAGTTGTTGTTACTTGTTTAAAATTTCAGATTTTGGTAAGGAGTATGTTTAATTTAACATTTACATGTGCTGATTACTAATGTACGTTTGGTGAGATGTTTCCATTTTTAAGCTATGTTTGATAGCAAGCGAATCATAGAATCAGAAAATATCTATTCATTACAAGTTTCAACAGTATTAGGTTTCAGATTCAGTGGAAATGCTGGCAACTTTTCCCTGGTCTTGCTTATTGGCCTTGAGCAAAAGAGAACTACAAGTGTTAAAACTACATGACACAACTACATTTAGAAATGTTGGTTTAAAAAAAAACCCTCAAAATCACTGCATTCTGTATAAGACGAGATGCAATAAAATCTCCTTTCAGAAATTCTCCCAAATGGACACAGCAATTTATCTGCTGAATGCAGAGCTCACACAGATATTTTGCTGAAACTCACCACATGCTTCATTTGAAGTAATTCCAAACATTCCTCAAGAAATAACAAATATATAATCTTTGTTACCATGTAAACACAGTGACCTTGAAGATTCTTAAAAGGTGCAAATCTTTCTTAGAAGTACTAGATTGTGTTCTTAACTCAAATGTTTGATATTCGTTATCTATAATCCTATGCCCCGTACACTGCAGCTACGTCAAGTCATTTACTTTTCAGAATTACATTTATTAGATGATTTAATTTGGCCCATTTTGACAAAACTTTATACTTTTCTCTCAAATTGGGAGTTGATAAGCACAGTGGCTGAGAGAGAGTCATCTACCAGTACATACAAATGCTTCTCACAATCAACTATGTGGATGTACTATTTCCATATTTCATTTATTAAAATGGTCAGTAAGTTAAGCACACTCACATTCAACTTACTTTTAACCATTTCTGAATTGGGGTGTATTTTAAACAAAATACTCATGAATACAATTAGTTTTGTGCAAATTTAATTTTCAACTCTGTCTTGGAAACCGGGGTTTGTAGTTACAGAATTAATTTGCAGTCATTGGTGGAAAAGCCTCTTGTGCAAATAACTCCTGAGCACGCTGGTAAATTCATGAAATACTCTGCCCCGGAACAAATGGAAATTCCTAAAACTGAGCACAATATTTGTTTTATTTTTTAAATACTTTGCTGTATTAAGTTTTATATTTTGTCCTCATCGACTTGGGGATTATCCAGGTCATACTGAACCTAGAAACTGAGGAGCTGTCCCCACTAATGGTTCCAACTACTACGTTAAAATCCCCTTAAATGTAAATCCAGTCATCAGGAACTTCTGCGGCTGGTCCGCTGATTGGATTCTTTGTGACTAGTGGCTATTTCCTCAGAACTCAAACTTTTTTATGTGTGCTGGATAATTTTGGTATTTTGTGTTTTATACTTAACATTATTACTGTCTGCTCACTGCTCTCAAACTTGGTATTGCATAAGTAGTGAATGTCTGTCCTGTGTATTTATAAGTTGCATGTTCATAAATTGTGATGTGCCAGAAATGGTGTGTTGTGTAGTCAATGTAAATGTTATTTGAATAAATCTGGTTGTTACAATTTACATTACAAAATTCATTTGAGATTCTTTCCTGCACTGTAATATCCAACAGCTTGCAGAAAGTGTTTAAATCAAGGCTCCAATACCTCAAACAACCACCTGAAGAAACTACGTCCCCTCCACTGGCAAAAGAATAGGCAGCATTTTAAGCTTAAGGTTTGTGGTAATCAGACTCCAGTTGGATGATGTGATTAACTTATATTGTGAATAAGATTTCCTTAGATGATTGGTTCCTCATTCACTTATACTATAATCCTTTTCAATTTTTATGCTGTTTCCAAAAGCAAAGCTCATTCAAAACCTGTCTGAGCTGAAAGGGGCTTGATCATATTTACTAGAGGTGAAACAAAAATTAAAATCAAAAATGTAGCAACTTTGGTATTTAATCACAAATTCATTGAAGAGGTATACCTGCAATCAAACAAGGCAAAAAATATATACAGACTTAGGGAAAGATGATGACAGAGGTAACAGTGCTGCAAATAAACCAAAGCTTCAGGTTAATGGTCAGGGGCAGGGGGTTCAAATCCCATCATGTCAGCAGGTAGAATTTAAATTCAATTAATAAACCTAGAATATAAAACAAGTCTCAGTAATGATGATCGTACAACTATTATCAATTGTTGTGAAACTCATCTAGTTTACTAACGTCCTTTAAGGACGAAAATCTGTTGTTCCTACCTGGTCTGCCTACATGCGACTCGAGAACCACAGCAATGTGGTTGAGTCTTAACTGCCCTATGAAATGGCCAAGCAAGCCACTCAGTTAAAAGGTAATTAGGGATGGCAACAAATGCTGGCTTTTCTAATGACGGCCCTAACCCATGGAAGAATAAAGACAACTGAACACATCTTAATATAGCATTATTATAAACTTTTACTTTATGACTAAAAAACTTTTATAAATTGTACAGAGTTTAAACATGTTTTGACTTGGCTTTGTTTTTGATTCTCTTGATGTCACTGTCACTGAGGATCAGCGCTCCATTTTTAAATCTTCCTACCTGCCCAGTTGGGATTATTTCAGACTTCTTGTTCCTCCTGTAGAAACCAAATCTTGGTTAATTCTGGAGGGGTTAATGTCTTCGCACAAGATGATACTTATATCCAGCAAAGATTATTGATGGATTGTCCCATGGTCGATTATCTTGAATTAATAGCAACTTTCATTTATAAAGTGACTTTAACGTATAAAAGCATCCTAAGACACATCACAGAAATGCAAGTAAAAACAAAATGGGCGCTGAGCCAAATGAGGAGAGATTAGGAAAGGGGGCCATCCATTTGATCAACATGCTGGATTTTATTTTTGAGGACAGACAGATGGGGAGACTGAGTTGTAGGAAGAGAATACCAGAATATTCAGCTTAGGAAGCTGAAGCATAGTCACCAGTGGTCAGATATGGAGGTTTTATTAGGTAGTAGCAATGAGAATGAGGAGGGGCAGATACAAGGAAAACACTAGGAACCAATGTAAGTCAATGAGAATAAAGGTAGTGGGTGAACAAGTCTTATTGCAGAAGAGTTTTGAGTGAGCTTACATTTATGGAATGGGAGGCTGGTCAAGACACCAAAGGGGTTGAGATCAGTTTAAGTTTCAAACGGGCTGAGCAGAAGAGTTACCAAAGCAGAAATAAGCATTCAAAATTATTAAGAACTTGTATTTATACAGTGCTTTTTCATGGGTTCAAGACATGCCAAAAGTGTTTTACAACCATTAACTGCAATCACTGTGTGTAGGATATGTGCCAGTCAATTTTTACATAGCAGGATCCAACGAACAGCAGCTAACTTCTGAAGGGTCCTGACCTGAAACATCAACTTTCCTGCTCCTCTGATGCTGCCTGGCCTGCTGTGTTCCTCCAGCTCCACACTGTTATCTCCAACTAACGCAATGTGTTTTGCCAGAACTAGATGAAGAGCCACCACAGACACGTAATTCTGCTATCCACTGACATCTTAGAGGCAATGGTGTTGTGATGTTACTGTACTAATTAATGCCACTGCTCCAAATGCCTGGACTAGTACTCCGGCAACGCAAGTTCAAAACCCACCTTGGAAACTGGGAAATTTAAATTCAATTAATTAATAAACCTGAAATAAAAAGCCAGTTTAAGTAATGATGATTGTAAAAACCCATCTGGCTCACAATTGCCCTGAACCAGTCAGGGTACATATGACTCCAGTTCACAGCTATATGGGTGACTCTTAACTGCCCTCCGAAAATGCTGAGAACACCACTTGGTTCTATCAATGCTCTGTTGAAAAAGTTAAAAGTAAAAATATATGGACCAGCCACATTGGAAGTAACAAAGGCATACCCTGCAAAGTCTTCTTTACTAATATTTGGAGATCGGTACTAAAATTGGAAGAGCTGTCTTGCAGGCTTGTTGAGCAACAGCCTGAAGGCCATGGTCACTGAATCATACCTATAGCTAATGTCCCAGACTCTAATGTCACATCCCCAGGGGTGTCCTGTCTACTGTATACAGCAGAGATGGAATAGCCGTTACAGTCCCATGGACTCTGAACCCCATGAAGTTTCATGGCATCAGGTCAAACATAAGCAAAGAGGCCTCTATTTGATTAATACTTACCCCTACACCTCAGCTGATGAATCTTAAATACTGAGGACACATCCATTGTTTTGCCAGAAGTATTGAGTGGATGATTCATCTCAATCTCCTCCAGGGGTCCCCAACATCACAGGTACCAGACTGCAGCCAATTTGATGCACTACAGTTGGTAGCAAGATACAGCTGAAAGCACTGGATAAAGCAAAGCTTCAGGTCCTAACAACAACGCATCTGGAGTACTGGGAGTTCTGCTCCAGAGTCAGCTGTACCCACAGCCAAGCTGTTCCAGTGCAGCTACAAATTTGGCACTTACAAGACAATGTGGAAAATTGCCTGGATACATCCTGTACATAGAAAGCAGGACAAATGCAAACCATGATATTGCCATTCCATCAGTCAAAGTAATAGAAGGTGTAATTGACAGTCATATTGTGTGGCACTTACTCAGCAATAGACTGCACTGACGCTGTGTTTGGGTTGTGCTTGGTCTACTTGGCTCCTCAACCTCATTACAGCCTCAAGCAGAAAGGATTTGAAGCATGTGATAAAATAGTCTTCACTGGATAAGTGTAGCTCTACAACACTCAAAAATTACCAAATTATCAAGAGCCAGAAGAATAGAAACAGGAGTAGGCCATTCGGCCACTCAAGCCTGATTCACCACTCAGCAGGAGCATAGCTGATCCAACACTGACATCCATTTTCCTGCCCTTTCCCCATAATCCTCCATTTCCCTACTAACCAAGAATCTATCTATCTCAGTCTTAAAACTTACATAAGGACACTGCCCCACAGCTTTCCTCAGCAAGAACTTCAAAAAAACAATCAACCTTCTGACAGAAGAAATTACTCCTCATCTAAGCCTTAAATTGGCACCTCAATTCTGAGACTATGCCCTCTGGTCCTAGACTTTCCCATGACAGGAAACATCCTCTCAGCGTTTACTATGTCAAGCCACTTAAGAATCCTATATATCTCAATGAGATCACCTCTCATTCTAAGTTACCTTTGGTAATAAGACAATCCCTCCATACTGGGATCATCCTAATGAATCTTCTCAACTGCCTTCAATGAAGTGATATCTTTCCTTAAATAAGGGGATGAAAACAGTACTCTAGATGTGGTCTCACCAGCACCTTGCACAGTTGCAATAAGACTTCCCTAAACTTGTATTCCAACCTCCTTGAAATAAGGGCCAACATTCCATTAGACTTCCTGATTACCTGCTGCATCCGTGTGCTAGGTTTCTGTGTTTGGTGCATAAGTACCCCTAAGTCCCTTGGGGGCAAAGCAACCTATTTGATCAGCACTCCATCCACCAACTTAAACATTGAAGCCCTCCTCAATTGGTGCAGTGTCAGTAGTGCTTTCCATCAATTTGCAAGGCTCCTTCACAGCACTTTCCAAAACTGTGTCTTCTACCACCTGGAACAAAGGCAACAGGTGCAAGAGAGCACCTTGACCTGCAGGTTCTCCTCTAAATTACAAACCATCCTGACTTGGAACTATATCACCATTCCTTCACTATCATTAGATCAAAACCTTGATACTGCCTTCCTAATAAAACACCATGGACTGCAGCAGTTCAAGAAGGTGGCTTAAAACCACCTTCTTTAGGGCTCTTGGGGATAGGAAATAAATGCAGGATTTGTTAGTCATGCTCTAATCACACAAACAAATTTCAAAAATACACATCTAATGAAGAGGGTATGGGATTGACAGTTCAGATAGGGTTCAAGCTAGATGCTAAGATTGCAAACAATCTGGTTCAGCCATTGACTGTGGTTGGGAAGTGGGGAAGGTAGTTGTTGGCAATGTTACAATGCCTTCGGTCATCCAAACATTTAGCTGGAAGGAAGTGGTTTGTCAAAGCAAATCATTTACCATATCATCATTTAGCATCGGGGTGAGGGAGAGAAGTGGAGTGGTCAGGAGGTTAGTGAGAATTGAGGGAGCAAGAAATGAATCTCTTGGATGAGATGAGATGGACGTTAAGAGGATGTGGGACTGTATGGGAGAAAATAGGAGTGAGTCAGACACTGACAAGCCTTATATTTTGGGAGAAAACGATGGAACTGAAGTAACTGTTTTAAACAACAGCACCAAAATTACACCCTCCAATACACTTGGAACACATCTAGCTCACCTTTCTTCTTTCTTTTTCCTTGAAAGTACAGGTTTTGCATTCTAAAGTGAAAAAGGAAAGATTTAGAAACACTGAAGTGAATAAATGTGTTACCGGATGCTTCTTAACCAACAAACCATGCAAATCAAATAATGCTAATTATTTTTTGAATTTATTGTCACAAGCCAAATGACAGTATCTGATTCACAATGAGCATCAAGACACTCAGCTGACAACATGCCCTTAGTTAAAACAGCACTAAAATTACCGTATTTTTTGCTGTGGCTTTATCTTTCATCATTTCCTGGTATCTTTTGTAATTTATATATTCACGTTTTGGGGGCTGAAAGAGAAGCAAAACTGTGAAAAAGTTGTAAACTGTACGCAATGATTTTCAAATTCAAACAACTACAATATTTATAAAGTACACATTTCCACATGTACCATTTACATGATATTGTGTGAGGATTTGTGACATGGGGAATTATGTGAATCTCCTATATGAACAGAATAGAATTCCATCTGCCATGGCAGGATTCAAATCCAGGTCCCCAGCACATTACCAGGGTCTCAGGACTAACAGTCTAGCAATAATACTACTAGGCCATCACCTCCCCAATAAGTCCTGATTCCCTGTCTGGGCATCGAACTGGGGCTGCAGTGGTGAAAGTGCCTAATCCTAACCACTAGACCACAGGAATAAAAGTGAATTCATTATACCTAGGACCCTATTAAACAACAGACCTGGGAAAAAAACTTTCCTCCTTCGAAGTGTCATTACTATGCGATACTGCTGTTTAATTTGTGATTCAACTGCCAATGGGGATACAGCTTTTCCCAAACCTTCAGTCCCCTGTGAGGACAAAGCACCAAGAAAATAGGGTTAAGAAGCCTCAGGAATAGGCAAGAATGTCAGGTTAAAGAGCACACATTAGTTCTACACTGTTTTGATTAAAAATTATAAAAACCTGAAGAGCTGATATGAACATATTAAATTCAGAAACCAAGAATCTCCGAGGCAGTGACTGCATATTGAAGTGTCAATATTTAAAACTCCAGATCACTAAGACATATCCATTCACAAGGTATAAGTGATGTAACATACTCGAGCACCTAGCATAATAGCTCGTTCTTGTTCAAGCACTCTTTGCTGTTCTTTTCTGTAACCAGTGATGCCAAATCTGTGCACTTCCAGACGGGCCTGTGAAGCAAAAGATATCAAAATGAGCCTCCAGTTTCTTTATTTTAAATGTGGTCGTCACTACTGAAAGGTAACAACTTGTATTCATGTGCTGCTATGTTTTTCTCAAATGGCCATCATTCTCAGGTGAGCCTGGATGGAACAGTCTACCATGGAGTGTAAATCCAAGTGAGCATAATGCCGTCCCTATTTGCATGCACATTTTCCAGCCAAGTGAATGATCGGGGTGAATGCATATTCAAACTTACACTTTTACTGCCCCACACACATCCTACAGAGGTAAGCTAATTGCAGCAACTCTCTATGGTCGAGAGCAGCAAATCTATCACAGGGCTGGACCGGAACCGGCGTCCTTGGTTCAGCTACAAGGGAGACTTTACAAAACCAGCCTTCAGCCTTTCATCTCTCTTTTAGTCATTGCAAAGCACACAGAAGAGAAGGACACCATTATGCTTTTAAAGACAGGCATATGTCAGTTGTTCGAAAGAGCTATCCACTTAGTTCCACTTCCCTGTTCTTTCTCTGTTGCCCTGCAGTAAAATTCCCTTTTAAAGTCATTACTGAATCTGCTTCCACTGCCTTTTCAGGCAATGAATTCCAGTCCACAACAACTCATTGTGTAAAACTAAATTCTCTTCATTTCACTTTTTTTGTTTTTGCCAATTATTTACAATACCATGGTAAGAACACAGAGCTCATGATGGCAGACAATTAATTTATATCACTCAGCTCACACAAAGGTTAGTAATGTTGGTGTTGCCATCTAATATCTGTGGACTGTTATCAGTCTTCAGAGGGCACACAACAGTTGGGGTATGTCAGAGAGGTTTCACTGGATATCTGAAGAAAATAACGTTCTATATTCTAAATTAAAGGTGATGCAAGACTTACCCTCGCCAAATTAAATTCTTGTTTTGAGTTGCTCTGCTCATCAGCTTCCTCCATCTATATGTGTGAAAATTTAAAACAAAATTTAAGTGCACCAAAACAGAATATTACAATAGTAGTCAAAACAAAAACTTAAGTGATAAAGATAGCAAGCAAAAGAAAAAGTTAAGATGATGGCGACAGGGAATGAGGAGTGAGTGAGTGAAAGTGGAAGAGAAAGTTAGCTGAGGTATTTAGTGGGCTTCATAAATTTAGTCAATGTCAACTATTTAGTCTTAAGGTGAATTACTGCCCAACATGGTTGGATAAGTAATTGAAGACAAAACATGATCCATGGAATCACTCCTTCGCTGATGGAAGAGGCAGTCTACCAGGTGACAAATCTATTTTCCCTCATTTTTAGTCAGCTGGAAAACCTTGAATATTTAAAATACAAGGAATTTTATCAGACAGGCCTGAAATAATGCATGACTGGCTGCAATACAACGACTGTACCTAATTCCAGGTTTAGATGTCTTGATGTATAGTGCCAAGTGGTCAGGGTGCACATCATGCTGCAGTCAGAAAGCCAACAACCTGAAAATGCAAAACTCGAGGAAACCATGGCTACATTTAGGCAAGTGTCGACAAGCCGACTTGCTCAGATTCCTCCTGCAAACCAGGGGTGCAGGCAAAGGAACCTCTTTCATACTGGTGTAGATTTACCATTTAAAGCAGGTAGAAATAAGAACAGGGCAGAAATGAAATGACAAGCTCGAGAGAGAGAGAAAATAAACAATCACACAGGAATAAGTCAACAGTACTTAAACCTCTGTAACTTGACTGTCAAAGCTTCCATGAAATTCAGTTAGATCAGAAACTGAGAGGTTCACACAGTATTTTTTCAGGGACATGTTATCAGAATTAAACATACACAGAAGCTTACTTTGTCTTTGTCCATTACCAGCGGAACCTTCTTCCTCTTACGAGGACCAGTAAAGGTTATGACTTCTACTGGCCTCTTTTCACCAGTGGTGACAATGCCATTGTTGGGGACTTTTTCTCCATTTGCTTTTGCCTGCACCTCATAGGTGCCTACAGAATTGAGAAGCTCTGCATGCAACTTGACAAGACACTTTGGAGTCCTGCTTAGTGAGTCTGCTGCTTTCTTTACAAGTGAGTCACTTGTTCTGGGTACCGTAGTGCTGCAAGGCACAGACTGATCCTCTGAACAACGCATTTGCTCTTCAGTCTTATTTTGCATGCATTTTCTTCCTTTCAATGTCGCTTTTCCTCTTTTGTTCTTTATTTCACTCACTGCAGCTTCTCCTATAGTTAATTTAAAACATACAGTCAAAGACTGGAAGTAAAATAGCTGTGCAATTCCTTATGCGCACAGTGAAAAGGTTTCACAAGTCACTAAGTACTGATATTGAAGTACTTTAGTAATTAGCTGTAGAGCCATGGTAGCTCTCTCCTCCCATACACACACAATCACCCCAGTCAAAAGCTCATGAGCTGAAATCCCATACCAGAGACTTGATTACATAATCCAGACTACCACACTCAGTGTAGCACATGTATGGTGCAGCATTCTGTCAGTACATGTGCCAACTTTCAGAGCAGTTAGTATACGAAGATCCCTTCTGTCCTCATCAGTGGATGTATAGGATCTCTTGCCAGCATGCTGATGGCAGGGACGGGGGCAACCATGGAATTATTCTGTCGCTACTGCACAGGAGGGGTCTATCTGACATATTGACTCCAATCCATACTGCCTCTCTTTAAAGCAATCTATTCAATTCCATTATCCTGTTCTATCCCCTCCAGCTTATTTCTCTCAAGTGCCTATACAATATTGAAATCATTGATCAACTTTGCCTCACTGACAGTTCCAGGTCATTAACATTTCCACAGAAAGAAGTTCTTCCCCACATCTCCCAATCCTTCTACAATCAACTAATCAGTACTTCCATGGCGGCACAGTGGCTCAGTGGCTCAGTGGTTAGCACTGCTGCCTCACAGCGCCAGGGACCCAGGTTCGATTCCAGCCTCAGGCGACTGTCTGTGTAGAGTTTGCACATTCTCCCTGTGTCTGTGTGGGTTTCCTCCGGGTGCTCTGGTTTCCTCCCACAGTCCAAAGATGTGCAGGTTAGGTGGATTGGCCATGTTAAATTGCCCATAGTGTTCAGGGATGTGTAGATTAGGGGGATGGGACTGGGTGGGATGCTCTGAGGTTCGGTGTGGACTTGTTGGGCCGAAGGGCCTGTTTCTACACTGTAGAGATTCTATGATTCCTTTTCTCCCTGATCAAAACCTGTCAAATTCTTGTACAGCCCTATAACACAAGTCTAAAATTTGGGTTTATTCCTCCTTTCCTTCCCACATTTATTCCCTAGTCCTAACTTTCCTTGAGAGAGAGGTGAAGAGCCCCATCTTGCTGCAGAGGAGGTTTGATACAACATTTCAAAGGGCATTTCAGAGTCAATCATATTATTGTGAGTCTGGAGTCACACGTGGGCTGGACTAGGTGGGAACAGTCAAGATTTTACGACAATGGTACCTGGTCACCATTACTGAGACTGGCATTTAGATTCCAATTTTAATGAATTCAGTTTAAATTCCACCGACCACCGTGTTAGGATTTGAACACATGCTCCCCTAAGCAGTTGCCCGGGGCTCAGTATTGCTAGTGATATCAGAATTTCACCAACACAAATTGAGGTTCTCCAGCCTAATCTTGATTAAAACCCCTCCACTCTGGGACCATTCGAGGGAATCTCCTCGACACCTTCATATCTTTCCTAAAGTGGAGCTAGAACCTACAGAACGGAAAGGCGGGGGAGAGACTTTTTCCCTCCTTTTCCTCTTCTTTTTTTCTGTCCTACACAGTGACAGACCACAATAACTTACCGCACTGATAAAGTTGGCTCAGAAAATGATCCAGCAACAGACCCTCACTCTCAGCCATGGTAACGACCCCCAAGGATGACGCACAACTGGGAAACCAACCAACGTACTACGTACTACGCTCTTACGTCAGACGTCCGCAACCGCTGACGTTTTTCGTGGAGAGGGCGGTGCTGGCGTGCATGGCGGGAGGATGGGAAAGGGGTGGAACTGGGCGGATGATGTGAGAGAGAGAGAGAGGATAGCGCTGTACCCGGATGTTGGCCGATGGTGCGGGGCTGAGCGCGATGGGAGGGGTGCAGGGCTGGAGTGGAGCGCATCTGTTGGAATAGGGGGCGGGGCTGAGATCGGTATGGGAGCTGGGCTGAGAACGGGGAGGTGATAGGACTGGATCCCGGATGTTGCATGAGGAGGCGGGGCTGTGCACTGTGTTGGGGGTCCGGAGGGAAGGTGGGGGGCTGTGCTGGGCTCGTGGGGGGTGGGCGCGATGTAGGGCAGGGCTGAGAGCGGTGATGGGCGGGGCTGAGAGCGGTCAGCGTGAGGGGGCGGGGCTGTGTGCTGCCCGCGCTCGTTGGGTTGGCTCGGGTCGGTTCGGGCCTGGCATCGCATGGCGCTGCGGAATGGTGTAGGGCCTTGGCAGGGTGCCTGCTGTCCTCTCAGCCTCGCTTCCTAGTCGGGAACGCAGGCAGGTGCAAATGATATTATGAGAGGCAGATGTCTCACTTGGTCACTACCAGCATGGCGAGTCCGGCTGTGGAGTCGCTGTACCCGGTGAGTAGGAGCGGGACCGGGTAGTGTTCACGTCCGTCATGGCCAGGGTCCTGACGTTGACTGAGTTGTTTCTATAAATCGCTGGGCGGTGTGAGGCCCGGTCTCTGCACCGTGTGAAGGAAGGATTGGCCCAAGATGTGTGGGTGAAGGATCAGCTCCTGGGCCTTGACTTCAGGAGGGCAGAGATTAGGAAGCTGGTGGCTGGAGATCCGCAGACTCCATCCCTCAATGTGAGGCAGGGGATGGGGGGGGCAGTAGGAAATGTCATATTTGAGTTGAATAAATCTGCGCTGTCGCGTAAAGGGTTAAGAGCTTGCATCTCCAAAAATTATTTATCTGAAGGCATTATGGCAGTGATATAGATTTGTGGCGTACTGACAGTTATCAATGAGAGTCGTTGAAGTTTGATAATATTGTGGACCGGCTGATCTGGTTCAGTGGTGGTAAATCTTACCTTGCAAGAAATATACCCATCAGACTTGGATTTACGAGATAGGTAATGGAGGCAGTTTTCAAGATTGAATTTGAGGGATATCTTTGCAATAGTCCAATCTAAGTCGTGCTTCAGTGATAGATAATGCTCCCTCATCTGAAAGGTGTGGATTTCAAATCCTGCTGTAAAAGCATAAGCTGAAAACCTAGACTGCCATTCAGTGCTATGCAAATGCTCCAAGTCAGAGGCACTGTCCTCTGGATGAGATATAAAACTGCCAACCCGTCAGTTCCGTCAGGGTGAATGGGCGTAACATATCCCATCACAGTGAGACCTTGCTGTCTTTGCTTTTTTCCCATTGGCAAGGTACCCACAATTTCATGATGCGTTTGTGTAATTTACAACAAGAATATGAGAATTTGCAGCACCTGCACCAACATGGTCTGACAACGTCATAAAACTAATCTGCTTCAGATTATAACTCAAACGTTTGTGAAATTTCTATCTACTTAAGGATTTACCTTCTTTAGAGTGCCAGTTCAGAACACCTAATAGTAACTGAGTGCTCTTCCGTATTTTTATGCTTCATAGAAACATTGAAGATAGGAGCAGGAGTAGACCATTCGACCCCTTGACCCTGCTCTGACACTCAGTATGATCAGGGCTGATCATTGAGTGCAATATGTAATCCCATGCTCTCCCCATGTACTTTGCTTCATTTAACCAATACAACTGTATCTACCTCCTTGAAAACACGATGTTTTGGCCTCAACCACTTCCTGTAGTAGTGAATTCCACAGGCTCACCACACACTCCAGGTGGAGAAATTTCTCTTCATCTTAGTTCTAAAAGATTTACCCCTTATCCTTAAACTATGACCCTTGGTTCTGGACACCCCTACCATTGGAATTATAGAATTTTATAGGTTTCTATGAGATATCCCCTTTAAAGTCTATGGCATATAATCCTCACTGACTCAGTCTCTCCTCATATGTCAGTCTTGCCATCACTGGACCCAAAACATTAACTCTGCTTTCATTCCACAGATACTGTCAGACTGATTAAGTTTCTCCAGCAATTTTTGTTTCTGATTTCCAGCATCTACAGTTTTGTTTTCCTTTCATAATGTTCCAGGCATGTCCTCACTAATGCACTGTATAAGTGCATCCTTATCCCTGTAATCAAATGCTCTCGCTATGAGGATCAACATACAGTTTGCCTCCCTTACTGCCTGCTGCACCTGAATGCTTATTTTCAGTGATTGGTGCATGAGGGCACCCAGCTCTCGTTGGACGTTCCCTTCACTTAATTTACAGATTTAAATAATAATCTGCCTTTCTATTTTTGCCACCAAAGTGGATAACCTCACACTTATCCACATTATACTGCATTGGTAATGCTTCTGCCCACTCACTCAGCCTGTCCGAATGTGTCACTGCAACATCTCTACATCCTCTTCACAGCTCAGCTTACCACCCGGTTTCATTATTTAGAACATAACTGTGCAGTAGTTATGGAATATTTGTTTTGTGAATATGTGATCTCTTAGTTAGAACTTGATCTAGTGACTGGATGTACATGTATGATTTACCTCTTTAATTGAAAATCATATTTTTGCATTATAGCAGAAGGACATGACGCTGAATAAAAGGGATGGATTTGAAGACTTGATGGAAGAGCGCAGACACAGCAGTGATCTCAGATATGCCATGCGATGTTACACTCCAGTAGTTTACAAGGACCTCGTGCCCCGTACCCCTAGTGCTCTCAGGAGCATTGTATTGAAATCTGACCAAGTGCAATATGTTATCAGACAGGTAAGGAACAATGTGACAATTCGAATGGGTTCATCGATATTTAAAAATGTCAAATATTAGTTAAGGTTGCAATAGCATATCTGATAGGGTCTTTCAAAATCCAGCTGGGATTTTGATTGATAGTAAGTTGATTTGTGTTGATAATTCATGGCTTAGGTTCTGGACTTCTTTGAGAGTTGTAAGAAAAGCAGTGATGCTTTCATAGAGAGGAGTAGAGAAAAATAAACAGTTACTCGAAACGATTTTACACACAAAAGCTTACAGTACAGAAGGAGGCCGTTCATCCTATTATGCCTTTCTCAACTCCATGAAAGGGTTATTCAATCAGAACCAGCATCTCTTGATCAGAACATGAAGGAAGTCTGATAACAGTTTGCTGAGATCTGTTAACAAGCAAAAACGTTTTCCACAAATATTATAAGCTGCATAGTTAAAATACGCCATTCTTTTGTTTTGACATTTGTTATTACTAACGTGCCAGTCTACCAACAGTGGATAAATCCTTTATGTGGTATTTTAGCAACAAGTCAATCACCTACATCATATTGTCAAGTCGGTTAAAAGCAGCAAGTTGCATGCATCATCTCTTTCAATTCAAGTCTGCATGGTCTTCTGCCCTCGAATCCTGATTCAGTTAGCATGGGAAAGTCATCACCTCCACATTCTCTTCCAAGTCAGACCTCGTCCTGACTTCTGGTCAATGTTTTGTCATAATTGGGACAAAATCTAAGAATACTATGGGAGTACCTTCACACTGACAGTAGCAGTTCATGAAGGTAATTCAACATCACCTTCTGGATATCGAAGAACATGCAATAATACTGGTGTTGCCAGAGGAATCTAAATCCCCAGCATTTTTAAACAGTATGGTCTTATTAAAAAAGCACTTCCAACTGTACACCTACCTAAAGTGACTTATTTCCTCCCGTACGAGTTAAAAATTGCATGCTTGTGTGTGTGTGTTTTAGGTTTTGACTGAGATCGTCCATATGTGTGTGGAGAATTCCCTCACCGTATACTTGTTTGAATATAGCTCTAAATAAGTGTAAGCAGGTCTACTAGAGTCAATCACTGCATCACTAGCACTAGAGCTCAATAATGATGTAAGGAAATAAGAAAGATTCTGTCTCGAGCCTGCTGCTGTGCTCCAGGGAGGCTCACCGCAAGCTGGAAGAACAGCATCTCATCATCTGCTTGGAAACTCTGCAGCCTTTAGGACTCAATATTCAGTTCAATAATTTTAGGGCCTGAACACCACCTTCCATGTCATTTGCCCACCCCCTCGCTGGGCCATGGGCTATTTTCAGTACAGCCAACCCATTTTCACTTACTCATTGACCCCTTGTCAGCTTTTCTCCTTCCCTGTCTGTCTGTCTTTCTCTCTCTCTCAATCTCTCTCTCTCTGGGCTCTGTCTCCTAATTTTCTTGAAACCACAGTATTTAAATTGGTACAAGCCGCGGGAATAAATTAGCGTAATTTATTTTCAATAAAACTGACACATAATTCTACACACAAGAAGTCATTGCCGTAAACACACCTTCGGCAAAATTATGCGGTCACAGCTATGCCTTTAATTATACCTTTATGTTGTATTTCATCAGTTAGCAAAAGAAACTGGTGAATCTCCAGATATCATTAACGATGAAGCAGCTGACATTTTGGAGAAGATGGGCCATGGTCTTCGGTTAAGTGTAGTCCGGTTCTTTGCATTTACCCTGAGCAAAGTATTTAAAGCCCTATTCCAGAAAGTGCGAGTGAACGAAGAGGGAATCCAGAAGGTTAGTTTTCATCTTTTGTGATTTGGCTGTGCATTAAAGTTGAGTTCACTCTTAGCTATGATATTAATCAATGTGCACAAATGGGTTAGTCCACAGCGTGACACAAGTGTAGGGAGAGAAGCTGGTGAGCAGGATTGGAGAGTATTTCTTGTCTTTAAAGTAAAAATAAGGTCTTCCAATTGTGTTTAGATCTCCAGTGAATTTTTTTCTCTTTTCTCTTTAAAAGCAGTTGCTGAAGTATAAGATCAATACTGGTGATAATTTTTATTTTGCAGGAACAAAATATAAATACGGTAAACTGTAAAGAGCAAATAATCTAGAGTAGTTAATTTATAAATTAAATAAACTACAATACTGATGGTGGGATGGGTGATGTGTTGCTGTTGCAATGTATAGAAGCTGCTGGACGCCAGTGTTTCCAGAGCAAATGCATCTGCAGTAAGTGTTTATAACTCGAGGAACTTCAGATCTGATTTCAGAAGCTGACATCTGACCTGAAGACATTGCGTCACATCAGAGAAGGGGGAAGTTACTTGGATATTTTATTCCCGAGGACAATCATACCCCTCAGACTAGGTAATTCAAAATAGGTCTATGAGCAGGGACAGGAAGGTGTGACTGCAGGTGGGGCAGGTATGAGGACCCAGGGAATTGCAATTAAGGAACTTCAACCCCTGCAGTTGTCTAACAGTTGTGAGATTCTTCAGATAAGAGTGGGTACTGCAGGGAAAATGAATGAACTGATCACTGTACTGTGGTACAGGGATCCACTCAAGTGGGAAAAGGAAATAGGAATGTTGTGGTGATAGGCAATAGTGTTATTTGCAGCTGTGAGGAGGAGTCCCATTAACATTGAAAGGACTAGAAAGGGCATTCTCCTGAAAGATTTTGAACAGTGAGGAGCTAGCTTTAAAAATAAACAGAACCTTTAAGGTAATAATTATCTCTAGATTACTGATTGAGCCATGGCTAAACTTGCATTGGGTAGATAAAATCAAAGAGTTAAATGTGTGACTCAAAGATTGGTGTGGAGTGAAATGGATTTAAGTTTGTGGGGTACTGGCACCAGTACTGGGGTAGAAAGGAGCTGCTCTGGTGGACGAGCCTAACATAAACCCGGCTGGAACAAGTATCCTGGCGAATCAAATTACCAAGGCTGTAGAGTTTTTTTTGAGAGGGTTATGGGAGAAGAGAAATGAAGGCTTACAAAGCAAGATGATATGGCAGTATTAAAGGGCAGATATTTAGCTAGCTCAGAGTGGAACAGGAAAGGACAGAGTGTATAAACATAAAAAACAACAGTAAATAGGGTCAGAGGGAAAAGAAATGGTTAAAAAGGCAAAATTAATGTTACTTGAATGTGCTTAGCACTTAGCACAAAATAAATGAATTAACAACACAACTACAAATTAATGTCTATGATCTTTCACCATTTTGGAGACATGGTTACAATAAGATCAAAGCTGGGAGCTAAATATTCAGGGGTATGAGATGTTTTGAAAGAAAAGGGCATTGTTAGTACAGGCTGGAATAAATTCGAAAGCAAGAAATGATCTTGGGTTGGAAGATTTAGAATCCATGTGCGCGGAGGTAAGAAATAAAAAGACGATGACAGTGGCATGACTAATCTATATACCCTCTAACAGTAGCTGTACGGAGGGCCAGAGAATAAATCAGAAGATGATGATGGTATGTAAAAATGCCAGGACATTAATTGTGCCTGACCTTAATCATCATGTAGATTGGAATAGTCAGATTGGCAAAAGTTGTTACCAGGAAAATTTCACAGAATATATTTGGGACAGTTTCCTAGAACAATATGTTGTGAATTCAACAGGGACTGGGCTATTTTGGACCTGGTGATTCGTAATGAGGCAGGTTTACTAAATTATGTCAGAGTGAATGATCCCGTGGGAAACAGTTCAGTTTGAAAAGGGCGAACATGGGTCAGAAACAACTGTGCTAAGCTTAAATAAAGGAAGAGCTAGCTGGAGTGGATTAGGAAATGACTTTAGCAACAAAGACATTGAGAAACACCGTATGAGGAGCAGGATATTTATGAAAATAGTTCATGACTTGCAACAAAGATATGTCCTCATGAGAAAGAAGGATTCATAGAATCATTAAATCATTCGGTACAGAGGAGGCGCTTCATCCCATAAATGCTAATACTAAAATATACACTTCAGCTTACAGTGGTCCCACTTTCTTGCACTATGTCTATAGGGACTCGAATCCCCTTTAAATTTCCTGCCTTTCACTTTAAGAGTGTGTCTCCTTGTTCTTGATTTTTGACAAAGGGGAACAGCTGCTTTCCAGTCAGCCTGCCCGTGGCCCTCAATTTTATACACCTTTGTCAGGTCCACTTCCCTCCAACTTCTCTACTCAAAAGAAAACAACCTGAGCTTATCCAGCCTCTCTCTCAGTCATACAGCATGGAAACAGACCCTTCAGTCCAACGAGTCCATGCCAACCATAATCTCAAACTAAACTAGTCCCGCCTGCCTGCGTTTGGTCCATATCCCTCCAAACATTTCTTATTCGTGAACTTATCCAAATGTCTTTTAAATGTTGTAACTGTACCCGCATCCATCACTTCGTCGGGAAGTTCATTCCAAACATGTCCCACTGTTTTTAAAAATAAACTTGCCCCTCCTGTCTTTCATGAAAACTTTCTCCTCTTATCTTAAAAATATGTCCCCTAGTCTTGAAATCCCCCACTGTAGGGAAAAGACACCTGATTTTATAAACCTCTATAAGGTCACCCCTCAACCTCCTGCGCTTCGATGAAAATAATCCCAGCCTATCTAGCTTGTTGTTATAACTCAAACCTTCCATTCTGGGCAACATCCTGGTAAATATCTTCTGAACTTTCTCCAGCTTAATAATATCCTTCCTATAACAAGGCGACCAGATTGTGACACAGTAAATACAGCAAAATAAATTAATAAATAATAATAAACAAAATGCAGCACACTATACTCTTCATAGTTGCAATGCTCCATCCCAGGTAACATGCTGGTAAATCTCCTCTGCACTTCCTCCAGTGCAATCACATTCTTTTTAAAGTGTGATGACGAGAACTGCAAACCAAAGTTCTACAGCTGCAACACAACCTCCCTGCTGTTATATTCCAAGCATTGACTGATAAAGGCAAGAATTCGATATATCGTCTTAACTACCATATTAATCTGTCCACCACCTTCAGGGATCTGTGGAGATGCACCCAAGATCCCTCTGTTCCTCGGAACTTCCTAGTGTCCTGCCATGCTTTGAGTACTCCTTGGCTTCTTCCAAAGTGCACCACCTCACATTTTTGAGGGTTAATTTCTCTTTGCCACTGATCTAACAATCTAACCACCCTGTCTGTATCTTCCTGTAACCTCAGATCATCCTCCTCACTGTCAATCACCCAGCCAATCTTTGTGTCATCCGCAACTCAATTATCATCCACCTCAACCCTGCCAAAAAGTTGCATCTACATCATTTATGAAAATCACAAACAATAAGGATTCAGCAATGATTCCTGTTGTATGCCACCAGACACCGATCTCCAGTCACACAAACAGCCTTCTACCACCACCTTCTGTCTCCTGCCACTAAGCCAATTTTGGACCCAAATTACTAAGTTACACTGGATCCCATGACCTTTCACTTTCTTGATCAGTCTCCCATGTGGGACTTTGTGAAAAGTCTTGCTGAAACCCATATAGACTACATCAACTAATCTACCCTCCTCTAAACACTTGGCCGCCTCTTCGAAAAATTCAATCAGATTCATTGAGCGTGCCCTCTCTGACAAAGCCATGCTGACTATCCTTGATAAAACCTTGCTTCTTTAAATGGAGATTAATTTTCTCCTTCACTATTTTCTCCAATAGTTTCCCTACCACTAATGTGAGATTCACTGGTCTGTAGTTCTGTGGTCTAGCTCTGCCACTGTCTTGTAAAACAGAACCACATTAGCTGTCCTTCCGTGCTTTGGCACTTCCCTTGTGGCCAGAGAAGATTTAAAAATTTGGGTCAGGTCTTCTGTTTTTTTTTACTTCGTCTCCCGCAGCAGCCTGGGAAATAACTCATGAAGTCCTGGGGACTTGACCACTTTTAATATTGCCCAAAACTCCAATACTTTCTTGCTTCTTATATCAATCTGTTCAAGAGCTTCACAGTTCATAGATTCGAATTCTGTACTTACGTTGTCCTCCTACCAAATAAAGACAGCTGTCAAGTACTCATTTAGCAATGTACTAATGTCCTCCAGCTTCATGCACAAATTTACACATGGTCTCTAATGGGTTCTACTCTTTCATTGGTTAATCAATTCCCCTTGTAGAATATCTTGGGATTCTCCATAATCTTGCCCACGAGTGTTGTTTTGCATGCAAGGATTCTAGGAAGGGTATACGCCAACCATGATTAACCAGTAAAGTTAAGATTAGCCTGAAATTGAAAAGAAAATATGCAGTGTGGCAAAATTCATGGTAAGACAGAGGACTGGGAAAGTTTCAAAAACCAACAAAAAAATGACCAAAAATAACAGAGGGCAACAACAGACTTTAGGAGTAAATTTGAGAAATATCAAGGTGGATAGCGAGAGCTTCTTTAAATATATTTATAGGAAGAGCGAGGCCAAAGTTAACATAGGCCCCTTAACGAATGAAGCTGTGGAGATAATTATGAAAGAGCAGTGGAGTTGAATAAATAACTTTATATTAGTCTTCACTGTAGAAGACACTAATAGCCTTTCAAAATTACCATATAATCAAGGCATAAAAAGGATGATGGGAAATTAATACAATAACTGTCATTAGAGAACAAGTGATAGGGAAACTAATGGGGTTAAAGACCAGTAAGTCCTAGGATACTGTAAGAATAGCTACAGAGTTTGGCTTGTGGAAAAGTCCCAAAAGATTACATAACAGCCCATGCAACAACTTTTACTTAAAAAGGGAAGCAGATAAAAGAACAAGTAACCATAGGCCAGTTATCTTAATATCTGTCATTGGGAAAATGATGGAGACTGTTATAAAAGATGTAATAACAGCATTTAGAAATGCATAATATGATCAAGCAAAGTCGGCATGGCTTCATAAAAGGGAAATCGCGCCAGACAAATATATTCAATCTTTTTTCAAGAAGGAAACAACCAGGATAGGTGAAGGGGAAGCAGTGGATGTAATATATTTGAATTTTTAGAAGGTGCTGATTATTAAGTAGCATGTTACGCTACTTAATAAAATAAGAGCCCATGGTTGTCTATTAGCGCAGATTGTGGCTTGACCAACTCATAGAGGACAGAGTTTGGATAACAAGGGCATTCTCAGGATGGTAACCTGTAATTAGAGGAGTGCCGCAGGGATCAGTGCTCGGTCCACAATTATTTACAATATGTAAAAATTACTTCAATGAGAGAAGTGAGCATTCTATCCCCAACTTCGGGGTACGATACAAAAATAGGTCAGAAGGGAAGTGGTGAGGATGACTCAAAGAATCCACAGGGAGAAAGACAGGTTCAACAAGTGGGCAAAGACTTGGTAGATGGAACATAATGTCAGAAAATGTGAGGTTAAGCACTTTGGCAGGAAAAATAAAGGAGCTGAATATTATTTAAATGGAGAACGACTGCAGAAAAATACAGCACAGATGGGTTTGGAAATCCTCATGCATAAATCATAAAATGCTAGCATCCAGGTTCAGCAGATAATAGGAAAGGCGAGTGGAACATTAGCCTTTGTTTCAAATGAGATAGCATATAAAAATATAAAAACAATACAAGGTACTAGCTAGTCTACAGCTGGATTACAAGAACATTTTTATGCTCCTGATCCAAGGAAAGCTCTACTGGCAATGGAGGTAGTCGAGAGAAGGCTCACCAGGTTTATCCCATGTATGGAGGGACTGTCTTATGAGAAGAGATTGGGTAGGTTGGCCTGTACTCTTTGGAGTTTTGAAGAATGAAAGGCATACTTTTTGAAAAATACGAGATTCTTAAGAGTCTTGACTGTGTAGAAAGGTTGTTTCCCCTTGTCGGAGAGTCTAGGACCAGAGGACATAATCTCAGAGTAACTGGTCACAGGGTTGAGGAGGAATTTTTTCTGAGGGTAGTGAATCTGTGGAATTCTGTACTGCAGAATGCTGTAGAGGTAAGGTTGTTAAGTAAATTCAAGGCTGAAATAGATATTTAATCTGAAAGGAAATCATGGATTATAGGGTAAAGGCAGGAAAGTGGAGTTGTGGATTATCAGATCTCATTGAATGGCAGAGCAGACTCAGTGGGCTTATTGGTCTACTTCTGCTATTTTGCCTTATTGTGGACTAAATTGTTATCACACTTTGGAGCTTTACTTTTAAAATTCTCTGAACGTTCCTATGTTTCTTTTCCTGTCTAAGTTTCTACTTAAGATGATCGGTTGAGTTAGGTATATTTTTATGGGTGTTAGTGTTACTTATGTGGATTTTCACTCAACATTGGAAGCTGATCCTCCTGCTGGTCATCTAGAATTCACTCCCTAACTTTGTCTCCCTTGTTCTCTAAATCGCACCTTTCATGGGACAATTAGTCACCCCCTTTTTAGTTCCCCTTATTTGCCTTGGTTCCATATTTTTCTATTTTCTATATAAAGCGACTACGTAAATGTTGATGATGAAAATCGTCATCTTTCTCCTCCCCTTTTTAAACGTTGCCTCCTGCCTTTGGCTTCCTGTACAAGTGATACCTGTCCTTCTGATACTGAAGAAGTGGTTAACTCCCCACTATTGCTTTATAGATAAAGCCTCTGACCTGAGGACTAACCTTCCTTTGCTATGTTGCTAATGCGTGAGGTCCACATATGTACCAGTAGTGAACCCTATAGAGTGGCAATGAAACAGCACTTGCTTACAAAGTTAGTTATCTTCCATTGAGTGGTGTATAGTTTTCTATTCTTAAATTTGTATGGACAAATATTTATCCTTAAAGTTAAATTTGCCTGTATTAAATAAATATCTGTAAATGTGTTATTTTATTTCAGCTACATCAGGCTATACAAGAATATCCAGTTGTTCTGCTGCCTAGCCATCGCAGCTACATAGACTTCCTCATGTTGTCATATATCATGTACACGTATGACCTCTGCTTGCCAGTCATTGCTGCTGGAATGGGCAAGTAACAGTTTTAATTCAGAAGCTAGGTGTAATTAGTTTAATTGCAGTTACACAGTGGAATATGACTCAACTTAAAATCTATTTTTATCTTGGTCTTGACTTTTACTTGAACAATACTTTTGCTTCTTCTGCAGATTTTATGGGAATGAAAATAGTTGGAGAGATGCTGCGAATGTCAGGTGCTTTTTTTATTCGCCGTTCATTTGGAGGAGACAAATTGTACTGGGCAGTTTTTTCTGAATATGTGAAAACAATTTTGCGGGTCAGTGTTCTGTTTACCGCTGCATTAAATAAATGAATTGGTATTCTGTCAGATGTGTTGACATTATTAACATCTTCTTTTGAAGTTAATACATAACAGTAACAACATTGCTGCTGAAGACTGTTCAGTGATCTTATCCTCTTGTATTAACTTAAAACACTAATTAAAGCACAATAGAAGGCCATATGGCCTAATTTCTCTGTGCTAGAGCAATCTGAAGTGAATTCCACTGCCTACTCTCCACATTTCCATGCAACTTGGCTTTACATTTTAATCAATTTTCCCATAAAAGATGCAGTGGATTCGGCCTCAACTACAGTCTATGGCAAAACAGTCTATGCTTCAATATCCCTCCATGCAAATAAATTGTTTCTAAACTGCTTGGAATTTTTTAATTGGTTATCTGTCTTGAATGAGTCCTTCCTGACCAAATAATATTCTTTATTTGCCACATCAAAACCTTTGGATTTAAAAAAAAAAATGTTCTTAACTTTAATTAAATTGCTTAAATAACATAAACAGTGCAGTACTGTTCTTACTGTGCAGAATGAACAGAGCATTGTACAGTGTAAGAGATAGTAAGAACTGTCGATGCAGGAGTCAGAGATAACTCAGTGTAGGGCTGGGGAAGCACAGCAGACCAGGCAGCATCAGAGAACCAGGACAGCTGACGTTTCGGGTTGGGACCCTTCTCCAGAAATCTGAAGAAGGGTCCTGACCCGAAATGTCAGCTTTCTTGCTCCTCTGATGCTGCCTGGCCTGCTGTGTTCCTCCAGTTCCACACTGTGTTATCTCTTATTATTGTACTGTGTAATGTGCTTTCGCTATGCATCAATGACTGAAATTAATTTGCATTCATCCAGCACTAACCTGAATTAATCATTGTGAGAAAATTATTTTACCCCAGTTTGCATTAGCTTTAGATGTCTCTGGGTGCTTTACCTGTCATAGATAAAAAGAAAAGGAAGAGGGACAGTTGTAACAAATCATGGTTGAAAAGAAAAATCTTGTGGGTTTTGATGGCAGTGAGGCAAATGGCAAGGTGAAGAGGGACTGGGGCTAAAGTACATGAGGAAACTGCTAAGGAGGTCAGCAATAAAAGAGTTGGTGACGTGTAGTCAGGAGATGTGAAGGTGTATACTAAGGTTACTGCTGCAATCCAATGGTGTGTTGCTTATGGTGTCTCAGTGCTGTGTGCAGGACAAAAACCTGATTGTAATCTTTCATATATGAAGTAGTGCGGATGTAAATGAAGGAATAATGCACTCCAGGGTTCAGAAAGATGGGGAATGTTGAGGATGGTGAGTAGTTGGAAACACTATTTGAGGAGGAACTGGTAGCCGTTTTCCTAAGTTATAGTGATAAAGTTAATGAATAGGGACAAGTTGTTGATGTCAGTGATCAGAGCACACTGAAGGGAGATGTTAACTGACCAGGAGCTGGAGTTTGGGGGATCTGGGGGAGGTGGAGGAAGAACCATGGTATAGAGGAGATCAGGTACCTGAAGGAAGCAGAGGTAGTAAAATATTAGGTTTCTCATATTTAACGTCTGAGCAGAAGATGGAAGGCACCTTGGGAAGAATTCAGAGGAGACTCTTTTTCCTGGTGAAGAGAGTTTGGAGCATTTCATTTTCTGCAAAGTTATTCCCGGGGCAATACAAGGACTTCAGTACAGAAATAAATAATTTATGAACAGCAGATAACAGTAAATAATTATTAGTTATGTTATTCTAATGGACTTTAAAATCCAATTTTTCTAGTTATGTATATTCAGCTGCAAAGGAGGCAGTGTCTAAAAGTACGGCCACACTGTTTAGGAGAGTTGTTAGGAAAAGCTTCTGCACACAAAAGGTTGTAGAGGTTTAGAACTCTCTTCCACAAACAGAGGTTGATGTTGGATCAGTTGTGAGTTTTAAATCAGAGGTAGTAACAGGAAATCTATGTTCTTGTAGGTATGGTGCCATATTACTGTTCTGAATAACTCATACTTCAGGTTAAGGAACATTTTAACTGCTTTTAAAAATGAGTTTGTTGTGAAGTAGATGACTTAAGTTGAGTGAGTAATGTGCGAGTTTCTTACTATCAATAGAAAATTATTCAATTTGCTTATACCCAATAAAAAACATGTTGTTTGTTTAGTTCTGCCACATAAAGCAAGACTTCTTTCTATGAGGCAGAAAAGCATGATCATTAATGGAATTAAGGCAGCATAGCAATTTAATCATGTAAGCTTTCAGTTACCATTATAAAACCTTGCTGAATGGGAGCACTGGTCTTAGAATCATAACAAGTTGTTTGTGAAAGCGCAGAGTCACTGAAATAGTCCTGTGGTGTTCATTGCTTAGTTTATAGTGTGAAAATTCCAGGTGTTATAAACATCTGGTCCAAGTTGCCTTGTTAATCTCTGCTCACTGCGTTACAGAGGAAAGGTCTGTGAATTCTTTTTATTCCATCAGTAATGTTATTTGATAAGTTGCCTACATTTTTGTATGCTAATGAAGGCCTGTGTGTTAACTGAAAACTCATCTTACAGAATGGTGATGCTCCTGTTGAATTTTTTGTGGAAGGGACTAGAAGTCGTACTGGAAAATCTCTTACTCCCAAATTAGGTGAGTTTGAGAGTATGTTTTTGAGGGGTTTGGGAGCTCCTTTGTCACTGAAGTTATCTGATTGTGAAATCCTAAACCATTCAAGCCCAAAATATTGTGAATTTTTTAGTTCTTTTTAACAACTGTTGTCTTTGTGGAGCTAGCAGGAAAAGCCTACGACCACCTACAACCCTCTTCCACTTTCTTCAAGGGCCCTGGTACCATGTGTGCGTGCCATCATTCACAGCCCGATATCACAGATGGCTGGTCATCCACAGCAGAAAACCTACAAAGTAATGTGAACCAAGACCATAAACATGAATTCAGTTTAGCAGCTGGCCATAGTGGACTTTGAATTCATGACCTCTGGGTTACTAGTCCCAATCTAGTACAATTATGTTAATATTTCCTTATGAAAACAATGCATTTGAGGCAGCAAAGGAGGTAACACAAATGTTGCTTGTTAACAGACCCTCAGATACAACCAAAAGGTTGCCCAGGAATAAAGCAAAACTCACCGAGTTAAGGTTAACAGACACTTTCCATTTTATGTTCTATTGGATAAGATTCTCACTTCACACAACAAAACATCAGCCAGTCACAATCCTGATGGCACAGCCTTTTAACCCTTCAGATTTGGAAATTGTCATACTACATCATTACGACAACTTTGGAAATTGTTGTATGTATTAGACACAATCAAGTGCACCTTACGCAATTGTCATATTTGCTTTTGGATTCTCTGTAGCCTGACTCAATACGCTTGGAGTGGTTTCATTAGAGAAGTAAGAGGAAGTTATGAAACTTCCTATAAAGCATCACCACTTCAGATATTCCTGCCTCAATTCAACTAGGCAGGAGAGATACAGAGATACAATGAGGAAAAAAAGGGAAAGTGGGATTGGTGTTGTAGTAGAAAGAGAAGCAAAATGTAATGTATATTAGGCACTTAAAACGCAGTGTTCATGTTGTAGCGCAGAATCGTGCCAGAGACCAGTCCAGTGCAGAAATTATAGACTGCAAGCATATGACAATGACATTTCACCTTTTGTAGCCTGAGCAGGATTAAAGGATTGACACAAGAACTATTGCGTAAAATTATTTGCTAGTATCTTAAACATATTACTGATAACTACCAGAAATGTCACCCGAAAAGTTAATTGTCAAACTCTGCTGCAAACAGATAAACCTATATTCACATCATTTAAATACAGGAAGAGTTGGTAAACTCCACTCTAGTATCAAAGTATGATTGCACCACCCCACAGGTTGAGCTTTGGGTTCCAGCCTTGTATACCTTTATTTAAAGTACTGTTGCCTGCTCAGATTGAATTGTCTTGTCCAATTATTTTGAATAGACTGATTGATAAAGCTATGTATTGGGATAACAAGAATGGAGCATGAAATGCAGAAAATTAAATTTAAGATGAGACTAAACCACCAATAATAAATTATTACTATCTTTACAAGTGAGGTTCAAGCGGTTGCTCATTTTTAATGAGCCAACAATTAGATATCAGTTGGTTCTGCTAAAGTAAAATTGCAGAATGAACATTTAAAAATTCGGATTTATTGTCAAAAGCTACCAGCAAGTAATGTTCAAATTAAAATTGTAATGAATCAAAAAATATATAATCTCCCATTTGTTTAGAGGGAATACTTGTTCTTTCCAAAAACTGGCAAGATAGACAGCTGTTAAAATTGTCAAGTCATAGCATTTTCACTGATAATTTGGCAAGGATATTTAAGTTATTTATGAATGGTGTTTGTCATAGTGATGTAATCTGTCGATGTTTTAGTTGTAGATAATGCTATACACACTGCTGTTGAGATGTAAATCGAGGCTTTGGCTTATTGTAATTAAGGACTTCCAGTCATATGAAGTAATTTAACCAATAGAGTTTGAGACTCTGCGCTGAGATGTCCAAACTACAACCTGTGAATCCGTGTACCCACAAACTGTAGTCCAGTCTGTCAAGCTCATAGGGCTTATTTTCTTAAAATGTGTGTCCTAGGCCCATTGACTGAAGCTGATCATATTCCTGTAGCGACAGAAATGTCTTTAATTTCTCAGACTTAGTCAAGTGGTCACTGATTTCTAATGCAACTTCTTACACACCTCCAAGACTCAGTGATATGTGGCTAAGTGAACTGACCAAAACTAATGTTTAGGTACTCATCCTCTGCGGTTTATGGAACCAACAAAGGTAGAAACTGGTCCTGATTTTCTGTATGATAGGAATACTGTTGCAGTGATGATAACAGAATGTTTTTTTTGTGTTACAATAGAATCAGGCCTCATACTGAGAAATTTGGTTTTGGATCATTATTTATTACAAATAACTCCCTGAACCTAAGAAAAAACTGAAAAAATAGGTGTTTACATTCTCCTGAGCATAATCTTGGAATTTCCTATCAAAGGAGAAATTGTGATCATACAGCATCTTGCACAGTTTCAGAATGTCCCAAAACACTTGGAGTGTAATAGCTGCTGGGAAACATGATAGCCAGTTCCTGCACTGCAAAGTTCTGGAAACAGCAAAGAGATGATGACGAGATCATCTGGTTTACAGATGTTGGTTATCAGATAAATATTAGTCAGGACACCAGGTAAGAACTCCCCTACTCCTCTGTAAAGATCTGTGGGAATTATTGTGTCTAGCTTTTGAGGGCAGACAGAGCCTCTTCTTAGTGTCTTGTGAAAAAGACAGCGCCTCACTGCAATATTTCCTCTTTCTGCAACTTTGTGCTAACCTGTGATCTGTGTTCAAATCTCTGGATTATTGCTTGAATTTAGCAACTTCTGACTCGTGTGCTGAGAGTGCTTCCACTAGACCACTGGTAATACTTGCACAAAGGATTTTAAAATATTCTAAATACTTACCACAGTAAAGAACCAGTTTGTTTGAAACAAAACCTCAATATTATTAGGAATGCAATTGCGATTTCCTCAAAGTCTAGACCAGCTAAACTGCAATTAAATCCAGCAGGTTTCATCCTAAAATGATGTTGCCAATCTGAGAGTGATCTTGATTTTTTAGCAATCAGTTTAGAACTCTGTGGGCATGGCAAGTTGCAGTTTTAGTGCAACCACTGCAGGGTTATCTTTTAAAATGTCTGCCCTTCAACAGTAAAATTTCATCAGCATCGTGATGCCGATGCGTGGAATTCTGTATATTGCAGACAGTCAATTTTCCTGGTTTCATTTTGATACCTTAATACCACAGCTATCATAAAACAACTTGACATTATTTTATGACACACACACATTGTTGCAGAAGGTGAATTCTCTATATAAATGCAAATACTTTATGCTTTGATTAATATTGCTGTCTTGTTTATAAAGATTTGAAAAATGTTCTTTTTCGTAGGACTTTTGAACATTGCAATTGAACCTTTTTTGATGGGGGAGGTTTTCGACATGTACTTAGTTCCCATAAGTATAAGCTATGAGCGAATCCTGGAGGAATCCCTGTATGCACACGAGCTTCTAGGAGTACCAAAGCCGAAGGAATCGACTTCTGTGTGTATAGGTTTCTTATTGTACTGTCTCCATTTTAGCTTTTTCTAATAACAATGAGATTACAAATGAGTGATCAAATTGGTTTTCTGTTTTAGGGTTTGTTGAAAGCCAGGAAGATTCTGAGTGAAAACTTTGGAAGCATACATGTTTACTTCGGGCAGCCTGTGTCGGTGAGATCGCTAGCAACTGGGGCAGTTAAGAGATCTCAGTACAACTTGGTCCCTAGGTCAGTTACTAATACTTAATAGGAGAAGAATAATTAAGATGATGCCTTGTGATTCGTCCTTGTAGAATTAATATTTGTTATTAAAAGTGAGCCAACTGAAGATGAGCCTAAAAATTATGGAACAGTTGGCCTAATGTATAGTTGAGAAAAGGCTTCAGAATGTTAAAAGGATAAGTAGACAGCATAATTTATAATTTAAGAGAACATAAGGACTAGGAGCAGGAGTAGGCAATTCAGCCCCTCGAACCTGCTCCGATTATACATAATACAATTATAGCTGTTCTCATCTCGGTCTCAACTCCACCTTCCAGTCCACTCCCATTAACCCTTTAACCCATTACTATTTAAAAATGTCTATCCCCTCAAATTTACTCACTATACTCTGGGGTAGTGAATTCCACAGATTCATGATCCTTTGAAAGAAGTAGTTCCACCTCATCTCTGTTTTAAATCTACTGCTCCTTAGCCTAAAATTGTGTCCCACATGAGGAAACATCTGCCCTGTGTCTACTTTGTGAACCCCCGTTAGCATCTGTATACCTAAATTAGACCTCCTCTCATTCTTATAAACTCCTAGCAAGAATGTAACAAAGGTAACAATTCTCTCTTCCTTTCTTTTTCTTCCCAGCCCCCCCAAAAAAGCCCAGGTGTAACATGAGTAATGGGATATAAGTCATCAATGTAACAGAGTAAATGGGATCTATTTGTTTAATATAATTACTGATAGAACAAGGTAAATAATATATTCAATGCAAGTTCATAACCTTTGTGTGGACATAGCACATGTGCGTGCTCATTTCTTTAGAAAATGTTTGATGACTATGTGTTTCTGATCTGTTTATACTTCACTTTTGTAAACTCCTGTTAATTAAAATGTTAGAGAAAAGAAATGAGAGAAGTGCTGGTAAGAAAAAAGTGACTTTAAAATGTAATGTTGCAGCTGTATTGGTGAGGCCACTTCTAGAATACTGTGTACAATTCTGATTGCCCTTCCACAGGAAGGATATTGTTAAACCTGAGAGGGTGCAGGTAAGATTTACAAGGATGTTGCTGGGACTGGAGGATTTGAGTTAGAAGGAGAGGCTGAATAGTCTGGGGCTTTTTTTCTCCCTGAAGCGTTGGAGGCTGAGGGGATGACCTTATAGAGGTTTATAAAACCATAATGGCGTGGAAAGGCTGAATAACCAAGGTCTTTTTCCTTGGGTGGGCGAGACTAAAACTAGAGGGCGTAGGTTTAAGGTGAAATGGGAAAGATTTAAAAAGGATCTGGAGGGGAATTTTTTTCATGCAGAGGGTGGTGCATGTATTGAATGAGCTGCCAGAGGAAGTGGTGGAGGCTGGTACAATCACAATATTTAAAAGGCATCTGGATGGGTATATTAATAGGAAGGGTTCAGTGGGATATGGGCCAAATGCTGGCAAATGGGACTAGGTCAGATTGGGATTTCTGGTCGGCACCGATGAGTTAGATTGAAGAGTCTGTTTCCATCCTGTATGACCCTGAGAAGTTCAGTGACGTCAGGCTGTTTGACGCTAACAAGTAAAACTTTTGACTGTGTGGTAATTTTGACATCTATGCAGGCATATTCCTCGGAAACCATGTGGAGATGTACATAGATTTCTCGATGCTGTAGGCCATAGAATGGTGATGTTGCAGCAGAAAAACATGGTCATCAGTTCCTGGGCACTGATAGCTACAGTGATCATCCAAAACCTGCCCAGCATTCCTTTGTCGGATCTCACCAGACAGACACTATGGCTCAAAGCAATTGCAGAAACATTTGGTGCTTTTGTTGACTGGCCTGGTAAGTAATGAAAGTTTACTCTAGAACTATCTATTGTGAAGATACCCTAAAGTTCTATCCATTTTTAACCTCTACCTGATTCACCAAGTGTTTTGCAACAACTTTCAAATGATTGTTAAAAAATCATTATCCAAATACGTTTCCAAAAAGCATGAGTAGCTTTTGATTTAGGTTTTAATCATTCCACTTCATCCCTTCACTCCATTCAAGGCAATGACTGCAGCCTTCTAATGCTTTACCCAAGCAACTGTTTGTAGAGTCTAGAAAGTAGCTATTCAGCATGTTATATCGTGACAAAGCCTTGGTTATGTCTCCACAAAAATCCACACATGCACTTTCTAAATGAGTTGCTAACGGTGATAAAGGAGCAGAAGAAATGGCTGACCACTTCTGCAAACCCCTCCTACAAAAGGCTGCACCAACTCTCCTTTCTTTGAATTACCGTGGGATGCTTCCCTAGATTGGAGGTACTATGGAAATGCCTATTATTGTTAGCTTAGTTGGCTGAATGGCTGGTTTGTGATCAGAGTAATGTCAATAACGTGGGTTCAGTTTCCATATTGGCTGAGCTTACTGTGAAGGTCCTGCCTTCTCAATCTTGCCCCTTGCCTGAGGCGTAGTGACCCCAAGGTTAAGCTCACCACCAGTCGTGTCTCTAATGAGAAAGCAGCCCTATGGTCCTTTGGGACAATAGCGACTTTTCTTTTACCTAAATATACTAGTTGGTAATATATTGCCTTGCACAAGGGGCAATGTGTTACCGACTGATTTATTTAGCTATATCCATTGCAAATAAAATTTTCAAAGTAATTAAATACAAACAGTACAAATTCTTGGTTTTACAAATCCTCAGCATCTTTGGTTGTTCCTTGATTCAAAAATGATATCTACTCAAGGTCATGCGTTTCAGCTTTGGCCTTAATGTCACTGATCAGGCTGAGTCTAGACCCCAGATCTTTGGGCACATTGATCAAGACTTTCCAGAGGTCATTAGTACAATCTGGAGACCAGGATTTGACTCTATTCCTTTCTCTCTCTGTCATTACTATCCCTCATCATAAAGATGTTTGGACTTGAAGCATGAAGTTGATCAACATGATGTTGTAATTTTGAATGGTTGGTAGCAGGTTCATCCAATTCATTAATGTTACTGCTACTACACTTCAAGGAGAGAGTTAGTGTATCTTTGTAACATCTTCTTCATCCTTCCCTGGAATGCTGGCCACTTGAGAGTTGAACACCATGACCTGGCAGGGGAGAGATGCTTTTCAGCCATCCTGACAGTGTCCAGTCCACTGCAGTTGATTTTGCAGTAATTCTCCCTGAATAATTTTACAGTTGGCTTCAAGCAGAACACTGGTTTGTTCATTCATTCTCTCGTTGAATCTAGAGAATGTAGTGGAGATATTGGTGGTGAAATTTCTCTCGTGCTATTATGTGTTGCTGATATACAGTCAAGTATCAGTACCTCGGATTTAAAATTGACAACTGATCAAGCATCAACTGTTTGTGGAAGAGAGTTGTAAACCTCTACCACCCTTTGTGTGTGGAAGTGCTTCCTAACGTCTATTAAATAGTATGGCCCTAAATTTTTAAACTATTCCCCCTAGTTCTAGAATCCCCAACCAGTGAAAATAGTTTATCTTTGTTTAGCCTGTTTTTCCCTATTAGTATCTTGAAGCCTTTTATCATAGAACATAGGAGCAGGATTGGCCATTTGACCCCTTCAGCCTGCTGTGCCATTGAGTACGATCATGGCTGATCATCGAGCTCAATGCCCTAATCCTGCTCCTCTTCTTCCTCCTCCTCTCCCCCCCCCCCACCCCCAATCCCTTGATTCCTTTAGCTACAAGAGCTACCTCCTCCTTGAAAACACAATGTTTAGGCTTCAATGACTTCTTGTGATAGAGAATTCCACAGGCTTACCACTGTTTGGATGAAGAAATTCCTCCTTATCTATGTCCTTCCCGCATCTAACCTGTTTAATCCTATTAGAGTATTATAAGTATCTACAAGATTCCCTCATTCTTCGAAACTCCGGTGAATACAGTTCTAGGTGACTTAATCTCTCCTCATACGTCAGTCCTGCCATCCCAGGAATCAATTCCTGACGAAGGGTCTAGGCCCAAAACATTGACACTCCTGCTCCTGTGATGCTGCCTGACCTGCTGTGTTCCTCCAGCTCCACACTGTATTGACTCACCCTTCCACCAGCTTTGTCATCTGCAAATTGAGAGATTAATTTAGTTCCCTCATCTAAATCATTAACATAAATTGTGAATAGCTGGGGTCCTAGTACTGATCCCTGCAGTATCCACTAGTCACTGCCTGCCATTCAGAAAAAGGTCCATTTATTCCTGCTCTGTTTTCTGTCTACTAACCAATTTTCTATCCATGTCAATATACTACCCCTAATCCCATATGCTTTAATTTTACACATTAATCGCTTAATGAAGGACTTTGTCAAAAGATCATCCCTTAATCTTCTAAATCTATGTTTGTGTTGCACAAAATTTCACCGATCCTTGTGTGTTCCAGGGAATGTTACATCTGACAAGGTGATTCGCTCAAGTCTTGCCCTACACCACAATGTAGTGAAGACAGTCAAAGACCAGGTTGTGCTCTGTCAAGAAGGGACATCAGCTAAATTCACAGTAGAAGATATTTTCAAGTACACCATTTCTGTGCTGATGTGTGCATCCTATAGAAATCAGATACTACATGTTTTTGTGCGCCCTGCCTTAGTAGCAGTTGCATTTCAAAATGCTCAAAGTTGCAGGAAAGGTAAGTTACTTCTACAAAATATTCATTATCTTACATCTCAGATTCAATGGCACATTGTTATCCTTTCATCTTTGGAATCAGAATTTAAATCCATATCGGGCAGATGGAGTGAAGGCCTCCCCTGTCTGTTGGCTGTGAAGATTTAATGTGAAATAAACTTAAGCTAAACGTTTGTTGTGGGTACACAGCACAAATCTTATGACTGTAACAGTGATTCCCAAGATGGGTTGCAAGGGATTCGGGAAATCCAACGCAATGGTAGGAGGGTTGGTAAAGTCACATTGTTCGGGTGGGCTATGGTGGTGGGAAGAGTGCTAGGAAAAAGGTAGATGTTTTCTTTTTATTTGACAAGTGTCAAAAGTAGTTGATGGTGAGAGGTTCAATACCTTTGCTAACGTGGCTGAAGGAAAAAGTAATTTACAAACGAAACAGATTGAAAAGGTAGATTAATGCTTATATTATTATACGCTGACGTGCTGATTTACAAAGTTCTAAATGTCTCCTTTTGTGCCCTTCCCATTGCAGACTTGAATCTCCTTTCTTTATCTTGATTTGCTTCCTTTAGTTTCCTGACCTCAGAGCAGCATTTTCTAGATCACTAGTTTTAACATTGGTAGGGTACTTTGCTGGCACTTTGGTTAAAATAACTCATCGTAGGCCAGTATCCTGTCACCAACCAGAGCTTTCTCAAAGATTAGCAAGATTAAGCTGGAATTCAAGATGAAGAGAGATAAAATGTTCTGGATCGAAAAACCAACGACTTCTCGAGTTCAGTTTCTAGAATGAGCCAATGCCTATATTAGGACCTAATCTTTTTGAACGCAAATCCTACCAGCTCAGGGTAAGGAACATGTGCTTCTTGCATTTATTTATTGGATGTATAAGTTTTCTGAGAAAGGTCGTTTTGACAGAATACACTGTTATGTTCCCAGCTGATGGTACTGTTGGATAGGTCAAATTCCAGAATGTAATCTGGCCTGATAGATTATATGTTTTTTTATTTTATTTAACATGGTGGTTATTCATTGAAATATAGTTAAATAGAATACAGTTAGAAAAAACATAAAATCCCAGCGATACAAAGTTTCAACCTATTCTGCAATATGACCTTCATTGCCCAGACTATTGATTATAGGTGTTTGGAGGTCACTTTTGGTGAGATCACATGGAGCACTGTGTACAGGTTTGTTTGCTGTGCAATAGGAAAGATATTATAAAATTGTAGGGAGTGCATAAGAGATTTACAGGGATGTTACCGGGACTGGAGGTTTTGAGTTATAAGGAGAAGCTGGAAAGGCTAGGACTTCTTTCACTGGAGCATAGGAGGTTAAGAGGTGATATTATAGAGGTTTATCAAATTATGACCGGCGTAGATAAGGTGAATACCAAAGGTCTTTTCCCTCGGGTAGGAGAGTTCAAAACTAGGGGACATGATTGTAAGGTGGGAGGAGAAAAATTTAGTGGAGAGCTGAGAGGCAACTTTTTCACACAAAGCGTGGTTCATATGTGGAATCAACTGCCAGAGGAAGTGGTGGATGCCGGTCTAGTTACAACATTCGGATAAGTATATGAGTAGAAAAGGTTTAGAGGGATATGGGCCAAGTGCAGACAAATGGGACTTGTTTCATTTGTGAAACTTGGTTGGCATGGACAAGTTGGACCTAAGGATCTGTTTCCATACTCTATGATGCTGTCACCCTTTCTTTACATGTGGAGAATCTTTGACACTGATGCAGCTCCCTCATAGCCAGAGTGAACAGAACCTCTGATGCTCCTGTTTATATCTATCAGCTAGGGCTCCCTGATTGGACCAGGTTAACAGCCCCAATCAGGGAAGTCCTATTCTGTGGTGACATCCACTTGGCTGAACTCGTCACAATCACTACATCCCTCCCCCTCTGAGTTAGGCCGTTCTTTTTATTTTGTAGCTCCTCCTGAGGCAGCACCGGTCAGGTTCCTCCATTTTTGCCTCTGGCTTGGGCGGTGTCTAACGCACAATAGCTCACCACTTGCATCTGGCTGCTTCTCATAGCAGACCCAAACTGAAATTGTGCCCTTAATCTGAACAGGTTCCCTGGTATAGGTTTTCAGTCTAGCCAAGGTCTTGTACAGATGTAAAGTTTGAAGTCCAGAGAGAATTTTGTTAAAAACTGCTTCTGCGATCACTGAAATGGTCGTGCTGGTATCAGCCTCCATTAGAACCAGGTAACTATTTAACCAGATGTTTATTTTGATTGGTTCTGATTTGGATGTTGCTAAGCAATTTAACTGTTCCAAACCAGATATAGGTGGACTTTCCAGGGTGTGCACTCGCCTGGATACTAGCCTGTGAGTACTCTTACTAGTGGGATTCTTTTGCTGTCTCAAGTCCCCATACTGGCAGCAGCTCCAATGGCTTGCCAGCCCAGATCCTGAAGGAAATGTTAACTGTTTTGCTGAGGCTTGGTTTTATTTTGGGATTTTGCTGTGGGCTGACCTAGAGTCCCTCTGTTCAGGACATGTCCTGAGTGAGGCTTCCCTTCACTCAATTGGTGTTGCCCGATCTCAATCGAACTGAGAGGATGTCCACTTACATTGGAATCCCCTGCAACTCATATGCTCCGCTTGCCGCATTTTCCATTGATTAAAGTCTGTTGAGGAGTCTGTTTGAAATCCCGTTGGACTGCAGCTGGTAGGTGCTCTTGCATGGTTACATCATTAATCCCACATACCAAATGGTCTCTCAGCATCTCAAGGGTTAAACTAAAGTCACATGCTTCTGCTAGTCATCTTAACCTTGTGTTCAAATTGTTCAATTTTAAGAACAACACCTTATCTTCTGCCTGGGCACCCTACAGCCCGAAGGATTCAACATTGAGTTCTCCAATTTCAAATAACCTTCCCATCCATCCCCCAGCTCCCCTTCCAGCCTCACCTCCTCCCTTCTGTTCCACCTTCTGACCCTCCCTTCCAGCCACCAACCAGGTCATACCTAATGCCAGTGTCCACCAATCAACACCATTTCACTACCACCCCTTCCCCCCGCCTCTCTTTATCTGCAGCTCCCCCTACTCCTACATCCAGTCCTGATGAAGGGTAATACCTGAAACATTGACTGCTCATTTCCTCCAGATGCTGCCTGGCTTGCTGTGTTCTTCCAGCCTCCTGTTTGTCTACCTGATATTCAATGAGGTCCATCTGGCTGATCTTGTTACAATCACTACATTGGTCTAGTCGCGGGCTTTGAAAGTGGTTCTTGGTTTTCAGCTGCAGTCCACCCCTTACTATGCACGTCTTATCCATGCCTGTAGAATCATATAGGACATATTAGGCCTTTGACCCATCAAGTCTGCACTGACAAAAGATTATTCTACATCTACACTAGTCCCACTTCCCAGCACTTGGTCCATAGCTTTGAATGTTATAACATTTCAAGTGCTCATCCAATTACTTTTCAATGGATTTGAGTTGTCCCACCCCAACTACCCTCCCAGGCATTGGATTCTGTATTCCCATCACCCTCCAATTGAAAAGGTTTTTCCTGAAATCTGCTGTAAATCTCCTGCTCTTCTCCTTGAAATTATGCCCCCTCATTATTGACCCTTCAACTAAAGGGAACAACGGCTTCCTATTTACCCTGTCATGGTCAACCATCTGGCCAATCTTTGTGTCATCCACAAACTTAATTGAGCACTTGTCTGTGTGTCCCTCTCTGATAATCTGGTGTTTGCTGGGCCAGAGTGAACGTGGATTCGCTTAGCCTACCATTACAACGTGACTCATTGTGGCCCTGAACCTTCTCTCTTGCGTCCTCGCATTGCAGACATATTATTTGCTGAACTTGAGTGCTGTCCCAGTCCTGTTTAAAGGCGCTTCAGCTGAATTTCAGTGTGATTGAGCAGCACAGATGTGAGGGCACAGAGTGACTGGGCTAAGGGAGCACCATGCTGGTGGATACCGAAAGGATACCGAAACCTACAATGCAGGTGCAGAAATACATCATTCAGACGTTTGAACCTGCTGTGTCATTGAATAGATTTCTAACCACTCCGCCCAACTTTCTGGGTCTCACACCCCACACACCACACACTCTCACACTCAAATGCCCACACTGCCCACACCGCCCACACCACCCCCACACCCCGCATACCCAAACACACCCCACCCCCCCACACACACATCACACACTCTCATACCCCCAGACCCCCTAATCCCCACACATCCCTCACCCCACTCACCCCACACACCCCACTGTTATTTTTGTCTCTCTACTCCTCTTGTCTGTCATGCTCTGCCTCTCTAATCCTCTTTGTCTCTCAGTAGTATGAGAAAAATTAATTAAATTAAAGGCTGATCAACCCCTGGCATTCTAGGATCCTAAAAGACGCAGCTACGGAGATATTAGATGCATTGGTTGTAATTTTCCAAAAATCCTTGGATTCTGGAAAAGTACCAGAGAATTGGAAAACCGCTAACGTGATAACCCTATTCAAAGAGGGAGAGAGGCAAAAGGTCGGTAATTTTGGGCCGACTAGCCTAACAGCTATCGTTGAAAAAGTATTGGAATGAATTATTAAGGAACTAATAACACAACATTTGGAAAATCATTATGTAATCAAACAGAGTCAGCATGGCTTCATGAAAAGGGAAATCATGTCTGATTAATTCAGATCTTCAAGGAAGTCTCAACCAGTGTGATAGAGGGGAAGCAGTAAATGCATTGTATTTAAACTTCCAGAAGATGCTCAACAGGGTATTTCACAAGAGGTTAAGTCATATGATAAGAGCCCACTGTGTTGGAAATACTATATTGGCATGGATAGAGAATTCGCTAATGGGCACGAAACAGCGACTGGGGATGAGGGAATCTTTTATGGTTGATGACCTGTGACCAGTGGAGTTCCAGAGGGATCAGTATAATATGACTTGGAGGAAGGAGGTGAATGTCCTGTAGCCAAATTTACAAACAACAGAAAAATAGGTGGAAAGGCAGATTGCAAGAGGGATACAAACAGTTTACAGAGAGATATTGATAAGTATCTGAGCAGAAAGTTGCAAGTGGAGAATACTGTGGGGGAAATGTGAAGTTGTTCATTCTGGAAGGGAGACCAAAAGAACAATATTATTTAAAATGGAGAAAAACTCCAAAAAGCTGCAACACAAAAGTACTTGTGCACGATGCACAAAAAGCCACCTGCCCCTTGAACTCCCCGTAATGCTTCCCTAATCCTTCTTCCGTCCCCTCGTTATTGATCACTTTGTTAAGGGAAATAGATCCTTCCTGTTCACTTATCTAGACCCCTAATAATTTGATACGTCTCCATTAAATCTCTCCTCAGCCTCCTCTTCCAAAGAAAATATCTCTGACCCATCTGTTCTTTGCTCACAGTTAAAATCCTCCATTCTTGGCAACATCCTCCTACATGTCCTTTGCACTCTTGCTGGGGGTGATCATGTTCTTCCTGTAATGTGTTGGTCAAATCTGTGCACAGAACTCTAGCTGAAACCAAACTGGTCTTTTATACAGATCCCAGCTTTTGTTCTATACCCATTTAATAAAGGGATGTATTATTTCATTAGCACTTTATCTTCCTGCTCTGCTACCTTCAGGAAGCAGTGGACATATTCCAATTCCTTCTCGTCTTCCACACCTTTTAGTATTCCGCCATTTATCAGGTAGGTGTTCTCTTGTTTTGTTTGACCTCCAAAAGTGCATTACCTCACACTTCCAGATGGAATTTCATTTGTTACCTTTCTGTACACCTGACCAGTCTATTAATATCTTTAAAAGTCTAACTATTCCTTCCTCACTGTTAACCACGTGACCAATGTTTGTGTTATCTGCAAACACTCTAATTGTATCCTGTACAGTTATACCTGAAGAATTAGATCAGTAAGTTGGTGAGACAGGATCTTTGATCAGAATATCAAGATGTAGATTCAGTTTGGGTGGAGCTAGGAAACAACAAAAGGCAGCACACATTTGAAAAAGCTGTTTATGTGTCAGTAAACAGTGGTGGGAAATTGTAGCATGGTGTAAATCAGAACAGCATGATATAGTAGCAGCATGGTGTAAATCAGAACAGCATGATACAGTAATAATGGGGAACTTCAATCTACATATAGACTGGGTATATATAATTATATGGAAGACAAAATCCTGGAATCTATGTAAACTGGGTTTTCTAGATTAGTAGGTTGATGGACCAACCAGACAATGGGACATTTTAGATTTAGTGTTTTGCTAATTAATATTCTATTGTAAAGGAGCCTTGAGGGAAGAGTGACCAGTGTATAGAATTTTACATCAAGTTTAAAAACTGGTGTAGTTCACTTAGTTCTGAAACTAAGGACTTTAATCTAAGCAAACAAAACCACAAATGTGTGAGGTACAAGTGACTGTGCTAGATGGGAGAACAACAATACAAGGTCTGATAGTTGTCGGGAAATAGCGTTTTAAAAAATTAATGCATGATATGCAATAAATGTACATTGTTTTGAAGCAAAAATACTTGTCTTGGATGGATCACCTTTCCAGAAAATAAGATGCTAAGAATTGTATTACATCGGAGGAATAGGTTTATTAAGTTTAAAAAAATTTAGCCGGTGATTGGGAGCATTTTAGAATTTATTAAAGGCAGACCAAGAAACTGATGAAAGAGACAACAGAATGTAGAACTAGTGAGAAACATAAAGCTGGAATGTGAGAGATTTGATTGTTATGTAAAAAGGAAAAGATTAAGAAAGGCAAACATGGGCCCATTATGGGCAGAGAGCAGAGAATTTATTATGCACAATACACAAGTGACAGAGAAACTAAACAATTACTTTGTCTTCACGGAGGAGGGCACAGAAAATCTCCCAGAAGTACTAGAGACAAGGGACTACTAAGAATGCGGGACTGAAAGAAAGTTGTATTAGTTAGAAGAAAAGGACTTGGAGGAATTAGTAGAATTGAAACTAGATAAATCCCCTAGATGTGATAATCTACATCCCAGAATGTTGAAAATGTGACTCAAGATCATCGACGCATTGATGATTTCTAAATTCTGGAATTGTTCTGTAGATTTAAAGGTAGCAAGTGTACCCCTGCTATTTGAGGAGAAGGAGAGAAAATGGGAAACTACAGATTTTTACCCTGACATCAGAAATGGAGAAAATGTTGGAAGCTATCATGAAGGATGGATAACTAGCCAATTAGAAAATTATGGTAGGATTAATTAGATCAGCATGGATTTTTAAAGGGAAATCATGTTTGATAAACCTTTGAGTTTTTTGAGTATGTAATAGATGAGAGGGAGCCAATGGACCTGGCATATGTGGATTTTCAAAAGGCTTTCAGTAAGTTCCTGGAAGGAATTAGAGGCGATGAGATTGTCGGGTAATATACTGACAAAGGTTGAGAATTGGTTAAAAGATAGAAAGCACAGAATTGAACAAAACAAGTCATTCTCAGTTTGTCAGGCTGTGACTAATGGAGTACCCCAGGGCCTATGTTAGGGGTCCTAGCTATTTACAGTGTTAACAATGATTTAGATGTGGTGACAGAATATAATATTTCCAAGTTTACTGATAACACAAAACTAGGTGGAAATGAGAGTTGTGGGAGGATGCAAAGAAGCTTTACAAAGATTTAAACATGCTAAGTAAGTGGGCAAGAACATGGCAAATAAAATATGATGTGGAAAACTATGAAGTTATCCATTTTGGTAGATAAAACAGAAATGCAGGGTACTTCAGAGGGGTTGGGAAATATTATTGTGCAAAGATACATGAGTGTCCTTGTTCGTAAGCCTTTGAAAGCTACATGCATATGTCACAAGCAATTAGATTGGAAGATGGCATTTGCTCTTTATTACAACTGGATTTAATTTCAGGTGTAAGAAAAGTCTTGCTGCAATTGTTTTGAGCCTTGGTGAGATTGAAACTGGAGCATTGTGTGCAGAGAACGTTGGAGAAACTCAGCAAATCTGTCAGCATTTGTGGAGAGAGTAACTGTGTTTCTGTCTCCACAGATGCCGTCAGACCTGCTGAGTTTCTCCAGCATTTTTGCACTTGTTTCAGATTTCCAGTAACTGTAGTCGTTTTCTTATTTCATACATGAGGGCTGACATACTGTTCGTAGAGAGAATGTAACACACATTCACCAGATTGATTCCTGGGATGGTGGTGCGGTCTAAAAAGGAAAGATTTGAGGAGTCTAGTCTGGTATTTCCTACAGTTCGAAGAATGATAGATGATCTCATTGAAGCATATAAAATTCTTATAGTACTTGCCAGCGTAAATACAGGAAGATATGTCCTCCAGCTGAGGTTTCTAAAATCAGGGAACACAGTCTCAGAATAAGAAGTAGGCCTTTTAGGACTGAGTTGAGGATTTTTTGTTGCTCAGAGAATCGTGAAACTAGAATTCTTCAGAGGGCTGTGAAAGCTTCCTCATTGAGTTTGTTTGACACTGCAATCCATAGATTTCTAGCTTTTAAAGTTATTAAGGGATATGGGAAAATTACTTTGAGATAGAGGATCAGCCATGATCTAGTTGAATGGCAGAGCAGATTCATGTACCAAATAACCTACTGCTCCTATTTCTTATTGTTCCATTAAAGTACATGCCCAGCAGGGTAATTTCCCCCATTTTTGTTTTTCATCTCAACTAATTGGCCTAATTTGATATCCTTCTAGCATATCATCTCCCCCTCATAGCTGTGATTATTTCGTTAACCAATATTGAAGCTCCTTTTTTTTGAAAAATAAATCCATACAGTCAGACAAGTGGACCTACCGTTCCTGTCTGTCTTTAATCGATGTTTCAACAATAGTGGTGTTACTATACTTCCTAATCTTCTGCTCTATTCTCTAGATTCTACATTGAGATATGTGCCATGAAGTACTGTCAAGCCCCTTTATGCATTTTCCATGGCTGCTGTTTTCATCTTCATAGCATAATTAAACTTCGCTCTGCATTAGGTCAGCTGCTAATTGAAGCCTTCCTCTTATTTCTTTTTTACCCTGCAATTCCCTTTATAAATGCCTCTACTTCTGTACCTTGCCTTACTCCTTTAAGAGCTCACCACTATCTATTCAACAGCAATTAGGGATAGGCAGTACATTGTGACCTTACCAGGGACACCATATCTCAAGAAGAAATAAGTTAAATAAAATCTTACCTACTGATCATTAGTCTTATCTATTTATGTGATTTGTTGTCAAATTTTGTGTGATAACACTCCTATGAAGAAATATTTTACTGTGTTACAGGCACAATACCACTACAAGTTGCACTGAGCTCCTGGCCCAGGGTTTGGTCTCTGAATTGTAAAGAGACCCTTAAACTTAAACTCAAAGATGTTTCTTGAGAGCAATTTTACTTGAGAAACATGAAATTACATGTTTCTTTTGAGTTATGATTCAGTTATTTTGAATGCACAAAAATTTGTTGATTCTGTAATTTAAAGCAGCTGATATTCACCTGGTCATTTGCCAACGAGTATTGATGGGAAACGATTAATGCATTTGAGTTCCTTGCTAAGAGTAGTAACATTTTCTATTTGGCAGAATCTGTAGCCCCAGTCATCTATTAAAAGTTTAAGTGGGGAGACAATGGTGTAATGTTTATGTCTCCAGATCTGAAAATTCAGAGATTCAGGCTAATGCTCTGGGGACATAGGGCAAATCCCACCATAGCAGCTGGTGGAAGTTAAACTCAATTAATATATGTAAAGCTAGTCTCAGTGATGATGACTAATTATCATTGATTGTTGTAAAAACAGACCTATCTAGTTCATAGATTTCCTTTAAGGAAGGAAATCTGTCACGCTTACCCTGTCAGACTTGCATGTAGCTCCAGACCCACATCATTGTAATTGACTCTTAGTTGCCTGCTGAAATGGCCTAGTAAACCAAGGGCAGTGAGGAATGACTAACAATTGCTGGCCTTGCTCACAATATCCACATGCCATGAAAGAATTAAACAAATGCCATTGTTAACAAAGAGCATTATGTAAGAATTGCAGGAAATAAGTAGGTGCATTTATGGGTACTTTCTCTTAGAAATGTTATGGTGAAAAGAGACCATTGGCCTATTCGCTGCTCCTCTTCTGTACCCCCAACCTCCTGCAGCCCTACAGTGCTATCTGATATGTATTTCAACAAGACACGTCGGCCAGGGACTCCGAAGATGTAGTACAAAAGTGTCTACGGTATATGATGTATTTAAAATAATTAACCCATTTAAAATTCCTTCCTGCGTACAATTAAGAGAAAGTAGATCTTGTCTAGCTTCAGATTCCTGAATGCAAATAAAGGTTTCAAATATTCTGATTAAGAGTCACTGGACTCAATGTTAATTCTGCTTTCTTCCCACAGATGCTGCCAAATGCGCTAAGTTTCCCTAGCAGTTTCTGTTTTTGTTGTTGAAGGTTTTAAGTAATACTGTTTTCTTTTTTCTAGAGGATGTCTACAGCTGCTTCAGCTACTTGCATCAAGTATTGTCTGACGAGTTTATTTTTTTGCCAGGAGATCTTGTCAAGGTAATGTGAAATGCAATGTGAGATACATAAGTATATGCTAAGAATAACCTGGTGTCAGGCACTTTGCTTCCTAACACATTTCCCACATTCTCGCACCAAGAGGGAGGTCAGAAATAGATGGTTTCAATTTTCATAATGTGCTCCAGTGGAGTGGTGAACTGTGTTGTTATTAAAGTTGCAATGCACGTCATAAAGTCACTTACAATAACTATTAAGGCCGTGCGGTGAAAATGCATCGTTTGTTGAATTATGGAGCGCAATAAATGCTCTTTCAAAGGAGCTTGAAAATATTACAAAGTATTTTTAAAACCTGCAAAACTCGGAATGCTAAATGAGTAACTGTGGAAACTGTGTCACACAAATAGCCTGTCCTCTTGTTATGATCAGTTGTGATCTAGATTCTGTATCATGTTTTACATATTATTTTTAGTATTGTGACTGTTTTCTTTCACTGCAGGACTTTGATGAAGGGCTGTACTTAGTTATGAAGAGTGGTGCCATTCAGGGCTCCCACACAGACCTCTACATTTCTGAAAAAGGCAGTGCCACCATTTCCTTTTTGTCAGACATGTTCAGACCTTTTCTGGAAGGTTATCAGGTAGGTTAGTGAATTTTCTGCTGAAATATTTAATCAGCTTTTGTTTTTTTGTGCTTCATACTTTTACAGTTTTCTTTCAGTTGGTGAACTAAATGCTGCTAATAATTTGATTGTTTTAGAATTCCTTTCCATTTCTGTGTTTACATTTAAATATCCTGTTAGAAAGCAGTTACGTTCTAAATCTGGTCAGGTTCCACTAATTTCTCTTTATCCTTTGAACAGTTATTGGTTATTATGTAATAATTATGTAAATACTTTAATCTTCAGTTACAACTTGTAGCATCCTTGTTCTAAAATTCAGAGATTAGAATTAAGAAAAACAAGTCAGGCAGAGCTTTTTCACTCAAAGAATTGCAGTGTGAGAGTAACCAGGAAAGCTTTTCTAGCTCACGATGTTTAAAGTGAATGCTTGAACATAAGGAAAGAAAGGCTTGAATTTCTACAGCATCTTTCACAACCCGAGGACACCCCAAAGTGCTGAGTTACGCAGTCGGAAGCTTTTGATATGCATTCACTATTGTTATTTGAGAAATGTGGCAGCCAGTTTGCACCAAGCAAGCTGACACAAACAATAATGTAGAGAAATAAAAATGTAACAGTGAGCAGATAATCTGACTAAGTGATGTTAACTGATGAATAAAAATTAATCAGGATACTGACTGAGTCACGATTTTGTCAGCTGTACGAGTCGAAGTTGATACGACGTCGCAATCACGTAAATTCACGTGAGTTCGTCATTTATAAACTGGGCTTTTCCAAACATAATGTGCATTAACAGGGTTTATAGTTAGTCATGTCCTGCATGTTAGGTGTTATTTAAAAAGAGATTGAAAATATAAGTAAATGGAGAATATGTGGTGTAAATTAATGACCAGGACAACAAGGAATTATCAAAACGTTCATGAAAAGATAGATTAGTCTTCATCCAGTTTGTATTTAAACAGGTTCCAATCAATAATCTGGAATTAAGATGTCATGAACCCTGAAATCTAACAGTTTTTATGACCTTAATAGTCAAATAGATATGTCAGTATGATTACTGTATTCCCTCATGACATTGTTCTTGCATATTTATAGTAACAGTTTACCTGAAATTATATCAATAAAAGAAATGGTGGCCGTAAGCTTCAAGCTTTATGATCTGACAAATGACACGTCTATATAAATTAATTGAATTTTAAGCTAAGAGAAGGAAAATATTTCAGTGCTGGAGGTTTGAAACAAAACCAGAAAGTGCAATCTGGCAGTTTCTGGAGAGAGAGAGAAGCAGAGTTAATGTCTTGAATGCTAAAGGATCAGTTTTTCAGTGTGTGCATCTTTACAAAATCTGGAAGTGCTGAAGTTTGCAAGTCATTTTATCTGTTTTCCGCTCTATATAGATTTTTTGATTCAAGAATGTGGACATCGCTGGTTGTGCCAGCATTTATTACCCATCCCTAATGGGTGATGGGCCCTTGAAAAGTTAGTGGTGAGATGCTTTCTTGAACTGGTGTTATGCAGAGAACTTACAGGAAGTTTAATAATTTGAGGTGTCTTCAGTCATTGTTAACTATTTTTCACTGCAAGACCTCCAACAAAGATTAAATGTTTTGTCTACCCTTCTCCATTTCAGTGCGTTTGTTTCTCCAAAAATCTGCTTTCATAGTAATTATTTTTATTGTATAGACAGGCTTGTGGAGTTGCTCAGTCTTTGTATTCTGCACATCAAATGTTTATTTTCACAATTGGCCTCAGTCACATGATAATTGATCTTTGATCTATTTGTTTGTATTTCCTCACCTTGAATTTTATCCCATCTTTCACACTGTATGCAGTTTATTTCTTTAGCAGTTAAACATTATTCGTCCTGTTCCTTCAGCTCACAGCACTCACTGCCCCAAATAGAACTTAATAATTGGCACTGAGAAATTACTTGTCTGATTAATTATGCACTTTCAAAACAAACTCAGTCAGATTTTTGATACGAGCCTGCCTTTGCTCTTTTATTTTTATTTCTGTAACAGAGTTCTGTATTAGTCTGAACCTGGGCCAGGTTACAGAATCACAGAACAGTTAAAGCGCAGAAGGAGGCCATTTGGCCCGTCACATCTATGCAAATTCTCCAGAGGAAAAGCTCATTTAATGCACGCCTAACTCCTCATTTCTCCATGACCATGTACGTTCTGCTTTTTCAGAAAACAACCCACTTCCCTCTTCTGTCTTAAGTCGCACAATTGAGTTCATGGGTTACAGGGATAGGGTAGGTGTGGGATGGTATTCAGAGGATCGGTGTGGACTCGATGGGCCGAATAGCCTGCTTCCACACTGTAGGGATTCTATGAATATACTTTGACTACACACTTGAGTAGAGATCAGCATTCCAGATTTTGACCACTCACTGTGTGAAAATGTTTCTCCTCATGTCACTATTGCTCTTTCCCGAATTACCTTAAATCTGTAGTCTTTTGTTCTTGCTCCTTCCATCAATGAGAACAGTTTTGCTCTATCCACTCTCTTTTGACCATTCTTGATTTTGAATACTTCTAATAAATCTCCTTTTAGGCTTCTGTTCGCCAAGGTTGACATCAACAGCAAAACTTGGTCTATCTTAGTTTATTTAAAGAATTAGTTGGTTCTGACACGGCTTATTACCTATCCCTCATTATCCTGATGGTGGTGATGTGTGCTGCTTTCTTGTACTGATGGAAGTTTAGGTCATACTCACCTACGACTTGGATATCCTGTTGACCACCTGAGCATTTAAAATGGGTCTGTAATGGTGAAGGAACATACACTTACTGATATCGTGATTAATATGTAGGGTTGTAAATAACATATTTTACAAGTATTAAGTTATGGAATGGTATTTTTAATTTTAGCATTTATTCTTTTTGCTATATTTTGAAGTTTGATTTACAACTTAAAATACTTCTTTTAGAACGTGGAATCCAATTTTTCGCATTAGATCATTTGTACAAAGTTTAGTTTTCATGACATAAGCTCTGTAAAAAACTTAAAATTAAAAAATACTCCCAGTGTCTGTCATGAAAACAAATATTTGTATTTGTAGGTTATTTGCAAATATCTGCTGAGCACAGAATTCACTGACAATTTTACTGAGAAGAGGTTTGTCACTGAAATACGAAGCTATGCTGCAGAACTCATTTTAACAGGTATTTCATCTCAAAATGTATTCATTTCTACAATAATTTCCCCAGAAGCTGGTCCTGAATTGTTACTATTTCCCCTCTAACTGAAACAGAGAGCCTGAGTTTTTTTTTGTAGCTATGATTTACAAATTCCTGTTTTAATCTAAATTTTACTGTGCTGGGGTTGGCAAACAATATTGTTGGGCAATGAGAATTGTGTTAACTTTCGCTGCAGTGTTCTTGTCAAGCACACTCAGGGACTCATTGCCCTAATGCCTAAAGTACATCTCATTTTGCACTGTGTTGAGTCTTTGAGCCTGTTTCACAGATTCCCAGAGGTGATGAGAAATTGCAGTAGTCTCCAGCTGCCATACATGACTTAGAATGGCATCCTTATAGTCTGTTGTCTCTCATAACTACAAACTGCGCAAGGATATATTTCACTGTTGATTGAACTTTGATGCGAGCTTGTGAATTATTACAGCAAAAGTCCAAAGGCAACAAAAATTCTTGTTCAGGTTAAAGAAATGAATCATATCATCACAGTGATAATAAGCACATCATTGCAGAATTCCATCATTCTCTGACTCTCATCCTCCATTCTAAACATAGGTGCCATAAAATATAACGAGGTCCTCTCACTGGATATGCAGAAAAATGCATTGGCTGCTTTAGCCCGGCTTGGTGCTGTGGAGAAACTGAAGATGTATGTATCAGAAAAACTCTTGGCGCGTTCTCCGACTTTTCAGACAAAATGTACTTTACAAAAGTAGCTCGGTCACTTCTGTGTCCATTGCGAGGATCTGATTTGATATTATTGATTTGATCTTTTATAGAGCTAATGGAAATGTCTATAAGGTGAACAAGCAGACTGTCATGAGGGTAGCAGACATGTTGGGTAAGGATGTCTATTTCTTTCTTTCCATACCGAAGGACTTTGTGCTTTCAATCCCAATCTGTATAACAGTAATGTTTAAATTGAGAATTTTGTATGTTCCAGGTGTACTTGTAGCAATACATACATGGGAGCAAGCGTAGGCTATTTAGCCTCTCAAATCATTTCATCCATTCGGTGAGATCACATTTGATCTGTGTGATCCAACTCCATGTATCCACTTTAATCTCAAATTCCCTAAAATCCTCAGATAACTAAACTCCACCTTTCAGTTCAATTAAGAATTAATCTAGCATCAGTTAATTCACAGTAAAGAATTCCAAGCTTCTCCAATCTTTGAGGGTAGAAGTGCTTTCTAGTTTCTTTTTTGATAGGTCTAGTTTGTAGATTGTCACTTAGACTTAGCCTCCTTAGTTTCTCTCTACCTTAGCATTTCTCCTTTGTTTCTTGAAATCTTTGATCAAATCATCCTTTAGCAATCTAAATTCCAAGGGAAGAAATGTATATAGTATTTCCTTGTACCTTATGTTGGAGCCCAGGTAAAATTTTGCAAAATCTGTGTTGCTCTCCATCATAAGCCAATATATCTTTTCCAAGGTCTGGTTAAAACTATGCCCATCTTTGCAAAGCTGAAGCACATGAAATAGAACTTCTCTGCAATTGATGGAATGTTGATTGGACTAGAGGCTGTTTTGTCCTTTTTCAGATTTCTGGAGCAGAAGCAATTTATGCAGTGTTCATATTGTCCTGTTGTAATATTTAGTGCAGCTTTAACTTATGCCCAATTCATGTAGGATCAGGTTAGAAATTACAGGTGTACAGACCCATTTAATACTTGGGCTCAAAATCAAGTTACAGTGCAACCTCAAATAACGTGCATGGGGAATGGGGTTTAGTTCCATGATCCATCTCCCTAAATATTGCCATTGCAGACTTCCATAACACTTGGAAATTCACCCCTTTTCATTACACTTCAGTCCATGAACATTTTGTAGTTTCTATTTTGAAAATAAGTTGGCTAGTGCAGGCACAGTGAGCCTTTTATGACTCTAAATGGTCTCCTGTGCAGTATGATTTTCTATTTATCTGGAACACCTTATAACTGTGTGGTTTTATTTGCAGTGCCCATGGTTCCAATAAAACGTGCTGCTGTGGCCAGGCTTTGAGTCCAGATATCTTGCAGTTCCTGGGGAAGCTATACCTGCATTCTGCTAGTGACAGATGGAATTTGTTTTTATATTTTGAATATGTGAAACCCAGGCACTGAGCTGATTGGAAAGAAATGGTGCAGAAAATGGAGCAGGTCCAGGGTCAGGAAACGCTTCTGTTCTGAACAGCTAGAAATCCCTGTAACAATGAATTCTTAGTGCTTATGTTTTGAATTGCCTTCACCTACAGTGTCTTCTTTGTTTTTTTTAAACTAAGTTATGCAAGTGGAGATTTTGTTACATGTAAATATTAGTGCACCCATACTAGGACTGAAATGTGTTTTTAGCTGGAGCAGTCAAAAGTCCAAAGAAGTCTGAGTGGAAGAGTTTAAAGGTCAGTTTCTCATGACTGATAAGATAATACTGCTTTGTTTAAATTTCTTTGAACATCTGTGGGGCCATTGCTGGAGATATCTTTGAGATGCAGTTACAATTATGGGCAAAAATGTTCCTGACGGCACTTCCTGAAAACTACCAAAGTAAAATGATAAAACCTGCTCTCAACAGAGAATTCCTGAGCAAAGTCGCCTGAGAACCACAGTTCTTCATATTCCAGTTCAGATTTGCTCTATAATATTACAAATGATTTGCTTGATGCAGCAGATGCTGCAGTTTTCACATTGTTTACATTATTAAAAGGCCACTGGAAATTAGAACAGCAAACAGTAAAATTTTCAACTTTTTATACTCAGTACAGGAGACAACAACAGAAACTTTAGTAAAGTACAAACAACTAAGACTTGCTAATTTAATCCAAGATCGCGACAGTAATTGGAAACCTCCATTGCTCTGAGGATATTCCTGCTCTTGGAAACCCATCTATAAACAAGTAGAAGTCTCATTCTTCTTGTGGAAAATGTCAGTCAGGGTACAAAAGGATTTTATTGTCAGTCACAGTTCCATTGCATATAACAAGACTGTCTTTAGCTTGTAAAAGAGCATTTTAATATATGTGATACATCTTGTGACATTCTGTGGATGACATGTTTACATCTGAGAAGTTACTCCAGTAATGGAGACCTGAAGTCAGGAATGTTGTGGAGACTGGGCAACTATGTGGTCACTCCAGAAGTTACGAGTGTGGTAATGTGGTCACTGACAATTTGCTTGCTCCTGAAATACAGCTGTATGGTTGTTCCATAAGTATAAGGAATCATGTAATCACTCCAACAATTGGGTCACTCCTGAAAAAAACACCATGTGATTGGTCCAGAAATGAGGTTATGTGATCACTTCAGCAATTGGATCAATCCTGATAAAGGGACATGTGATAACTCTGCAAGTGAGAGTTACCTTTTTATAATTTAGCTTGCTCGAACATGTTGACACACCTCTGTGGCAGTCTGGTCTTGAATCTGGACCTTTTGGCCCAGAGGTGGGTTCATATCACTCCAACATAGAACCACTCTTGCAATAGGGCCATATGATCACTCCAGATGAGAGATTATCTATTCATTTTAGGAGCACTCCTAAAATAGCATGATGAAGTCACTTCACTGTGAGTGTGGGCAGAGACTTGCATTCGGATGGCACCTGGAGGCCATGTGATCCATGTGCTTTGGAGTCGTCTTTCAGGACAGTTTTTACATGTAACAGAACCAAACCATCTAAGTGACGAAAAGGCCTCCTTTGTGGAAACCAGTTTGTTAAAGGAACATTTTAAATATGGTTTTTGGATTTTTAAACTCTCTTCATAAATTACCAACTATAATCAAACATTCGTGTTTTGTTGATACTGCAGTCATCTTGTGGTTCAGAAATAACCTGTGGTTCAGAAATAACCCATGGTTCAGGGCACTGTTACCTAAGCATAGGAGCAGCATATAGATTTTGTGGTTTGGCATTTGTAGTTACACCTTAATTTCTGTGAAATTTAGAGTTTAGCTGTAGCATACCACCAATTCATAGTTTTAAAATAAATCACAATTGTTACAACCCAGTTTAACAATAATCTGCATTGAGACCCAGCAGGTTTGTGCTCTTCCAGCTTGTCCGCAGATAATGCTCAAATAACTTGAATGGAAGCTCCAAATGCAGATCACCTGGAACGTTAATGCAGAGAAGCCTAACTGGACAAACATGCCACTTGCTAGCTTCAAAATAAGATTTCCTTTTTAAGTAACAAGGATAATGTACATAAATATCTTTTGGATAACATGCAGTCTTTGTTCTACTTTTTCTCTTTTAAATATTTTGTTTCAAAAACTGTGGTATACTATTTTTTTTAAAAGTCCAATGAAGAACTTTGCACTGATTAAGCTAAGTAGATATGAATACTAGAGATGGAGTATCTGCATTGAAGAGATGGTTTTAAATTGCAACTTGACTTCATTTATGTATACTTCTCATCATATTTCAACTTTTTGATTTAATTTTGTGTCTGGTGTCGACATTGTGCTTCACAGGATATTGAAACAGCATTCAGTGTCTTGCGATTTCGGCAGGTGCACAATAACCGACAAGTTAGATTTAATTAGTTCATTTATCACCATATTTGTGTTCTTAACATTTGCTTGGATTACACAATTTTCTTTTTAAATTGTTAACCCTCAACAAATATGTACAACCCAAGAAATCTGACTTGGCTTTGTTAGGCTAGGCAACTGAAACCATGCTGCAGTTTATAGCAATTGGAGAACGTCATTCCCGTGTTCTCATTAGTAAATCTTGAAGTAATTTATTCATAGTATAACAGATTGCCGCAGACTTTTAAATCTTTCGCTGCATTACCTTTTGTAAAACTGCTATAAATAAAATGCACTATTAGACAGTTCTTCCTCTCATATCCTAATCACAGTATCGAAATATCAATTTGTATAAAAAGGAACTGTGTTATGATCCCAGCCAGTGTTACTACTGGACAAGTCAGGTACCGTAATGAAATGTGGCCACAAAGATTATAAATTTTTAAAAATGTGTCAGTCTTTCAATGAAATATGAGCACACAAGGCTGTGGATTTGGTTTTAATAATAAAACATAAGTTTATTACACAAAAGAAAAAACTAAAATAGAACTAAGCTTCTACATAAAACGTTTTGAAACATTTCAAAACGCAACAAAACAAAATCCCATCCCCAAAACCATCATATTAAAGTTGCTCAAAAATCCAGAGAAATTCCATCCGTATCACGTCTGTAGGTTTGACTTAACTGCTTCTTCTCACTTCCATTCTGAGAGCTTTGAGGCCTTTTCCTTTACCACTCACAACTGAGAGTCTGGATATTCTCAGTCTCAACTTGTAGATTCCTAACTAAACAGTCCTGACCTGGAAATTTCACATATTACACTCTCACTGAGGTAACTTATTTCTTTAACTCTATGACTCTACAACTGCTCTGAACAATCTTCTTTTTCTTAGACTACTTGATTCAGACCCAAATCAGTTCTCTTTGAATTGCCTAAAGGCCTTTGAATTAAATCAAAATTTAACTTGCTCATCCTAGATTCTGCTAAGGTAAATGGCTTAATGTTTTCCATCTCCATTAGTAAATCCCTGCAGTGTAAACAAACTTCATTAACACCCCAAGAGGCACATACTGGTTTAAAATCATGGTTCTGGAAAGACTGACCCCTTCATCACATGGAGACTAACATTCATATACCACGAGTTTAAAATCCAAACTCTTAAAACAAAAGTATAAGTTTTTTATAAATGTTTCAGCATAACTAACATATTGAAACACAAAGTGAAATGAGCTTGCATGTGTGAACCTGTTCAAAGTGCTTTCTTCAAACCCATCACCACCAAAATGGCAATGCCCAATCTAGATGCAGGTAAAGTTTAAGATGAAAGCAAAACTGAAGGTGAATCCTATTTCTAAACCTAATATATGTATGGTATTTTAATACAAAGTCACTTGACACTACTGACTTGTTGAAACAAATTGCTGAAATGAAAAGATGTCAAAGCTTTCCATTTTGCACATGCCAGTGCAAATGTAAACATGCCAAATTTCAAATGATTACAATATTTAGCAAAATCTTTGATATGTGTTGTATGACATCATAGGGCGAAGTCTGGGGCCTGCTTTGACTCCATAGGGATGAGTAAAATACTATAGATTACTGGAAACCTGAAATTAAAACAAAAATGCTAGAAGTATTCAGCAAGTCAGCTCAGATCATCAACCTGAAATGTCAACTATTTTTGCGCTCTACAGATCCTGCCTGATTTGAGTATTAGCAGCGTTTTCTGTTTTTTTTTCACTCCATAAAATTTGTCATACCAGTTTCTGTTTAAACAGCTTGCTACTAGTGTTCTAAAAATATTCCATTATTCTTCGGTTGCAACTTGAGAGCATCATATTCATGGTACCTTCAGGAGGAAAGCTTCTCGTTTGAACAGTGGCACTAAAGAAATTATTTGGGCATTTAAGAAATTATTTGGTGATCAAGACATTTAAACTGAGACAAAATGTGGCACCAGATGATCTTAGAACAGTGCAGAATCAGGCCATTCATCCCATTGAGTCTGCATCAGTTTTGTTGAAGAGCAGTCGCCAGCTAATAGCATATCTTAACTCTTTCTTTGTATCCCAGCAAGTATGTTCAAGATATTCCATTATTTTTTGCATTTTATGTGTTAATTTAGTTCTTGACAGCTGAGTATTTATGAATTTCATTGCTCTGCAACTAGTGGCTAAGCCTTTTGCTATATAGGCCCTAAGTTCTGGAATTCACGAGCTTATTTTGTTCCTTTAACATAGTCCTTAAAACCTACTTCTTTGTCCAAACTTTTGGTCATCCGACCCAATTTCTCATGCGGACATTAGATGGGGAGTAAAAAGGGCTTCTTCATTTGAAAATCTATACAGTATGCTCATACCAAGTGTTATAAATTCAAAACCTAACTCAACATCTGGTTCAGATCCAACTGCAGATCACAAGGCAAAGTGCTCTGAAATTTTGAGCAGACACCCCAACTCCCAATATTAATATACTGGCAATGCTTTTTTTTAAAAAGTATTTTGAGAGCTATGCAATGAGGAAGCTATGTAGAGAAAACTTGTCAAACAATATTTCACCTGGATCCTTGTTTGGTAAATGAGTCATATGCAGTACAATTATGGTTTGGTGGAACCTTGTTTACTCTGCAAACATGTGGATATTGTATTGACTAACAGGAAACAGGTGGGAATGAATAGGTTATTTTCAGGTTGGCAAACTACAATGAGGTCCAAGACATCAATTACTTACAGTCTTGGATGAAGGGACTGACTTTATCAGATTTGCTGGTGACACAGTGTGTCTGTAAAACAATGCAGAGGTTAAGCAAGTAGACAAAAATCTGGCAATTTAATGTGGAAAAATGTGAGGCTGCCCTCTTTTGCAGCAAGATTAGAAAAAAATGTTATTTAAATGTACAGAGCTTGTCTCTAAAAGACCTGGTGCATTGTGGGAGCCAGGTACAAACATTGTGATTTCATTTTGCCAAGTTTCCATTGACTTCTAGATTTTATTTTGTTGAAATGCTCCACCCAGGAACTCCCTCAGAGATAGTAGGAACTGTCGATGCTGGAGTCTGAGATAACAAGGTGTAGAGCTGGATGAACACAGCAGGCCAGTCAGCATCAGAGGAGCAGGAAACTGATGTTTCAGGTCTGGACCCTTCTTCAGAAATGGGGGAGGGGAAGAGGGCTCTGAAATAAATAGAGTGGGAGGCGATGATGGCAGGTGGATAAAAGAGCAGACAGGTGGAGAGAAGACGGACAGGTCAAGGAGTCAGGGATGGAGCCCTACAGGTGAGTGTAGGTTGGGAGTTGGTTAGTTGGGAGGGAGGGGTGGGTAGGTGGGAGGGAAGACAGACAGGTCAAGGAGGCTGACTAACACCTTCCACCCCAACCTTAAATTCACCTGGACCATCTCTGATACCTCTCTCTCCTTCCTGGACCTCTCTGTTTCAATCTCTGGCAACCACCTGGAAACTGATATCTATTTCAAGCCTACTGACTACCACAGCTAACCAGAATACACCTCCTCTCACCCACCTTCCTGCAAGAATGCCACCCCCTATTCCCAATTCCTTCGCCTCCGCCGCATCTGCTCCCATGATGAGGCATTCCACTCCCGGACATCCTGGATGCCCTCGTTTTTCAAGGACTGCAATTTCTCTTCCACAGTGGTCGAAAACGCCCTTGACCGCATCTCTTGCGTATCCTGCAACTCATCCCTCACACCCCCTCCCTGCAATAACAACAAAACAGTATTCTCCTCATCCTCACGTATCACTCCATTAACCTCCAGATTCAATGCATCATTTTCTGCCACCTGCAATCTGACCCCATTACCAAGGACAATTTTCCCTCCCCACCCTTATCTGCCTTCTGGAGGGACCGCTCTCTCCGTGACTTCTTCGTCCACTCCACACTCCCCACTAGCCCCACCACCTCCGGAACTTGTCCCTGCAACCGCAGGAAGTGCTACACCTGCCCCTACACCTCACCCCCATCCCACGCCCCAAGAGAACTTTCCACATCAAACAGACGTTCACCTGCATGTCTGCCAATGTGGTATATTGTATCTGCTGTTCCCAATGTGGCCTCTTCTACATCGGGGAAACTAAGTGGAGGCTTGGAGACCGCTTTGTGGAACACCTAAGCTTGGTTCGTGACTAACGACTGCATCTCCCAGTCGTGAACCACTTCAACTCCCCCTCCCACTCCTTGGACGACATGTCCATCCTAGGCCTCCTCCAGTGCCACAACGATGCCACCCAAAGGCGGAGGAACACCACCTCATATTTCGCTTGGGAACCCTGCAGCCCAATGGTCTCAATGCAGACTTCACAAGCTTCAAAATCTCCCCACTCCTGACCTCACCCTTTTCTCCCACCTATCTGTTACCCCCACCCCCACTTCCTATTTACTAGCCTCATCCCCACCTCCTTGCCGTGTCTGTCTTCCCTTCCACCTACCCACCCCTCCCTCCCAACTGACCAACTCCCATCCCAAATCCCTACCTACACTCACCCGTACTGGCTTCATCCCTGCCTCCTTGACCTGTCTGTCTTCTCTCCACCTATCTGCTCCTCTATCCACTTTCCATCATTGCCTCCCCTTCTCTATTTATTTGAGTCCCCTTCCCCTCCCCCATTTCTGAAGAAGCGTCCGGACCCAAAACGTCAGCTTTCCTGCTCCTCTGATGCTACCTGGCCTGCTGTGTTCATCCAGCTCTACACCTTGTTATCCACCCAGGAACTGCCTAACCCATTAATGTTCATTTAAAAGAGTAGAAAGATCCGGTCTCCTTGCCTCTAAATAAAGGTTAAAATGTGAATACAGAAATGATTAGTAAGGCAAATAAAATCACAGAATCCCTACAGTGTGGAAACAGGCCCTTCAGCCCAACAAATCCACACTGACCGTCAGAGCATCCCACCTAATCTACATATCCCTGAACACTATGGGCAATTTAGCATGGCCAATCCACGTAGCATGCCCATCTTTGGACTGCGGGAGGAAACCCACGCAGACACGGGGAGAATGTGCAAACTCCGCACAGATAGTCGCCCGGGGGTGGAATTGAACCTGAGTTCCTGGCACTGTGAAGTAGCAGTGCTAATCACTGTGCCATCCTGTAGGCCTTTATTGAAGTCAGAAAGAAAAATTATGGGTATTGATGGTGTATTTCTGGATTAGAATCACAGAACTTTACAGTACAGAAGGAGGACGTTCAATCTATCATGTCTGTACCAGTTTCTGAAAGAGCTACCCAGCTAGTCCCATTCTCTAGGCCTATGTCTATAACCTTCCAAATTAATTGTTTTCATATACATCCAGCTCTCTCTTGAAATGTCCTATGAAATCTTCCTCCACCACTCAACCAAGCAGCGCATTCTAAAACTTGACAACTCTCTTAGTAAAGATGTTTCTCTTCATCTCACTCCTAGCTCTCTTACAACCTTGAAATTGTGACCCCTAGTTACTGATAGACCAACTAGTGGAAACAGAATATTCTCTTTATCAAAGTTGTTCACAATTTTGAACACCTCAATAATGTCACCTCTTTATCAACACCGCTCCAAGGAGAATAAGCCAATTTCTCTAGTCTTCCTTGTACGTAAAATCCCTCATTCCTGGTATCATTCAAGTAAATTCCTTTTGAGGGCTTTAACATTCTTCCTTAAATAAGGTGCCCAGATCTGAACACAATACAACAAATGTGGTCAACAGAATGACTAGAGGTGTAGTATCATTTCCTTGCTTGTATACCCTATGCCTCTATTTATAAACTCAAGGATCCTATTAGCCTTCTTAACAATTGTATGAACTTGTTTGGCCACCTTCAGAGAATTATTCATAGAGTCATACAACATGGAAACAAACCCTTCAGTCCAATCAGTCTACGCCAAACATAATCTCAAACTAAGTTAGTTTCCCACCTGCCTGCTCCTGGCCCATAGCCCTCCAAGTCTTTCCTATTCACTTACTTATCCAACTGTCTTAAATATAATTGTACCCGCATCCACCACTTTATTCACTTGAAACCTGAGTTTCTTCTACTCCCCTCAAAGCTTGTTGATTGTCGGAAAAACCCATCTCGTTCACTAATTTCCTTCAGGATCGAAATTTTCCATCCTCTCCTCGTCTGGCCTCCATATCACTCCAGACCTACAGCAATATGGATGACTCTTAACTGCCTTCTAAAATGGCCCAGCGAGCCACTCCATTGTATCAATCACTCTGAAATCTCAACAAAGAAATGAAACTAGATGAACCACCTGGCATTAAGTTAGGCACCAGAAAAGACAACGGCAGAAACAGTCCTGTTGACTCTGCAAAGTCCTCCTTAGTGCCAAGTTAATAACGAGTTAGTTAGTGCCAAAACTGGGAGAGCTGTGTCACAGACTAGTCAAGCAACAGCCTGACATAGTCATAGACATGGAATCATACCTCACAATGTCCCAGACTCCACCTTCATCATCCCTGGATACATCCCATCCCACTGGTAGGACAGAACCAGCAGAGGTGACAGCACAATGGTGTACAGTCATGCGGAAGTTGCCTTAGGAGTCCTCAACTTTGACTCCAAAACCGCAGGAAGTCTAATGGCTTCAAGGTTAAACATGGACAAGGAAGCCTCCTACTGATTACAAAATCTCTTGTCTGATGAATCAGTACTCCTCCATGTTGAACAACACTTGGAGGAAGCACTGAGGGTGGCAAGGGCATAAAATTACTCTGGTGGGAGATTTCGAGTGGCTTGGCAGCAGTACTACTAATCCAGCTGCTAGATTGGATCTGCAGTAGGTGGTAAGGGAACCAACAAGAGTGAAAAACATTCTTGATTTCAAGCGTTAACAATCTGCCAGCTGCAGGTGCACCTGTTCATGATATTAACAGTGAGAGTGACCACTACACACTCCTTGTGGAGATGCAGTCCCATCTTCATCTTGAGAATACACTCCATCATATTGTGTGGCACTGTCACTGTGCTAAATGGGACAGACTTCAAACAGTTTGAGCAACTCAAGACTGGGAATCCATGAGGTGCTGTGGACCATCAACAGCAGCAGAATTGTACACAAATACAATCTGCAATCTCATGGCCCGGCATATCCCCTACTCAACCATTATCATCAAGCCACAGGATGAACCCTAGAGAGTGCAGGAGGGCATGTCAGGAGGAGCACTAGGCATTCCTAAAAATGATTTGTCAACCTGTTGAAGCTACCAAAAAGGACTAGTTGCATGCCAAACAATGCAAGTGATAGACAAAGCAAATGATAGAGCTAAGCAGTCCCATGACCAACAGACCTGTAGTGTTGTTGTATCCAGTACTCAAAAACCAAAACAAATCCAACCCGGCCAATTACCACTCCATCGGTCAACTCTTGATCATCAGTAAAGTGATGGAAGGTGTCATCAACAGTGCTATCAAACAGCATTTGCTCAGTAATAACCTGCTCAGTGACACCCAGTTTGGGTTCCATCAGGGCCACGCAGCTCCTGACCTCATTACAACCTTGGTTCAAAAATGGACAAAAGAGCTGAATTCCAGAGGTGAGGTTAGAGTGACTGTCCTTGGCATGAAGGCCATGTTTGACTGAATGTAGCATCAAGGAACTCTAGCAAAACTGGAATCAATGGCTATCAGGGACAAACTCTCTGGTGGTTAGAGTCATACCTGACACATAGGAAGATGGCCATGGTTGTTGGAGGTCAGTCATCTCAGCTCCAGGAACTCTGCAGGAGTTCCTCATGGTAGTGTCCTAGGCCCAACCATTTACAGCTGGTTCATCAATGACCTTCCCTTCACCATACAGTCAGAAGTGCAGATGTTCGCCGATGATTGCACAATGTTCAGCACAGTGACTCCTCCAATACTGAAGCAGTCCACATTTAAATGCCACAGATCTGGACAATACACAGGCTTGGGCTTACATGTGTCAAGTAACATTTGTGTCACACAAATGCTAGGCAATGACCATCACCAATAAGAGACAATCTAACCACACTTGTTAACATTCAATGGTGTTATCGTCACCAAATCTCCCACTATCAACATCCTTGGGGGTTAACATTGACCATAAACCCATCCACTCCCTCTATTACCGATGATCTACAAGATCCACTGCAGAAATTCACCAAAAATCCTTAAACTGCACCTTCCAAACCCACAACCACTTCCATCTAGAAGGACAAAGGCAGCAGATTCATGGAACACCATCACCTGTAAGATCTCCTCCAAGCCATTCACCTCCCTGACTTGGAAACATATCGCCGTTCCTTCACTCTCACTGGGTCAAAATACTGGAATCCTGCAGCTGTTCAAGAAGGCAGCTCACCACCGCCTTCTCAAGGGCAACTAGGGAAATAGATGCTCACCAGCCAGCGATGCTCACATCTCATGAATGATTAAAGAAAGTTTAGAAAACATTGTACCGTTCAGCCTATATTGTCTCTCCCTGTTTCTTCTACCCAAATGAATCACCTCACATTTCTCTGCATTAAAATTCATCTGACATGTGTCTGCCCTTTTGGCCAACTTTTCAATGTCCCTCTGAAGTCACTCTGTATTATTGTCGCAATTCATTTTCTCCCTAGCTTAGTATTATCTTTAAATTTATGGATTTTGCCCTCAACACCCATCTTCAAATCAATTGTATAAGTAAGAAAAAATAAAAGTCCTAACACTGATCTATGGAGAACTTCAACTTCACTGAGAAATACCCAACTATACCTACTCTCTGTTTCCTATCTTTTAGCCAACATCTAATCCATGCTGCCAAGGACCCATTAATCCCAAACATTTCTAATTTGCTAACCAATTTTCCACGTGGTAACATATCAAATGCTTTCTTAAAGGTAAATCTACAACATCCATACTTTTCTACCTGGAGTGCTGCCAGCCTTATTAGCACTTCTTTAGCTAACATTGTACTGCTCAGTTGTTCAACATACACATTTTCAGCTGGACCATTTTCTAATTTGGTAATGACAGAAGTAAAGTAATTATTTAGTACCTCCGCCGTACCCTTTGCTTCAGTGAGTAGTTTACCTTTCTTGTTCCTTATGGGCCTCATTCTATCCTTCATTAATACTTTACTATTAATATGTTTGTGGAACATTTTACTATTTGTTTTAATGCAATCTGCCATCCTTTACTCCTTATTACTTCCTTATTCCAGGCTTAGCCTCTCTCCTGCATTTAAGATAACTCTTCCTGATTTCTATTGCTATTATTATTCCATGAAATGGAGATGTCGGTGCTGGACTGGGGAGGGCAAGGTCAAAAATCACATGACACCAGGTTATAGTTCAACATGTTTAATTGAAAATGCAAGCTTCTGGAGCTCAGTTACTTCTTCAGGCATAGTGTAAGAGAGAGGGTATGAGACACAGAATGTATAAGCAGAAAGGAAACAACCCTAAAACTGGCTTCCTCTTGTTGAATCTTAGGAAGGAGACTGCTGATTGAAATGCAAAATTCAGATTCCTGTCAAGTCATTGTTCCGAGATAATTAAAGGTTTTATCAATGTATAGAAGAGGTGACATCTCAGGTCAGACAATGCATTTTAGTTGTGAGGTCTTACCTAGAATCTGTCTATGTTTTAAACGGGTCAGGCTTTTTTGAGCAAAACAGAATGTATCTGCAATTACACAAAACATCTTGGATGAAGTAATTCAAGTGTGTGTCTGTGTCTGTCTTTAAGTGTGTGCATGTGTGTATGTGTGTGTGTGCATGAGAGAGAGAATGTGTGCATGCATGTGTGTGTGTACTTGAGTGTGAGAGAGTATCTGTGTGTGCAAGAGAGGTTGTGTGTAAAAGTGTGCATGTGTGAGAGGTTGTGTGTAAAAGTGTGCGCGTGTGTGTGTGAGAGAGTGTGTGTTTGTGTGAGAGAATGTGTCTATGTATATGTGTGAGCATGCACATGGAAGTATGTAGTGTGATGGGGTCACCTGTAGCGCAACATGAACCCAAGATCACGATTGAGGCCATTCTCATGGGTATGGAACTTGGCTATCAGCCTCTGCTCAGCGATTTTGCATTGTTGTGTATTTTGAAGGAGGACACTTACCCAAAGATTGGAGCCTAGACCCCTAACATGCTCCCCCACTAGGAGGGAATACCCATCTGGTGATCGTTGTCATAGCGTCTGCATAGTCTTGTCAATATACCATGCCTCAGAGCATCTTTGCCTGCGTCGTTTGAGATAGACAACATTGGCCAAGTCACGAGTATCTGCCATGTACGTGGTGGGTGTTCCCACGTGACGGTAGTATCCATGTCAATGATCTGACATGTCTTGCAAAGGTTGTCCTATTACTATTCCAGTACACATCAACATTCTTTTTTTCTTACATATTTCTCAGCAATATTCTTAGTCGTGCAGGCTACTCTAGCTTTGGATATCCCATAATTATTTTTCATAGGTAATTACCTAGCTTTCATTCTACTTGCCTCTTTTGTGAAAGTCTCCCATTTTCCATTTGCTATTTCACCCAACAAAATGCACTTCCAATCAACCTGAGCCAGGTCAACAGCTACACCTCGTCCCCTTTCTACTAAAATCCTCATGACTCAGGATGAGAAGTATGCAATCCTGTTCTGGTTTGATATTTTTGTCAATGCTACAGCAATTGCTACTACTTATTCCCCAATTATGCTCATTATATTCTGTGTATTTACATATACTTGGACACCACCCCCATCTCTTTCTTGCCACTTAGGGAAGGAAATCTGCCATTCTTTGTTCAACCTACATGAGATTCTAGACCAATGTGGTTGACTTTGCACAATAAATGCTGGCCTAGCTAGCAGCACCTATTCTGTTTTAAAAAAGAACACAGAAGATCTTGCTGCAATTGTAGTGGATCTTGTGTCCACACAGAAATATTGCTTAGAGTTCTGGTTTTCTTACAAAAGATATATACACTTCTTAGGGGGTGGAGTTTAGTTCAGAGAGGGTTCAATTGACTGGTTGCTGGGATGAAGATGTTGTGTATCGGGAGTTTGGGTCCATTCTCATGGAGTTAACTGAAGGATGAGTAGTGATCTTACATACAAAGATTGTGGGTCTTGTCAGGGTAGATGCCAAGAGGATGACAATTTTTGGGAGGGACAGGGGACAGAACGAGGTGGCAAAGTGAATCTAGAACTAGCCGGCATGGCCTTTAAATAGGGTCTCCCATGTGAGAGAGATAGGAGATTAGTCTTTGGAATTCATTTCAAGATGCTAGAATATTAATATTTTAAAAAGCAGAATTAGATTCTTTAGCCACAAGCATGTTATTAATTGTGGGAGGCAAGTGAATTTATTGGATGGCTATTTACAAGTGAGCAGAGGGATCTTGGGAAACTGAGAAACTGTCAAAATCACTGTGCTGCCAAACTAGTTTTTTTTTTGAAAAAAAAAGACAGAAGCAGTTAAAAGTGCCAAATTTGAACTAACCCCTTAGACTACCATGATTTGATTAAAGTGACCAGATAAGATTGTAAACAGTGAAGTTGTCATTGTGCAAAAAAAAAAAAAACAAAGGGAATTTCAGCCTTTTCTCCTCAACTCTCATTCCCTAAAGGGAGGCAAGCCACCAAAGGGCATTCATGCCCTTTGAACAAATGGTGAAGCAATAGGTCAACTCTATTTACCCAAAAATAAAATTTATTACTCCAGTTAGTCTGTTCCAATTAAGTGGATTGGGGTGGAGCAGGGTCAACTTTCTAAACAAGGAAATGGTTCTTTTTCCCCTTCCTCTTCTGGTAGAGCTGGCTATCCCAGAAACAAGAATACCTTCAAAAGGTCAGAACTGGTCCCATTTCTGAGGGACCATTTCTGACAGACCTCTCACAAAAAGTGAACTAGAATAATCAGAGGCATTAACCTACAGAGCCTATAAAAGTTGTGCGTACCACAATCGTAGAGAACAGGCAGCAGAGAACATTTAGTTCATAATTTCATTACAGCCATTTGGTTCCTTAGAGGAACTGCAAGTATTTTGCATCAAATTGGTTTGGTCATTATATCACAGTTGGAACTGGAACCTGGACCTCCTTGTACAGAGGCAGGGACATACAATTGTATCAGAAGATCTGTACCTTAAATTGATTGAGGTGTTAATTGAGGAATTTAAGAGTCATTACAAGCCAGGTTTGTGCAGCTGTCCTCAATCCTCAAAATTTAAGTATCACTTCAAATACCAACATGGAATCAGATCAATTAGCTTTATTGGCAGGGTGCATAATTTAATTATTTTACAAAGATAAAAAGATTACACAGTATACATAAAAAATAAAATGTATTACTACAACATGAAGCATAAAGGAAGCAGTTCATGTGAGATGTTAGTTATAATAGCAACATCTTTCAGAAAAAACATTGTGCAAAATATCATTCTTTAAACCCTCAAAACAGTAGAGGGAAAAGGGGGTTTAAGTCCACAAATTCTAATCTACCCCTTTTCATGGAAGTTTTAACAGACTTTGACAACATTGAAAGAAAACTCACGATCCATAGTTTCACATGCAAATTGCAGTGTGTTCTCCATTGCCCACTCCAAGTGGCTGGAGGCATGAATCCAAGTGTTGGTTAATTTCAGATGGCAGGATAGCAGAGTTACAGACGGGGCAGTCAACAGGCACAATGTCAAGGCTGCCCATCTGTGATACTGGTGCACCCATAACATTCTGGCTCTGCCAGTCACTGGAGTCTGCCTCAACAGACCCACTTGCTTTTGTGGACTGTTGACCCTGTCTCTGTGCTGGTGATCTCTCAAATGCATGAATGATGGACTCTCCAGGGAAGGATGGCTCAATGCAAGTCCTTTTTTTGGCACTTGCACCTGTGGCAGATTGACCTAATGGTCGAGGAGTCCTGTGTAGTTCAGTTACAGACCATTTTTGGCCACTTTTAAGGACAGGGTCTTTTGTAGAGTTGATTGGCTTTGTCCTGCCAATCCTAACAGGTGAACCATTGATGTTGACGAAAGCCCGATTATTGCTGACAGATCTTTTAGGTGTCTTTGGGCTTGTGTAGTCACTGGGGTTTTTCAGCAGCCACCCTGTGAGGACAGACGGTGACACAGCATTCAATGGGACAGGGTCAGACAAACTTGCAGCCTGCGAAGTAGATTTCTGCTCATTGGATTTAACATTCCAGGGCCTAGATCCTGATTCATGCCCCAAGGAAACAAACTGGGAGGGCGGGCTGAGCAACCTGCTGCTCTCAGGAATCTTCCCCAAGGGTGTCCGCTGAGATACCAATTCTGTGCTCCCACCTCCAAGCACATGGCCTTTTCCATTGAATGGAATAACAGGACGACTATCCATGCCTGGGGATTTACCTGAACAGAACAGGGCAAAGATAAACAGTTATTAACTTTGGCTGACTGGACCAGGTAGTTGTCTTCAGAAAGTTAAGTGATAGTTCACACTGTACATCTTAATTGTAAGAATTGATACTAGGTATAATTAAGTGAAGGGGAGATCTTTGGTGCAGTGGTCATATCTCTACCCTAGATTTGAGTCCAACCCACTCCAGAGGCTTAGTATATCTGATTAAGTTGATTAGAAAATATCTATCAAGTTGAAGAACTTTGATCGGATGGTTAATTGAGAACAGAGGTCTTGCAGTGCAGTGGTAGTGTCCCTATCTCTGGACTGCAAGGACTGGGTTCAAGTCCTCATTTCAGGATTGGATGGCTGTGGATTTGTCATAACATGTATAAACAGGTCATAGAGTGTCATTAACAGGTGAGTCAGGAGACAGTCTCACTGTTTCATCCAACTAAAAATAATTCCAATCGAGTGTCTGGTTTACACCTTCAGCAACTGGCTAGCAGGGTGAGAACTTGGAAGCAAAGCAATCTAAGAATGATGGTTGGATACCAAGATTTTGTCTTCTCTCCCAGAAAAGACTACAATGTTGTGGCCAGTGGAAGATGACAAAAAAAAACAAGTGTAAGTGGTCGGAGTATAACTACCCTCAGATGTTAAGTTGGAGTGATATGACCAGTGGAAGAATTAGACATGAAGAAAAAAAAAGTTGTGCTTCTGAGGAAGAAGGAAACATGGTACGGACATGGTCACTTCTTAAAAACAAAAAAAGATCAGAAACAAGCATTTGGATAGTTAGATTTGGTTATGCCTGTCAGTGGATTTTGAAGGCTTGGCTATTCTATTCATGATCCTTAACAGCAAAGATGGTTTGACAAGGCATATTACAAACTAACTGCCTTTTAAAAAAAAAAAGACAGAAGATCACTATATAGCATATACATCATCATGGACTTTAACAGACAAGAAGTTCCCAGCTCCTGGTTGTAACTGGAATTTGGTTCTCAGACATCCAGTTAAATCAGATGTGTCCTACTTTTTTTTAAAAAAAAGTCCTGGGGAAGCAGTCAGAAACTGGATTAAGGCATTAGTAAAAAGGAAGGAGAAATTACCCAAAGCAGTCTTGAAAACAATTAGAAAGAAAGAAAGCTGAAGTAATCAGAAAAAAAACTTTAGACCAATAACACGTACACTAGTCATAAATTAACTAAGCTGTGTTCTACAGTACTTACACTGACAGAACATGAAAGATTGTTTATTAAATGTTAAGATCAAAACAAAGGTTGGGAGTGCCAAAATGTGTTTGGAGATGCCGATACATTAAAAGGTGGTGAGTCTATGCTAAACAGCTAGAGTTAGCCACTTTCAGTTCTGATGGTTCTGTAATGAACAGAAAGTCAGTGGATCTCCAATTTGGTCAATCAGGGAAATGCTCAAGAACAGTACAGTACCTACTGTTTCTGATCAGTGTTAGGGAAATCAATAGCATCAGGTGATAAGAATCAGAAGAAAAGCACTGTCTCAACATTAACAATTTGTTAAAGATTTAAAAAGATTTAAAAACCTGCTAAAAAGATGCAGTTGGGATGGGCAAGTATAAAAAGGTTCAGATTAATACAAAGCTCAACATCTAAGGAACTACAATTCCATTAAGCACATAGGAATGGTGAATGCTTCACATGCAGGGAGGGCAGCTTCCACCAAGGCTAATGCCTTGGAAAAAATCTTGGAGCACTGGTGCATCATGCAAGTTCATGCAAAGTAGAACTAATGCAGGAGATTTGTTGTTCTGCAAAGGCTAGGGCTGTAGGGAATGGGAAGTCCCTAATAAGGTACTATATAGTTAATGGTAAGATATGGTTAATGGTTATCCAACACAGCAGTCAAACCTCAGTTAACCAAGATTGATTAGAATCTCAGCAGACAACAAGCCAGAATCTCATACTTTTGTAAAACCCGAAAGAACTGCGGATGCTGTAAATCAGGAACAAAAACAAAGTTGCCAGAAAGCTCAGCAGGTCTCACAGCATCTGTGAAGAAAAAACAGTTAACGTTTCGGTTCCGGTGACCCTTCCTCAGAACTGTTTTGTTGTTATCAGCGAAGAACAGAATATCATCCAATCCTGCATCTGTTGCAAAGTGATTACTGATAGCAGTATTACTTCCAAAAGGATAACCACCCGGATAGGTACTCTGGTAACATACATTCCAGAGAAGTCTCATGAATGGCAGGAGCAACCATTGAGTCATGCAGGAAAAGCAGTTAGACATTCAGGCCGATGGCCAAGTATTGGCAGTCCTTAGACTGGCAGAATGGGGTAAAGACAATTGAATGCAAGAAAACAAACAGTCGGAGTACTAAGTACTAAGAGCAGGCTGGGAGTGGCTCTTGTTAGAGAACAATCATGCACTGGAGAATGCTGCCAACAGTTTGTTCAGTAGTAGCAGCAGAGTTCCCCAACTCTCACATATCATGACTGCAACAGTTCAAGAAAGTTGCTCCCTGCCGCTATAGAGGGAAGTAAATGTGGGTCTAGTGAACACCACCCACACCCCATGAAAAAGAATTTAAAAAACACTATGATGAATCTCAAAATGTGCCATGAAGTCAGCCAAGCCTTTGGAGGAAGACAGTCTACAGATAGGAGAATCAATACTAACTATTAGTATGGGATATAAATGCAAGGAGGACAGTGCCTTAATTTCATGTGGCGCTCCCAGATGATATCAAGGGCAGGGTCAAACTAAGAATTTTGACAAAGTGAAACAAAAGAAAAAAGTGGACTAAAATTCCACAAGGCTAAACGGTGACAAACTCCAGTGTTTCTTCTGTCTTATTGTGGTACAACACTCTAAAGAGTTCAGTAATTAGCAGTGATCCATTCTTATTATTTCAACCCAAATTCACAACTTATAAACTAATGCATTGTTTTACAAATTCAGTTGTTAAACAACATGTTCAACAAATGGAGCATCCTCTTTAAAGTGTCATCAAAACATCATGCCCATTGAAGAGCAGACATTTTTAATGAACGTGTAACTTCACTCAAACCCTGTTAAATTCAAGTGAAGCAACCAGAGAAAAAAGTTAGTAACGATTATAGAATAATCGTTCAACTCTATTAGCTTTTAATACATTGGATGTCATTCTCACGGTTTGAAACCGTTTTTATCACCTACAAGAAAACAAAGTTTATTTGATATTGACACACGCACACACTCACCTAGAGACCCATTTCCTTCCTTTGGTGATTTGGACAGCTTGCCTGGCTTTTCTCTGTGCTTCCCTTTCTTCACCTTGTAATTCTCAGGCTCCTTGACTTTGCTGTAGGTTCCACCACAGGTTTGCTGATGCTCTGCCCACCACGGGTCTCGAGCTGATGGTGCTCTGTTCATTGCCCGCTTCACATATCCAAAATAAGGCCGTCGGTTTTGACAGGGCCCATCACAACGCCACCAATGCTGCCGGTATTCATCCACCTCATCGTGAAAGTTGTGATAAATCTGGAAGAGACCCAAGTTTTGTAACAAACTGCATGTTTATTGGCTAATTTGTAGTTTTCAATCCTTACTTGTGCCCAATCAGGAATAAGAATGTTTTTAATAATTCAGTCACCAACTAGCAAAGCATTACAAACCAGCTTCATCTTAGAAACTCTGGATATAATGTTTAGACAGTGTTATCAAATATAATAGACTAGAATTTCTTTTATTATGAAAAGGCTCTCAGTATTGAATAATGCATTAATTACTGTAAACCTTGGGTTTGTTTCCTATGCTTTCAAGGAATGGGATGGGGTGGGGTGGTGGTTTTACAGGAGAAAGATTTATTGCCTAACTGCCACTGAGAAGTTGGTGTGTGTCATTTTCACCCATTGCAGCCCATGGGGGTAAGCAATGTACACACAGAGCTATTGATCCACCAATAAAAAGGAATGAATTAATAGAATTCCAAATCAGAATGGTAGGGGCTTGGAGAGGAACTTGGCAATAGCAATCTATACATTGCCCTGATGCTTTTCTCTGGCAGAGGATGCATGTTTGAAAAGGTACTATAAAAAGAACCCCAAGTTGTTGTAGCACATTTTGTATATTGTACACTTGTGATAGAAGTTTAGTGATCAAAGGGGTGCCAATCAAGCAGGCTGCTTTGTCCTAGGTGGTGTCAAGCTTGCCTGCTCTTGCAGTTGCACTCGTCCAAGCAAGTGGGGAGTATTCTGTCACACTCCTGACTTCTGTCTGGTAGATGGCAGATAGGCATTGGGGAGTTAGGTCACGAGTTACTTGCTGCAGTAATCCTAGCCTTTGATCTGCTCTTGCAACCATGACATTTGTGACTGGTCCAGTCAGTTTCTGGTCAATGCTAATCTTAGATGTTGATAGTGGTGAAATTCAGTAATGCTAATATCACAGAGCGTCAAGGGGCAGTGTTCAGATCCCGTTGAGAGGGACATTAACATTCGCACTAGACAAGTGCCAGGCATTTGCCACTTAACCCAAATTTGAACACACTGCTCAGGCCTTACTGCATTTGGATCTGGGCTGATTCAGCATTGGAGGAGCTGAAAATGGTGCTGAATACTGCATAAATCAACACCCCCACTTCTGACCTTATGGAGGGAAGGCCATTGATGAAGCAGCTAAAAATTGTTCAGTCAAGGACACCACCCCAAGGAATTCTTGCAGAAGTGTCCTGTCTGCAGTGACTGACCTTCAATAACAGTCTTGTTTTCGTTAGCAAAAGTTTTCACTCCCCACTCCAATTCCCTTTGCCTCCTTTTGCTCATGCTTCTTGATGCCACACAGTCTCAAATCCTGCCTTAAGATCAAGGGCAGTCATTCATTTCTGTTCCTGAATTCAGCTCTTCAGTCCTCGACTTATAACCTGTGAATGCCAGCCTTGGGTTCAATCAAGTTTAACTTCATAAATCTCTCCAAGTTGCTTCACAGGAGAAACAGACAGATAAGCAGAGTCACACAAGGAGATATTAGTAAAGTGACAAAGTTTAGTCAAAGCCAGTTTAAGGAGGGTCTTAAAAGCTAGAGGATAGGCAAAGGGGTTTAGGAAAGGAAGTCCAGATTTAGGTTCAAGGGTCTGAAGGCACTTTACCAATGGAAATCAGGATCATAGGAGTGGAACAGGTCACACAAACTTAAACATTCGCAGCTCTCGTCTAAAAAAGATGAGCCAAAATAAACAATGAGATGCAAAGCCCTCACGTGCAAGGTTGGGATAAACAGGCTTCCTCCTCTCCTCCTCCTTTTGGATACAGAAGTTAATTCTTACCAAAATCTTCTCCCACCTGATCCCAGCTCAGGCCAAAGCTAAAAATGCTCGTTGCAAAGTATCACATTAGCTCCTCCATATGTTTAAAACAAAAATCAAGGCTCTTACATGATGTGATATATGGGCCCTGCAGGGGCAGACATCATTATGTGTAATCCTGCCTCTGGTACTTACTGTCACATTGGCTCCACTCATTCTGTTGATCCTTCGCATGTGTTTGCAGAACTCAGGGCCATGAGACTCATGGTCTTTGTCATTATTTGTGACAAACAGCAAGGCATGGATCATTTCATGTAATAATGTCTATTGGGAAACCAAAAGGTTGTGATTAAATTTATGAAAATGCTCAGCAGGTTGACCAAGTACAAATGCAACAAACTTTTTGTTAACTGGCACTTATGGACCAGGAGTGTACCCAACTTTGCAACAGTAGACTCTCAGATGTAAAATATTTGTTTTTTTTTGGGTGGGGGCAGGGAAAAAGGGAGTGTGGTCCCTTTAAAAGATGGGTGTTTTTCTAGGCTTGAAGATTTAAAAAAAAAACAAGAGTATCCAGGCAGCAGATGCAGAGTTCTTGAAATTGAAACATTGTACCAAAAAGGCTATTCTTTTAGCAGGCAAAGCAGCATTTTTACCACAACAACAGGTTTTTGAATTTAGCTAATTAATTTAAACTAGGCCCTAGATACCAAAACCCAATTAAATTTAAATGTGATGGTTTTGACAGCCTAGGACCAATCTTACTGTAAGAAATTAATAGGTCATCAAGGGTATATAAGAAAAGGGCATTTGAAAAATTGGTGAGAGCAACTGCCATCTGTTAGAGTTAACAACCAGCAGCTCCAAGAGAAAAAAAAACACTGGCTCACAGAATTCTCCAAGCTCTCTGAAAACCATCTGACTAAACGTACAACGACATTTTTATCTAATATTCCTGGCAAGAATGTGATGGGGAAAGGTGCCCCTTACTGAAGGGCAGTGGAGAAGGCACTGGACATTCCAGAAGACGTATCCTGGTTATAAATTGAGAGATTAAGTATTTCTTAATTAAATTTGATTTATAAGTGTAGGACTTCTGTTTATTGGAACAGCATACCATTAGAATTTTGTCTTATTCGGGAATAGTTTGTAGTCAAGGGGGAAAATCGTTCAGGTTCTTAGTAGTTCTGTTTATTTGTTTATGGTTCGAGTTAGTTAAATATTGTTACTTGCTGATCTAGAGTGAGACTGTCAGGAGCTCATTTCATTTGACCTCCCCTTTATAACAGATTGGGCGGAGAGAGGCAGATTATACCACTTTTCACACTTACTTTAACAGATTAGGAGGAGAGGCGAGCTTCTCTAGGTGTTTCGGTTTTAGTTATCAGAGGCCGGGGCAGGGCAGGGCGGTGGCGGGCTGGCAGTTGGTGGGGTGGGGGGGAAATCAACCTCTGTTTCATAACATGTATCTATTGTTCAAATATTCCAGTTGATTAATAGGAGGTCCTCAATGTGTAAAAACACACCGAGTAATAGAAACGTAATGCAACAAGTATGCACACTGTTATACTTTAGTTACAGCATAAATCACTTAAATAATGATGCAACCTTAAGACAGCCATCTCATTTGCACCCTCAACTGATTACTTGTACATTGCTAAGATTGCAATAATACAGTAAATCTGATATTTAAGGGATATGATTTTTGCTGGTTTAAACTAAGTTTGCCGTTTCTAAAAAAAATACTGAAAAGCTCCAAGGGAATTTGGACTTCTTAAGATGGTTATTTGGCCTGGAGCAAGCTGGAAAGAAACCAATATTGCTGCAAACTGCCTTCAATGGATGCCGATTCAGCCATTTAAAAAGCTCAAACTACGTGAAATCTGTATGTACATCTTAGGTATAAAGACGCTCACTTAAAAAAAATGCCCCACCTCATCAAGTTAAAAATCCATAGTTTTAGAAAAACAAAAAAGAAGAAGAAGAAGAAGAAGAAGAAGAAGAAGAAGAAGAAGAAGAAGAAGTTGTCACGGCCAAGTTTCCCAGATTTGCCTCACTATTATTGACTGGGAATTCTATTTCTGCTTTTGAAATCTCCAGAGATTACACCAGGAATACTGCATGGTATTAGTAGTAACTTGCAGCTGAATTCGTTAAATATTTATCTTACTACCTTTCCAAATGTAACCACTTTTTTGCTCCCACCTCAGTTGTGGGTTTTAAACCTTGTACAATTATCCTCTTCACTAGTACCACTGTGTGTAGCAAAGTGAGATTCAACAGTACATAATTGCTAGATTTGATGCAAGATACTTTCATTACTTCCAGTTAAGACTGATTTAGTTGCTTCTGTGATTCCAGTTATCTGGGATGCACCTCTTCCAGGTTATGGAAGGATAAGCAGCATGACTGAGGGATTGCAGCAAGATAGATATCAGTATCTAGTACATGGATTCTCCCTACAAATAGTAGAGTTACTAAAAAGAAATTTTACTCAAGTTAGCAAGCTATTATTCATCTTCACACAGGGAAGCATCACTTTCATCCCCAAACTCCGATAAAAGTGTGATAAAAATGAAAAGTGCAGATGCTGGAAATCTGAAACAGATTTGTGTTTTCAATAACAGTCAGAAATTGCTGAAGAAACGCAGGTCCAGCGACATCTGGAGAGAAAGCAAAATCAAAGTTTCAGATCCAGTGACCCTTCTTTCAAAACGACCAGACCTGCCGAGTTTCTTCTGTAATTTCTGGTTTGTTGTTATTGGAAACAAGAGTCTGTTTCAGCTTTCCAGCATCTGTGGCCCTTTGGCTTGTGTTTCCAATAAATACATAGTTTGCTTCATCACTAAAGTCTTTTAATTACAGCAAGCTCAAACAAGCTAGACAGACATCTTTCAGTAAAACAGCAAAAGTCTTTTGATCAAGCAGAAGCTGTGCAGCTTAACACCAGCAGTTATCCTCAAGATAAGATGTCAATTTGTAGGATAAATTGATGTGTGGGACAAGTAGGCAGACAGCAAGGAAAATAATTTGCATTCATAATGTATTTAAAACTCTTTCTTCCAAATGTCCCTCTGCATCAGTCATTTATGTGAAGTGGGAATGTAAGTATCAGTTACAATATGGAAATCTGCCACCTTAGCAGAGAACATGTTACTGTCACTATATCAGTGATTTTTGAGGTAATGCAAACCTGATACCCTTGGAATTTCAGAACTATAAAACTTTCAAGAGAGGGAGTGGCTTTGAACTTATTACAGTGCAGTGAAGCTTCATATACTTCCCACCCTCCATCATTAACACCATCCTGAAGAGAGGATCATGTTCCGCAGAAGCATCCTTGCAGAAGAAATTCCCAACCTGGGGGAGGTCAGTGCAGTTAGGAACACAGATTCACCAGCCACATAATTTCTAAACAAAAAAAAGTGTTGCAAAAAGAACACAGTCAAACTAAATGATAGAGTATGTTAACAGGCTGAACTGCCTACTTGTAGAGTAGACTCAGTTGACCAGACACACTTAATGCCAGAACAAAAACTGCAGACAATGTTTGAAATCAAGTCTGGAGTGAAATCACAATTTTATCAGTGTACCAGCCTGCTTCTCGTAGGAAGGAAATACTACAGGTCACAGTAGTGATGCAATCAGCACATACCTCAATCAAGTCTCGCCTGGGTCGCAGTTTCAGCAAAGGTTCACTGATGCGTATAGAACACAATCCTCCTCTGCCCTCATAGCTGCACACACCTGCACAACTGCAACAGATCCAGTGGGTAAGCTCAATTCATTCAGCAGGTAGCACAAACAATGAACAAAAATAAAGATTTAATGCAGATCTGTCAAAAGTGCGTTGTCAAGTCTATCCAACTTTGCATTAAGCAATTTTTTTGTAAAGCAAAAGATAGCAAAATTGAGATTCAAGATTCCCTCCTTCAAATCAACAGAACGGAATCAGCTTTTTCAGCACATACAGGAAAAAGGTACAGCTACTATTTGT